>NC_056737.1:684452124-684809624 GCF_019279795.1 Protopterus annectens | reverse complement strand
TTTTTAATAGTTTACCCTTCCTGATTACACTCATTTGTTGTTGTTTTAGTAAAAGTCAATAAAATGGTTCCCTATCAGAAGCCTGAAACACTATAAGCCTGAAAATCAAAATCCTGAAAACTATAGACTGAAAGTTCAAAATCCTGAAAGACCAAAATCCTGAAACTCAAAATCCTGAAAACACAAATAATGCTAATATGTCACTATAAAGACACTAATATCTACCAACTGACCCTGACCCTAACCCTAACCCTAAGGTCCGTCACTATCGCACACTCACCTGACCCGCGCCCTAACCCTAACTCACTTAAACCGCCCCTAACCCCAATATTTGTCACTATTGAATACATGCCTAACCTGCGCCCTAACCCTAACTCACTTAAACCGCCCCTAACCCTAACATAAAACCAACCGCACACTTACCTGAACCCAACGCATGACCCGACACCACAGGGCTAACAATAGCAAAGCCACAATGACGTCAGTATGTCCATTTTGTGTTTTCAGGATTTTGGTCTTTCGGGATTTTGAACTTTCAGTCTATAGTTTTCAGGATTTTGATTTTCAGGCTTATAATGTTTCAGGCTTCTGATAGGGAACCCAAGAAAACATACCATGTCGCAAAATCTGGTTGCGATAATACGCAAGTACCTTTTTTTTTTTTTTTTTTTGCAGTAGCACTCGTATTGGAAGGGGTGCGTGTGTGCATGTATGTGTGTGTCTAAAATGTCCCACTCAGAGAACAGTCTAGTTAAGTAACTTGTTCAGAGTCTCAAAGCCTGTATCACCTTTGGAAAGTCACTCAGGATTTCAGTCAGTCGATGTCAGTCATTACAGTTTCACTGTTTTTGTGGTTCACAAAATACATGTTGACACAATGCCTGCTCTGTTCACATTTTAAGTGATTTAGAGTAGTCTGCTCGTATCTGTTTCTAGTGTTGCAAAACATCTGTGATTTTGTCTCATATTTATGCCCTGTCCTTGCGTACATCACTTAACCAGACAGTGCTTTGGAGCAACTGCAAGTTTTGGGCTAAGGTTTTGGTGTAAAAAAAAAAAAAAATTATTGTAATGAACAGATGCATCATTATATGAGCCATGTTCTTTGGACATGTTCCTTGGTTTCCTTGTTCTGTTAAATGCTGGCAGTGTGTTTATTGTTTAGATGCAAATAAATCAGAATGAAGTCTAAGTTTAATGTTAATATTTTAGCTATGAATACATTTTAAATTTAGCTTGTTTTTGGAAGACACACTGGTGTGAAATGCACTGTCTGGTATATAACAGTTTGTCTAGCACTTATTTCACGAGTACAGCTATGTGCTGTTAGAGTTGCTTCCTGTAGTCCATCAGCCTTCATCTGTCTTTTATGTGATACTGCCAAGTTACTTCACCAGAAAGTACTCTTGGGCTGCCCCTAAAAAGGGACACTTGTGTGCAGTGGGCTGTCCCAGGCAATTATCAAATGCATTATACATGTCTTTTGAATTCCTGCACCTTTCACATAGACACTAAACAGCACTTTACTATATACTGTTTGAGTATGAATCCCATCATGTCTGTTGTAGTTTAATGGTTGTCAGATGCATTTGCACTAAATGTGACTCTCAAGAGAAGAGACAATATGTGCATTTGCACTAAATGTGACTCTCAAGAGAAGAGGCATTTTGTTTTATTTAGAAAATTTGTCAGATGTCTTTTTCTGTAAATTAATAATAAATCCGAAATTCATATCTCTGTGATAAGTCTAAAAGTAAAGAAGAAAATATGTACGTTAACATTTTTTCAACACTGTTTATGGTAAATGGGGAGAGAGAGCCAAGCAATGGGATATTGATACTGCTAGCGGGGGCTTGATTTATTACTGTGCATCAGGCCCCATTTGTCTACAGTGCGACTTTGACTCTAGAGGTATGTGCTGCAACAATACCACATTATCAGCTGATCAAGTAGGTCAGACCTGTACTAAGTGATGTCAGAGGGGATTGCTATTCTTGATGACAGAGAGAACACAGGGAGGACAAAAATTAGTTGTAGGTGGACAGCATGCATGCAAGTCCCCCCAAACAACAGTATGCTGTATGTAGTAACATTTATGATTTTTGTATGACTTGTGGGCTGTTGAACAAAACCTGCAGCATTCATATTGTTTGAAATTGTTTTGGTTTATTCATTGCAATATAGAATGAATTAATTCATTGATAGATTTGCATTATGTAATATAGTTTAAACATGTTGTATTTTAGTAGACTAATATGTTATCTTTTAGTGACTTATTTTTGCAGTACCTTCTTTACAGTCTCCAGCAACTGCAAAGAAGTGGACATATGTCAGGTCATATAGTCTGCATTATTTATCATCAACATCCATTATGTAGTCACTGTTGTATTTTACTGTGGTCCAGTCTTCTTTACAAGACTGGATTGTAAAGGATTTCTGCATTAAGTTAAAAGCTTATCGGCATAGAGGACTAAACTTTTTAATGAGCTTCTCGCTGTGGCAAGGGTTCAGGGTTTGAATCCTTCCTCATTCATTTACCTACTATGTGACACTGAGCAAGTCACTTAACCAGACAGTGCTTTGAAGGAACTGGGAATTTAGGCTAGGCTCCTTAACGGTCTCCAGGACTGCATGCCTGGTAACTATGAACCTGTTGTCATTGTTTGCCAGTCATTTCCTATTGCATAACTGATCTAGTTCAGGAAATGTTATGGCAATATCATGCGCACACCATTTTTAATGAAACATAGACAATTTATTATTCAGGGGCAGCAAGAACTGCATTTGTAGATGAAGCACTGAAATGTAAAGTTGTTTGCCAGCAGCAACCTTTGCATTAGTAATAATTCTCTTTAATTTGGAATTATTCAGATGATTACTACTGCAGAGAGTGTGAATATTGACTTAGCATGTGTTATCAGGGAGTTAATATTACCTATGCTTTCCTTAATACTCTTCTACTTAAAATGTACTACAAATGGATCTTATGGTATGATAGTGAACTTTAAACAGTTTCACGCAGTTCACCTAAAGCTACCAATAAAGTGCATAAAATGCACTGCTTCACAACAGTAACGGGTGTGCACAGTCGACAAAGTAGCTATAACTGCTTATGGGAGTGGTTGTTCTGTATGGATGAAAGTACCTTATGCTCTTATCATCAGATCATTTTTAAACAGACTTTAATTTGGCATTGTAGGACTAGTGTGCATGTCTGTCTGTGAGAGAATTAAGTTGCAATACTTGGTTACCATGTGTTTGTGTAAAACAAATTTGAAACATGAATTTGATTATTATTGTTATTTATGTATGTATTTATCTATTTTGATAGAAACATCTGAGAAGGTTGCAGTCGATCAAAAATATAGCTATAACTGCTGGCTTTGGGTGATGTTTGTGGATAAAAATGGGTGATTCTGCTTAGCTGATAAAGTTAAAAAAAGTCATTATGCTGTCTTTGTAGGATTAATGGGAATTTGTGTAAAGAATACATTACCATGGTCATGTTTATCATGTGATGTGTATACAGTTGATAAAGTAGATGCAGTGGTTGAGTATAAATATTTGTGGATTATGACAGCAATTTGAGTGGCCTTTTATGGTTGAAATTTTCTGAATTGGGTACTTTTGTCATTTTATTCATACATTTTGTTTCATTGCTTACTGGAAAAAATGTTCAGAACTACAAATTTAAAGCGCACCCTAACAAATGTTACTATATTAACTAAGAAATATAATTTTAAAAAAATCAGGAAGGTGACATAAAAATGAACGCAGGAGGTCTGATATTTGAAAATAGCCCAAGGCCCAAAGTACACTTAATCCGCCACAGGCCAGATGCATTCCCAATTTCCCAATAAATGTGAGTTTCAAGGGACAAGAATTTTACTGTTGCTTATGCTAAGTCTGTTTTCAATGCAAGACTGTTTTCTTTTACTTAGTGAATAGCCATCTGCATTTGTGCTATAAAATTCAAAATAAAAGTTTTAAGTTAAATCCAATTTTCTTTAATTATTATAAAAGTAAAGGAGAAAATACTATGCATGCTGAGGGTGTTTATGGTAACTGGCGACAGAAAGACATGTAATGGGACACTGGAATGGCTGCAGGGAAGGGGATCCTGGTCCATTACCTTGTCTGGGACCCATTTGATTATGATACAGCTTGGGTAACAAATATGTAGCATGTGAATCACAAGGATTATGGTCCAATATCTATTAAAAAAAACAAGTTAGTTCAATGCTCGTTTAGCATGAGACCCAATTTTAACAGCATTTAGAAAGTGTTTAAGCACTGTTATGATCTCATTTGTAACTAGGCACCAAGACCTGATGGTGCCAGCAAGTGACAGCAGCAGAATTTAAACAGCTTTATTTCAGCTTCAGTTCTGCATGCTGAATAGAGGATTACAGTCAGTCCAGATTTATGTATGTACTTCTTCCCTTACAAACAGAATACATAAAAATGACCCAAGATGTCTCCTGTTGTCTGTTAATGGCATTTTTTATCTGTTTCAGCTCCATGCACTACGAAGAATTATGATTGGGTCTTACCATCCATTACATGTTCTCAGCGCAGATGCCAAGATTCACCTCTCAAGGTGAATTTCTTAGCATCCATGTCTCTAACACATAACAGTGGTTATAATAGAATACACACTCATAATCCTCTATGTAAATGACATGGCCAGAATGGTGATAATCACTTGAGGAATTTATAGTCATTACACACAAAATATCTTGGAGTCCAGGTCAGACAGATGTTTTTTATCATGTCCATTTATCAGGGCTCATTGTTAGAATAAATGTAATATTTATAGATGTAAATAGTATATGCTGGGAAGCATGTTGAACAGATACTAATGCACATATGCATGCATGTGCACATTAGCTCATTGGGCAAGTGCTTATAAGCCTAGGGTTATGATTGTATCTGTTCAGCAGATAACCCATCAAGAAGTAATATACAAAATACAACTCTCTTTGTAGTGAATGGAGTACAGTGATTACGTTCTAATATTTTGAAAAAGACAAGCTAGTTAAGTGCTTTTATTGGGCAAGATACGATCTTAACAATTGTTAGGCACCCCTGCTTAAGTTGTTAAGATCATGTTAAACCTGCCAGTATTGGCCAGCAAACAACAGAAGTAGAATTAAAAATGGATTTCTTGATAGTGTAATTTGTGCCAGTAATCTGTCTCTGACTTTTAACGTAAGACAATGTGTTATGCTGTCACAGTACTCACTAAGTGCTTTATGGCTTTGAAAGCAGGCAAAACAGTTGGAGCTTTTTTTTTCCTTCTTCTAAGATAAAGCTCCACGCACTGCAAAGAATTATAATCAGATCTCCATTTACAACTCTGTATTACATGTTCTCAATATGGATGCCAAGATTCACCTGTGAAGTTTCACTCTCAATCTGAATTTCTTGGCATCCCATGTCTTGAATACATAATAAGCTAGTCATGATTGGAGACCTGATCATAATCCTGTGTTATGCAGTCACACATCCATGTTAACCATTCACAGGCGAGCACATATATGAAGACACAATACTGTAAATTAAATTTTGTGTTGCGCTATTGATATTTTCATAAAGTTTGCACATTGAGATATAACCTGTTGTCTAATGCCTATAAATGCCAGAAATGTATTTACATCTGTCACGGCATATGACATTCAGGCTTTACTGTAAATCTGACAACCAGTGATGTTTTAAATTAATTTCCAGGTTGTCATTCTAACGGAGTAGTAATAATACTTAGTAATAACCGATGTGGACTGAATTCCCTTCATTCTATGCTGCCCTCCCCCACCCTGCTACTGTTGTCAAGTAACAAAGTTCTAACTCTTGAATATTAGCTCCAAAATATGCACATATCTCAAAAACATCAGAAACAAGCAATAAATATAAATTTACTTCAATATTTTGTTAAAAAAATATGCTCTGGGAATAAAACAAATATTGAAATTTCTAATTAAACACTTAATTTTTGCTTAGTATACTAGCAGTAATATGTTCCATTGCAAGTCAGTTAAAAAAATACAAACATAGGTGATCTTTAAACACATATTTAACTTAAACTTTTAGTTATTAGATTTTTCAGTAAATCTTTTGAACTTTATTAATTTACAGGTTAACACCTCAGGCATAAAATTCTAAGTAAATATTTTACTTTTATTATTTGTATGCCCATTTTTCTTTACTTTCTTTTAATGATAATATGCAGGTGTATAGATCTTTGGGTATGTAGTCTATACATTTTTAAACCTCAGAAGTGGAATCTCTTTTAGGTAGAAGAGCTTCCCTTTGTACACCATAGCAACATTTGAAAACAGAACACTATATTCATTCAAGTAAAATGTCATTTTCTTGTACAAAAACTGGCAGTGATATAATCTAGGTCAAATTAAAAATATTTAACATTATTATGGAAAAATATTTGCCGAGCGTTTATTTTTATATCAACTGTTAAGGCTGTTTTAGGGGTATATGCCTTTTATAATACTACTATTGCATCACATAAAACCCCAAATCGTCTTAGAACAAGAAAATGTCAGAAAAGAGAAATAAAGCAACCTTACAGTATGTACCACAGCATCAAATCATACTTGTAGTCACATATTTCTAAATCATAATCTAAATAAAACACAGTAGCAAAAGGTGGCAATAGATAGAATCAATGACTATTTTATTTTATAAGTGGAAATAAAATGGTAGGCAGTGACTGCTACAGAGAAAACTAAACACAAGTATGTATGGGTACCCAATTACAGTGAATTAAATATACATTGCAGATATCCATTATGTAAGCATTATGTTATATAAAATACATATATATCGGAATATTCATCAGCATAAAACCTCATTTCCTGCTTTCAAAACAGTCTGCAATTAGGGACCTCAAAAGAATGCATCCTATTTCATGCCTATGGCAAAAAAAGCTATTGAGAGCAGGGCATTTAGCTTGTAAGAGGAGCTAACTAATTATGTGATAAGCCCTGTTCTGTTAGGCATTGTATGGAAAGAATGCACATGCTGCAGGTTGATTGGCAATGGTGATTAATGAGAGGCAAGGACATTATCTCACAGCAAAGCCCAATGAAAAGGGATATATTGCTTTTATAAAGTGGACCCTTACTAATGGTGGAAATAATCAAAGAAAACTCCTTTAAAAATGAAACAAAAGGCAAAGAAGCCCCATGGAGAGTGCTTCAAACTGGCTGGTTTTCTGTGCAGTGCTTTATATGTCCCCATGATGTCAGAGTCTCACAAAGTCAAATTATGATTATAATCAAGAACTCCCCCATTACCGTGCAAATAATCAAATGATTACCCAATAGGAGAGCTTAACTGACAAAACCCAAGTGTTGCTTTTCCCTCTGAACTAGGTGGCAAAAAATGTTTAAATCTGTTGATTGACACCAGTTTTAGAAGACAACAGAACAGGCAGAAATTAAAGAAAAAAATGAAGGAAACCAGATTTTTGCTCTTTTTTGGTACTAATTCAGATACTACTCACACTGATTTTACTGTTAAATTGTTAAAGGTGATTGTGAATATATCATTCACAGTGTCAGTTTTAAACTGCACGCTGTAGGGTTCATATGGGCTTTCACTCTTCAGGTACAACAGAACAAGGATGAAATAAAAGAGAACAGTCTGAAGCTGCATCATGGAGAAGGAATCAAATAAAAGCACTGACGTGTCTGAAGAGGTATAATAAATTAAAATATATGTTGATATTTAAGTCTCGATCTAAAGCATATTTCTAAGCTGGATGTGACTATCTTTCAAAATACAATAAAACGCTACTTCCTGAACTACAAATCTTTTGAAAAAAGAAGGAAAACATGAAACAAATAACACAAAATGTAGGTAATGCTGTTGGTGTTGGAGTATGAGAGGAATATGATATGACGCCATGTTTCTACTGATCTTTTTATGAAATGACTTTCTAATTTTACTGCACCGTATTTAAAAAGGTAACAAAAGTGATTGTGCTCTGCTGTAGTGGGTTACCATTTTTAATATCCTAAAGGTTCCTAATGCAGTAGTATAAACAAAACGCTTGCATAAGACCACCACATATATAAGTATTATTTAAGCGATTAATACAATTCTCCTGTCTCCAAAGTAGAGTTTCAGAAATTGGGTGATAACAAGGCTATTTTTGACAAAGAGTAAGGAAACAACACAAGAAGAGTACTAAAAAGCAAGATTAAATACATAGTAGAATCTAATTGCAGAATTACGTCTTGCTTCATGTAGTGCAGTTAAACCCCAACATGTGCTTGCAGTGTTCAGCATCTCATCCATTTTCAAAGAAAAGTAAAACTGTGGTTGTACTACACTGCTAGGGAAATACAGTCTCAAGCAATTGCACATAATCCTGCAATTTATAAACTGAACAGAGAAATTTACAGGATTACAGACATTTTGTGGTTCATCATTTTTGTCACTTGAACTTTCATGTTGGAATTACACTGTTTTATTATTGTCACATATTAAGCCATTAAAATAACACTGAAGACTAATTTGGAAGGAAAATAACACAATAAAAGAAAAAAATATATGCTCACTAGACTGCTTTAGCATTATTCTGACTTAATACGAGTCTTTTGAACAAATCTGTTAAAGTTTGAATTAGTCAGAAATATTCTATGCCAAAACAAGCTAATATGTATAAATGCTCTTCCTCTATTTGTTAGTTTCATAATCCATAGCCCAGTTATTGTTGTCTGTGGGGGTACTGCAGATATACACTGATCTGACAGAAAAATGATGACATGTAATTATGTTATACAGGCAGTAAACAACGACAGGAGTGGTTAGTTTCTTCTGTAAAAGAGGGTGTTCTACTCAATAATTTAATATCACAATGAGTAAATCCAGGTAGGATATCACAGCAGTCTCTGATCATAAGTCTCATGATTCACTATTATAATTCTCTGAGCCGTAAATGTGACTTCCAGAATTACAAAAAGAAATGGACACTTGGGAGGATAGTAAACATCAATCATTGTTCTGTAGAAAAGTTGGTTTTTTTTTGCAAGAGATTCAAGCCTCCTGAATTCCCCAATGTGGTCAGCAACACCACTGTTGCTAACATGTATTAACTCCAAGACTGGCACACCTTGTAAATATGTGTATATTTTGAGAGACAGCGATCTCCAGCTTAGTACATGTAGTTTTTTTACCATTTTCACACACCAGTTTCCATCTATTCTGAGACCTGCACTTACTAAATCTAAGAGTTTAGAACGTTACATAGGTCATCTCGTAGTTTGATATAAGGTATATAAACTGAGAATGGTGAAATGATAGAAAAGTCAGCAAAAGGATGTATGCAGAACTACTACTGGGAAGGAATAAAAAGTAAACAACAATACAAAGGTATTTCTCCCTGCACTGTAATATCTCATGCAATCCTTGAATACTTATTATTCTCTCAGCAGTTTTCTAAGATGTCATGAAAAGCTATTCTGTTGTATCAAGGCAGCCTCCAACAAAAGATGACCTCTGCAAATTAGATCCATAGAATAAAATGAAGAGATTGCTGTCTGTGTATAGTATGATTAATTTACAAGTGAATGAAGGCACAATTACATTTCTGGGAAGCAGCCCATGAGACAAGGGAAATGAGCTTTGCATTCATACCCAGTCAAGAAACAACAGTAACAAAAAGTATTTTTTAAAGGGAACCAGCCTCATATGCCCCACGGCCATAAGTGGGAATGCCGCCACAAGACCTCTGGTATATTAATTGAGTCAGTGGCTCAGCACATAGAACACTTGCCTTTATTAGAAAAATCAGAAGGCTGTGGGCTCTGTTCCCTCTCAAGGTAACTGGATTAATTTTTTCCATTAATGACACTGTAGTGCAGTATTTGGGATGCTGCATTTCTGAGTGTGCCATCTGTTTGGATGAGACATTAAACCAAAGTTGTATCTGCCTAAGTTGTTGGTAGCTCAGGTAGATGCAAAAGATCCCACAGCACCTACCACAACAGAAAGGGGATTTTTGTTTTATTAAAACCCATCAAAAAATCTTACAGACATACAAAACGTTAATCACAAAGAAGGGAAAATGGCAACTAATGTCAAAAATTAAGAAAGCACTATGTGAATCACTCAAACTGTATGAAAATGTACCCATCCCACCCTTTTTGCCATAACCAGGACTGAATTGCTTTCAGTGCCACATTGGAAGACCATAAATCTTTACAAAGAACTTCCTCACATCCACCCACACAGACATGCCAAGCAGCACTAACTAGTATCCTATCAACACAACGAATAAACAGTGTCCAGTGTTATCCATGCTCATCAAACAGAATCGCAGACAAGGAAACATGTTGGGACTGTGAAACATGGTATAGCTGGTACAGGACCTTCCAAAACCTGTCAACTCTCACAAGGAAAAGAGACATGCACAGTGTTACCTTCTCCCTGACACTGATGCTTACTACAATGCCTTCTAGATAGGCTTCTACATCTCATAGTCTGTTTTTTCAGAAGTTTCCCAAAAAAAATAACATCAAAGTAAGTCTTGGAATTCTAAAATATGAGAGTATTTTTTTTGATGATGCTTAATACCCTTCAAGAAAGCACTTATCCAATATAACTGAAAAATAAAAGGTTTTCATATGTCAAAGCACTGTTTGTTTGTTTCTTTCGGCTTTTCCCAGTTAGGGGTCGCCACAGCGGAACTCCGGTCCGCTAATGATTGGTAGTGGATTTTTATGTACCGGGTTTCCAGCCCTGATGCACAATCTTCAACGAAGGCACACCCCATTCAGGTATGCCTCCACACAGAAGACGCTCTAGCTGAGAATCGAATGGGACAACGTCTTGCTATGAGGCGACTTTTTGATTATGCTTAATACCCTTCAAGAAAGCACTTATCCAATATAACTGAAAAATAAAAGGTTTTCATATGTCAAAGCACTGTACTTAATTCCAAAAAAAGTAAATAGTATTATAACTACGTACGCAGTTAAAAAGTAGTAAACTGGCAAGTATCGCAGCCAACATCAGAGCCAGTGATTGCAGTGCTGTGCATTTCCTGCTGTCTTCACCAAGTCTGTTGTACCACCACCTCCTGACAGAACAACAAACACTGGATTGTTACGAAGTGTTAACCCCAAGCAGAATCAAGAGGAATGTGAGGTATGACCACTCATGTGCACAGAAAAGCATGTGCATCATTGACCAACTTCCTGTGACCTGTGGGCACATATTAGGGATATTGTAAGAGTACTGTGAACCCTAAATCAGATCATCAACACTGGGCTGCAACAGAGGAACATATCTGGTTCTCCAGGAAACCAAAGGAGAGAACCAGCATCATGCAGGCCTTCTATATCATATCCTATTTCCCAAGAGTCCTGGACACATATATTATAACTGCTCTGCTATTAAGGCTCACCTGATCCAGATGGCTAGAGTTAAACAGGAAGTATTTCTAATCCCTGAACTACCAGGAGGGATTTAAAGCCTAGGGTGTTGTATATAATGTGTCTGTGTGCCATCCAGGCAGTGCACATGATTCAAATATATGTGGCACAAAGCATTTCCTGTGAGACGATTTGCCGTATAATCGCCTGGTAGCTATACAAATATGCCAGATAGACAGGCCATGCATACTGGAAGCAGGCTATGTATATATGTTATGGGTTGTGTGTTGTAAGTGATGCCAGCTATGCCCTACATCTTTCCTTGATGACCTTAATATGCAACCCTTAGACTTTTCAAGAAGTAGCCTACAGTACAGTCCATGCTGAAGTTCAAAATATAGTGGTACAGATATTCAGAGTAAAGAAGTTACATTTCCAGTGTCTTTAAAGGGGAGCATTACAATACAGTCCAGATATATGCAGCAAGATATCTGTTGTGTGCATCAGTCTCTACAACATGATATTACATAAGAAAATGAATCAGTGGGAGAATACCATGGCAGGACCTGCAATACAAGTATCTAGCAGATTAAGTATTTCTTGGGCCCTGAGCTTATTTCAAACCATGGGACCCCTGCCTACATGGATTTTTTTTGGGGGGGAGGGGTCATGTGTGTGTTCTTTTAGATTTACCTTCCTGTTTCTTTTAAATTATAAAGGACAATTTAAAATGTCATTATAATCCACCAATGACTGTACCCAAATTACAGCCACGTGACTGTCTATACACTTCAAATGTAATACATAGAATTTTCACTATTCTCCAAAAATTGCGAAAAAAAGAGAAGCTTGTTAAACACCTTCCTGTTGCTGGAAGGGTGCTTAACAAGCTTTAGTTAAACACCCCTAAAACCTGTTAATATTGGATTCCGTTATAGGGGTTAACACACAAGAATGTTGCGTCTTACGGCTTTTCCCGGTTAGGGGTCGCCACAGCGGAACTCCGGTCCACTAATGATTGGCAGTTGATTTTTACATGCCGAGTTGCCAGCCCTGACGCACAACCTTCAACGAAGGTACAACCATTCACGCATGTATCCACGCAGAAGACACTCTAGCTGAGAATCGAACCGGACAGCGTCTTACTGTGAAGCGACAACGCTACCGCAGCAATACTTGTCAAAAAAAAAAAAACAGCAGACAAAAGTAAAATACAAAAAAAAAAAAAAAAACTTTTGAAAGATCTTAGGTACTTTGCTCTGCCACAGCAAGGCAGAGCAAGTTTCACAGCTTTTAAGGTTGTTTGTACTTCAAGTAGACACTGCTTTTGTCTGCTGTTTACTTGGCAGTGCTAATTGTTTTACCACCATTTTAACCCCTTGAAAGCCTGTAAAACACTTCATGTTCCTAAACTTACTTTCTGTAATTGGTAGTACATGGAGTAGCTAAAGCTGTATGATCTCAACACTATTCTTGTGTTCTCAAAAATACACCAACATTCCACTCTCAAGATTTGCTCTCTAGATGCAATTCTTGGTATCCATATCTTCAGCAAGAAAAGCTAGTTATGATCATAGACCCAGTCATAACCCACCATGTCTAATTGTAACAATAAAATTGCCATAACATAGTATTCCAAGGTGTTTTAAACAAATGCACAGTAGTCCTGCAAAGCTGAACTGTTTAACTTGATCATGACAACAGTATCAGTCATCAATTATAGCCCATTTGTTGACTATGTATATCTCAGATAACTATTTTTTTCCAAAATCGGATATGAACACAATAATTAATGTATTTCAAGTTTTCTTCTACACAAACATACTGTGGCCCAAGTATTCCGCTTATTTTATACAAAATTCTTACATGTGCACCCTATTCCTACAAAGCCAGACAAATGTGAGCAAATAGGAAGAGTGTAAGTCACTTTCATCCACAGACGGACCCCACCCCCTTCTGGCTGCTACTTTGTTGTGTGTACACATCCGATTGTGATAAAAAATGGGGCACAAAGCCCAAATTCACAAGCTCATTTTAACTATTGCTCTTATATACCTGAACATTTTCTAGAATAATGAATTTGGATTAGCAAGCATTTTTTGAATCCTATGAAGTCTGAAATTTCAATTTTGTGTCATTTTTATGACTTGACAGAAAACATCACAAATTTTAAGAGGAACAAATAAATGTGAAGCAAAAATCAAGAGTATTATGCAAAATCAGGGATAGTTGCGAGCTATGTAACTGCAGCTTTGCTTCCCACAAATAGTGACAAGCATTCCAATTTACTTCACACAGATGCACACTAGTCTGGCAATACCAGGCAGTTAACTGAGCAAACAGAGGGAAAATTACTTCATCCACAAACAGCCTATACTCACCAGTTATAGCTAATTCGCTATGTACACCTCATGTGGCTGTAATGAAAATTACCTCTCAACCTCCTAATACAAGAATTAGGGGAAAAGATCCAAAATCAGGGACATATTTTAAAAATTGCGTTATATATTTTTTTCATTAGCATGCATGTTTTTTAGGATATGAGGTCTGAAACTCAAATGTCTTATCATACTCCAGGATTGCAATCATTAAAGACCTACCAGAAAACCAAACGTTTTATGAGAAACAAAAAAAAAATATGAGGCACAATAAAGCTCACTGTTTCATACAAATTACAGCCACAAATATTCAAATGTATTTCACACAAATGCACCCTAGTCCTGAAAAACTAAATGGCTTATTACGGAAATGAGTCAAACATTAAGACTGTAAGTTACTTTCATCCACAAAGAGGCCCCACCCTCACCATTCAGCAGTTTAAACCATTTTCCTGTGTACATGGTATAACTCATCAGAATGTTATTAAAAAAATAAATAAATAAGTAAATCTCTTACCATCTCAGTGCAAGGATCAAGGAGAAATGAGCATGTGCAATAATATATGAAATCCACAACAAAATATAAAAACTACCACAATTTATGAGACATCACATGAAATCACAGACTGTTCACTTGCTTGCAGCCCAACTAATCTAAGTTGCATCCAGTTTTCCTGCCATCAGTCACTCAGACCTCCACAAAAACAATGAATACCAATCTCACTTTCACAGCACATGTGCAAACAACCAATTCAGACAAGAATGTGTAAAAAAGTAACTCAGTGACATTAAACACACAAAAAAGAAAAGGGGAAAAAGCTTGCAAAATTAGGGACTCTTACATTCAGCAAATAAGCTGACTGAAATAAGTTAGCAGAGCTGAATGTAATAAATTTATTTCAAATGGCCAGAAGATGTGTTAAGATAGCACCACCCCCTCCCGAAGTGATAGGCCTTGGGTGGCTGACTGAATTATACCTACTATAATCTGGAGTTGCCATTCTATTGTTGGTGGATTTGTATGCTGGTGTAGAGGGGTGGGATGAACATGCAGCAAAAGAGTGACAGCTGTGGAAGAACTAGGCAAAGTACATTGCAGCACTGGAAAAGAGGTGGTATCTGGGCCACAGCTATGGGCTATAGGACAGATAGAGTAAAATTATGCATGCAGTATCATACACAAGCTATACAAGCAAGTGTATGGACTAGCCACAGAGCATCAAACATCACCATACCCATACAGGTATTATCACTTGCACAAGTGGGAGGAGGAATCAATGACATGTTTGCTACAATGCAGGGTAGGGACACAGAATATACCCACAGTAGACAAATAATCTGGGAGATTTTGGGTAGCTAGAGATCATATCCCCCACTGGGGGATGCTTGGGGTGTCATGGTATTACTATTGCCAGGGAACTCTGTGTTGGCTTTTGGTATGAAGGGTGGCTCTGGGATATGGCAAGGAAGGGTTGGAACTATAGCACAATACAGATACACTCTGTGGAGATATTTCCTGTGTTGAGCCCAATTAGTAACACCACTCATGACCAGGGTTAACAAACAATATGCCTGCAGGTGATACTGACACCATCTCATCAATGGCACATGTAGTCTGATGCAAAAATTACCTATTCTCAACCAACCTGCATCTGAACATTCCCATAACCATGGACAGCATGGTCTGCTCAGGCAGATTAGAAGGTGGTTATAGTGAGTCTCAGAAATGCAACTATGGAAGCTACATTTGCCACTAGTGACCCAGTAGCACTGTCGTCTTCCTGTATTTATACTCCAGATCTCTGTACAATGTCCTCCCCCAGCCCTCCAGGTCTCTGTAGAATGCCCTCCCCCGCCCACAGAACACACTCATTAACTCCACAATGCTGCATGTGCCTGAATGACTGACCGTCCTGTCTGCTTATTAATTCCAACTATCACACACATGTAAGGGACAGTGGTAAAATCTTGGTGACACTGCACTTCTTGCACCTTTCCCACGTAGTGGCTATGTCCCCCTTTTGGGCAATGCTAATATCAGATGCTGTGAGCACTGAGTATACAGGTGTACTGCCATGTATGACTCTCAGGTACAGGATGTCTGTTATGCTCCAGTGAGGCTTTTGCTTAGCCAGTACCTCTACAGAGCTGCTGTAATGGAGGATGTAGATGATCACTCCCCCTCTAGTGTTGCAGACAATCACACTGTGTCACTGCAGCATGCTACATGCATGTTGCCTGAAACTGCCAAAGCCTATGACAATTTTGGATTTGCATAAATTTATGGGAATCATCAACTACAAGAGTGAATTTATACAGAGGACTACTCAGTAGCAGCAGCTCCTCTCTATAAAATGTTGGCAAATCAAAAGGAAGAGTTTACTGTACAATGGAGTTGCACGGAAGAAGAGGCCTTTAAAATGTTAAAGCAAAAATTGGCACAGGCATTGGAGCTAATAGCTTCCACCAGTAAGTTACATTTTGCTTTGCAAGCAGCAGCAGGGAAGGATACATTACAGTATTGGCCATAAAAGGCATCTCAGGGAATGCACATTAAGTTAAGACCGGTTACTTTTTGTAGCAGAAGAATGGCTCCTGTGGAAAATGGATATCATTCTTGCATTAAACAGCTTTTGGCCATTTACTGGGGAATAAGACAGACAGAGAATTTGACAATATTCTCTGGGGTTATAGTTCAAACTCCACATTTGATAATCAAGAGTTTGCTAAATGACAGTGAGATAAACAAAATCACTGAAGGGCTTAGTCAGACTGTTTTCTCAAAATGGATAACTACTTTCAGTACAAAGAATGTACAGATACAGACAGGGGACAAGTACTTATTTCCCCTTCATATCCAATAAAATTGGGTAAATGCATGACTACATGGCAGATTTGGAGAAACTGGATAAGTCACCATTAAAGGCAGATTATGACTGCCATATTTCTACAGTATATGTGGATAGTGCACATTTCTGGAAAGATGGGAAGTACTACACTGGGTTTGCAATAGTGACATTGCAAAAGGGAGACAAACCAATTATGATTAAGTTACCAAAATACATGTCAGCACAAGGGCTGAGCTAGAGGCTGCAAAATATGTTTGCAGCATTTACATCCAGTAAATATTTGCAATGGCAGTGCTTATGTAGTAAACTCTCTGAGACTACATATGGCAATGTGTGCTAGAAGAGGGTTCACTGATAGTGCAGGAAACCTGTGAAGCATACTTCTGTTTTACAGGATATGTGGAAACTGATTCAAAAGTACAAGTTGCAGGGACAGCTCAGTATTTTAAAAGTTAAAAGCTTGTCAAAGGACAAATAATGACAATGCAAATGGAAATGCTTTGCAGATGCTCAAACAAAGGAAGCAGCTATGAAGGGTAAGCCTTTATATCCTGAAGAGACTGACGGGAAAGGTTGTGAACTTTAAGTTTAAAAAGTACAATTTTTGGTGGAAGGTAAACAAGTGGATGAGAAATTGAGAAAGATTCAAAAGGAAAAGGGAGAGCCAGAGGAATTGGAAAAATGTGTGTTACAGAATGATGGAGTAGGTGCGTATTTCTTTTGTTTCTGATATTGAGAAAAGCCTAAACTGGCATACATTCCTTATCAGTTGGCAAAACAACTAGTGAAGTTTAATCATCAAATTTTGGGACATGTGGGAACAAAAACGTTATGGCCAGTAGTGAAAGAAAAGTATTGGAATCCACGTTTGAAAAAAAACTGTCAGGTAGTGCAGGAAGAATGCTTGATATGTTTGCAGACAAATGGAAAGTGCAAGAAGGCACAGCTGCATAGGGTACCCATGGCAGATGGACCACGATGCTCTATACAAATTAACCATGCAGGACCATTGCCTCCTGCAAAGAGTGGGTATCATTACTTGCTGGTAGTGGTAGATGTTTTTTTCAAAATGTGCAGAAGCAATTCCAACCAAGGGAATGACAGCAGAAGCACTTTGGAAAAACATTTTTTTGCCATTGGGGATGGCCCAGGGTGATAGAATTGGACAATGGACCACAAGTTGTCAGTAAGATGATGAAAGTACTTTGTCACATGCTGGAAATTCAGCAAAGGTTTCATGTTCCATATCATCCACAATCAATTAGGATGGTAAAAAGAATGAATAGAACCTTAAAGGACAGGTTGAAAAAGATGTGCCTTGAGAAAGGAAATAATTGGGTAAATCACTTACCTAACATTTGGATGGGAGTCAGGGCAACACCAAATAGCGAGACAGGAATATCTCTATTTGAAGTGATAACAGATAGACAGATGCCCTTACATTTTCCTTTTGACCCAGAAGTATGGAGTGAAAGACCATTGCTAGAAACAGGAAAGCATCAACAATGGATGAAAGACCTGTAGGAAATATGCCAAGAGATAGCCAAAGACCAAACCTTCCATTTGTAGAAAAAAGTTCCAACATTGAGAACTAGTAAAACACAGGCAAACAAAGTGCGAACACGTAGCTATCACTCTCACCAAATTCCGTTTAAAATTCGGTAAAACAACTTTAATCAAAACAACTGCTGGAAATAAATATGAATAATCCTTTTATTTGCACCACAGAGGATTTCATCCCACTAAAAACCAGAACGTCTTCAGATGAAACATTTTTAAAAATCAAAACAATTTAAAAAGGCATTAAACCAATAAAATCTCATAAAAAGACACACCTTCACAATATAACCAATAAGATCGATGTTATAACTAAATGTCACAGGCTGGAGATGAACACGCCTCCACCTATGAACATCTACAAATATTAAACCAATAAGATCACATATTAAAACACAGTAACCAATAGCCTTCATATTATAACTCCGCCACAATGATTAACAGACATGCCTACTCCTATGTGTGTCCGTAACTCAACATCATTTCTTTATACTGTACATGATGTTTTATATGCAATAAAATTACCTTCATGTTACACCATTAGAAGATATTTAACTTTTATTTAAATTCATTTAAGCATCTCCAATATCATAATTAAACTGGAACATAACTGAATGATACTGACTAGAGATGAGCAGACACCCTCCTATACATTTCTATGATTGATTCACACTGAACCAATAAGATTGCATACTAAAACGTGATAGCCAATAATTTTCATTATATAACTCAGTTATAACTAGATGACATGGACTAGAGACATACACGTCCCCTCCTATACACTTCTATGAGTGATTGACATTAAACCAATGGAATCGCGTACTAAGACACGATTACCAATAGCCTTCATGTTATACCTCAATCATATACCTGAATAACACAGACCAGAGATAAACGCCCCCTGCTATGCATACCTATGAATAGTTAACATTAGGCCAATAGAATTGCGTACTGAGACACAATAACCAATAGCCTTTGTGTTACAACTCAATTACAGTGGCCAACAACATGTACGCGTCCGTAATTTAACGTCATTTTTATATATATTTCTCATGACATTTTGTTGGCAATAAAATTACCTTCATATTAAATCATTTACAAGTATTTCACTTTTATCTAAACAGTTCCTGTATCACCTGGAGAAAGCTTTTAATTTAAGCAGACATAAAACTGATGCTGCTTCATTTAACCCTGGCCAATAATGTTCAGCCAGCTGAAGTTGCCAAGATAATTCCGCTTTTTCAAGAAGTAATGGCCAAGCACCACCTCTATTCAATTCAGAAAGAGTTTGCAGCACTATAAACTTAAAACAGTGATCTTTATGGTCTAAAATGTGCCTATAGAGACCATTAGTTATGTTTTGTTTTGAATATCCGATAAATGCTCGCTAATTTTATTTTTTAATTTTCGCTCGGTCTTGCCTATATAAAAACATGGGCAAGCCAAGCAGATGGAACAATACACCACCCTTTTAGTGTTGCGGCTTGGTTTTCCAAGAATCTGTATAATCTGATGATGGACAGTGACTTGGCTTGCTGTTAAGACGTGTTTACAATAAACACAAGCCCCACATTTTATCATACATCCTTTATTGGAAAGGATTTTAGAATGTCCAAAAATGTTCTTCAAATTAAAACCTCTTTTAAAAACAATAGTGTGTTTATCACCCACTCATACTCTTAATATCAGTGTCATTCATTAATACATTCCAATTTGCTGCGACTCAGCCAGGTAACCAACTTTCCCAGATTTTAACTGCAGGTACTGATATGAGCACTAGGGTAGGAACGAATGTTATCAGTCTACTAATTTTCAACCTGTTAATTTTAAAAAGTTTTCGAAGTCTTCTACTACGTTTAACCAGGATTCAACTATGGTTAACCAAAGTTTATGTAATAAATTATCAGGGTTCAACCAATGCCTTTTTAAAATTAAAAAATTACAGATGGACTCTGCGTATTCACTTTCATAGCAATCATCCGTTATTTCAAAAATTAGCTATTGTTAAAAGGGCAGCTTGTTAGAGCTGCCCATATGGTTACTGATTGGTCCCATTCTGTTGAAGAATGTGAGCTTTTAAAAGCTATGTTTTTAAACCGAGGATATCCTGGGTCATTTATTGTTGGACTTGTATTAGAAGTAAAAGAAAAAAGAATTAAGGGCCACTTTCAACCTCTTTTGAATAATGGTCATTTTAATAATGATTTGATGAATTTGTTATGTTTAGATTTAAATAATGGGAATGAGTCAAGCATTTCACTGGCTGATACCAATGGTAACAGTGAACCTATTGGTAGACAAGGGACTAATACGTACACTAATGCCTTCATTACAGCATTTAGCAATGATAGTTATGCTATTAGAAATATCTTTATGAAAAATTGGAATGTATTAATGAATGACACTGATATTAAGAGTATGAGTGGGTGATAAACCCACTATTGTTTTTAAAAGAGGTTTTAATTTGAAGACCATTTTGAACATTCTAAAATCCTTTCCAATAAAGGACATATGATAAAATGTGGGGCTTGTGTTTACTGTAAACACGTCTTAACAGCAAGTGAAGTCACTGTCAATCATCAGATTATACAAATTCTTGGAAAACCAAGCTGCAATACTAAAAGGGTGGTGTATTGTGCAATCTGCTCGGCTTGCCCTTGTTTTTATGTAGGCAAGACCGAGCAGAAACTAAAAAATCGAATTAATGAGCATTTATCGGATATTTGAAATAAAAAAAAATAACTAATGCTTTCTATAGGCACATTTTAGACCATAAAGATCACTCTTTTAAGTTTATAGTGCTGCAAACTCTTTCTGAATTCAATGGAGGTGATGCTTGGCCATTACTTCTTGAAAAAGCCAAATTATCTTGGCAACTTTGGCTGGCCGCACATTATTGGCCAGGGTTAAATGAAGCAGCATCAGTTTTATGACTGCTTAAATTAAAAGCTATCTCCAGGTTATCCAGGAACTGTTTAGATAAACGTGAAATACTTGTAAATGATTTGATATGAAGGTAATTTTATTGCCAACAAAATGTTATGAGAAATATATATAACAAAATGAGGATAAATTATGGACGTGTACATGAGGAGGTGGGTCTGTTGTCAGCCACTGTAATTGAGTTATAGCACGAAGGCTATTGGTTACTGTGTCTCAGTACGCGATTTTATTGGCCTAGTGTTAACCATTCATAAGTATGCATAGCAGGGGGCGTGTTTATCTCTGGTCCGTGTTATTCAGGTATATGATTGGGGTATAACATGAAGGCTATTATTAATTGTGTCTTGGTACGCGATTTCATTGGTTTAATGTCAATCACACATAGAAGTGTACAGGAGGGGTTGTGTATGTCTCTGGTCCTCGTCATCTACTCAAGATTCAGGTACAACATGAAGATTATTGACCATCGTGTTTTAGTACACACTTTTATTGGCTTGTTAATCATTCATAGAAGTGTATAGGAGAGGGCATGTATATGTCTCTAGTCTGTGTCATCTAGTTATAATTGAGTTATATAACGAAGATTATTGGATATCGTGTTTTAGTACGCGATCTTATTGGTTCAGTGTCAATCAATCATAGAAATGTATAGGAGGGGGTGTGCTCATCTCTAGTCCATGTCATTCAGTTATGTTCCAGTTTAATTATGATTTTGGAGATGCTTAAAATGAATTTAAATAAAAGATAAATAAATATCTTCTAATGATGTAACATGAAGGCAATTTTATTGCACATAAAACATCATGCATAGTATAAAGAAATGATGTTGAGTTACGGACAAATATAGGAGTAGGCTTGTCTGTTGTTAACCATTGCGACGGAGTTATAATATGAAGGCTATTGGTTACTGTGTTTCAATATGTGATCTTATTGGTTTAATATCTGTAGATGTTCATAGGAGGAGGCGTGTTCGTCTCTAGCCAGTGACATTTAGTTATAACATCAACCTTATTGGTTATATTGCGAAGGTGTGTCTTTTTATGACATTTTATTGGTTTAATGCCTTTTTAAATGGTTTTAATTTTTCAAAATGTTTTATCTGAAGTAGTTCCGGTTTTTAGCTGGACGAAATCCTCTGTGGTGCAAATTAAATGATTATTCATATTTATTTCCAGCAGTTGTTTTTGATTCAAGCTGTTTTATTGAATTTTAACCTTAATTTGGTGAGAGGGATTACTACGTGCTCTCACTTTGTTTGAAAAGTTCCAACTTTGCCAGAGGAAGGGGATGTTGGGAAGCAAATTCATGGTAAAAAAATTCAGTAAAACCAGTCCACTGGACAGTAACTGACAAGGACCTTTTGAAGTAAAGGAATTAATTGGGCCATTGGTCCTAAGAGTACAGAATGTGAAAATGTCTTAAAAAAAAAAAACATGTCAGTACACAGAGATCAGTGTGAAGTAATTAATCAGGGACAGCAAATGAAGGGTAGACAAATTATATTTTATCTATTTTTCAGATTACTGGTTTGGGAAACCAAAATTGCCAGAACAGGAAGAGAAAAACCTTTATTGTTAAAAACTCCCAGAAAACAGCTTTAAAAACAGAAATTGATACACTTATTTATTATAATATATGCACTGGATGTTGCATATAGTCTGAATGGCCAATCAATATCAAAAGACAAGAAGGGATGGATACCTGATTTTAATGCATTTACAGCAATGCAAACGGCATATGCAGAAGTAAATAATGCAAGTGAATACTGGGTATGTGCAGCAATACCTACAGCAAAGGATAGAGTATATTTTTCAGCAGTACTCATGGAACTAAAAGATTTGCTAAAAATTAGTAACATGAATAAAGTTTGTGGCAAACCAGACAAGGTAGATGCTCCAACCTTACTAAGGGCAGTTCCAAAAGGAAGTGTACATATACAACAGACAGGATCAAAACCAGTAGGAGTCAGTGAATGCTAGGGGATGTTTAAATAAATACCTGGAAAAGGAGTTAGAAGGCAGGGAAGAAGTGCAAAAGTTTTTAGATCAACAAAAATTGGGAAAAGTAATGGAAATAATGAATACAATGTTCAGTTGGACAAATTGGAGGAAATCTCCCTTAGAAAATATTAGGAAAGATGTAGTACAATTTGTGCATTACAGAATTTTGGAGGATGCAAATGATAAGGACATACACAAGTTTGTGACTCGTCTTAACACGAGACTATAAGAGGGCCCAATAGGTACATTATGTGAGAGAGAATAATACATTTGCAGTACAAAAGCATATAAAGGTCTTCCTATAGAATGGGAAGGAACCTGTTATGTAGGGTATGTAAGACCATCAATGAGATTAACTAAAGAATTACTTCAAGGTAAAATAAGGAACGTCAGGAGAAAGAGAGAATTAGAAAACAGTATTGGTACATTAGATCAAATCATGGCTCTACAGTCATGACATAAATGCTACGCTTCTACATGCACATGATTGTGACCATGGCCTCTCCCCTATATGGCGCTGGTTAACAACTGTGGATACTGTTATGCACAGCCTCTACTCCCACTTATGGTACTGTACCTTTGCCTATATGTGTGACCCTGGAAC
The DNA here is from genome assembly GCF_019279795.1 of Protopterus annectens. NCBI lineage: Eukaryota > Metazoa > Chordata > Ceratodontiformes > Protopteridae > Protopterus > Protopterus annectens. Next base: position 684,785,894 of record NC_056737.1, on the reverse strand, counting down.
TCCCTGCAATCCATCGGGCATGTATCATGTGCTGTATCATATGTTCCCATCTGCTCCACAACACACGCATATAACCAAGTGAGATGGGGTCCCAGTTGCACATGCAATAAGATATGTGCATTACTCACGCTGACACTCATCACAGTGTTTGTAATTATGAATGAGGTAATTCATCAGGCAAAACTCTTCCTTACTTTATCAGGTAGGACTAGTTACTAAACTCTAATACTTGTCATCCACAAAGCTTTTACTAAAGTTAGTCTATACCTTAGTCATACATTTGTAAGTATTGCTTCAAAGGATGGTAGCAATGCTTTATTTCAAGCTAGCATGACCATTATGCAAATAAAGCCAGATGGTACCAGTGCCCTGGAATTACTTCCTGTGTGCAACCCAGTATCCATACATACCATTTATCATGAAGCCCATGACCTTTATGCATGTGCATATTGCATGTATTTTTAGCATACTACCATGGCACAGTACTATGTTTCTCAACACGTGATTCACAAATGTATATTTTTTTCTACTCAGATGGATCTGCTGAGTGACCATAGTTGTTTTTCAGAGTGATAAAGTAAATCTCCTGTAAGATGTGCCACTGTGAGCAGGATTTTTGTTGTTCTTTCACAGAAATTTTAAACATCTCTTAGGCCACTATGATGGTTCTTTGAAGAAGGGGTCATCTGGCATAACATGGGCCATGTGCTAATCAATACCAGGGCATCTTCTATTAACCCAGTCCTCCACTCACCTGGCAAAAACCCTGATTGGAGGCTGACATTGAAGAACCACTAGATGTTTGACAGGTCCTGTTTTAGTATGAGCAGTAGACATCCTGGTATGTTATCAGGCCCCATAGAAACAGTGTTCATGGCCTTGGATAGAGCTTTGATTACTTGTTCTTGGTGTGTGTGTGTGTGTGTGTGTGTGTGTGTGTGTGTGTGTGTGTGTGTGTGTGTGTATGACACTAAAGCTATATTTATCCATTAGTAGATTAGCTATGTCCCCAAGATTAGTATGACAATTTACTATTTTAGCTCTGTGGAGTTTTGAGCATTATTTCTGTGGTTTATAACATAGTTAAAGAAGGCTAAAAGCTGAATGATCTAGCATGCTTACTTACCAAATCTGATATTTATAGCAAGTGCTCTGTAATGTGGGTATTTTACTAAGGATTTTGTGGACCTGTACAGATATTATAAATGAGGAGGGAGGGCTATTAGCACACCAAGATATCTGAACTCCCTCATGTTTTCAATGCTGCCATTCCAGTGGTGTATTAGAATTAATCACAGCAACTCCTTTACAGTTACTTCACAGCATGGATTATGTTTCACAAGACTTTACCCTCAATTCCAGCTGTCTGTCATACCTCTCAACCTCTTAGCTCATGAAATCTAGACAGAATCTGACATAATGAGGGGGCAAAGACCCCAAAACAGGGACACATTTTAGATACTGCTCTTATAAACTTAGAAAATTGCTAGAAAAACAGGATTTGTGTTAACACACACTTTCGGAAAGATCTGAAGTCTGAAAGTCAAATGCATGTCATTATTTACCGGATTTAATCCTTAAATCATCCCAGTGATTTGTCAAAAAACAAGTCTTTATGAGGAACAGACCAAAATATGAGGCAACAATCTGGACTTTCTGCAAAAGTCTGTACAGTTGAGAGGTATGCAGGCTGTATATCTGCTCATTTTTAGAAAGAGTTTTGGAACATAAAGAATGGATGTGGGCCTGGCCAGAGTACACTAATGCCAGGTAATCTACATGTACGAAAACATTTACATTAGGAAGACAAATGACACTAGCATTAATAAATACTGCAAACAAAATGATATGCTAACAAACGTAGGAAGAAGATAAAGCTTTCCAGAATGTTTATGGTGATGGTATTATTTTAAATAATGAACAGAAATGGTTTGAAATTCCTTTGCCAGAACACATCTCAGTCATCTAAGCCAGTTGCTTTTGGGATATCCTCACAGTAACCTGTAAATATATATACTACAATGGCTAGGGGTGCATGAATGGAAATATTTGCAGCAAGAGATTTGTTTCATTATACTCCTCATTAAATGTTAATATAGCCCTTTCTGATAGCACTGAAGTATAGAACAGACTGGAAAAATAATCACATGAAAGAGCTGTTATCTAATATTTATTAGATTAAGGGGGGTGTCTGAACACAAAATCTTTGCTGTGTAATGTCATTATTACTGATTCTCACTGTTTTAAGACTGATGAAAATGTTTACCCCCAGGGCACTTTTTCCCTCTTGTTTCCATGTTTCTTTTTCCCCTTTGATTTGTATTCACATTTAATAAAAACACGAATAAATAAATGGATAGAAAGACAAATCAAACATTCTAACAATTGTGCACTGAATTGTATAACAAGTAGTGCTATAAAATACTGTAAACATAGAGCCCAACATTGTCGGTGTCATATGTACGTATAAGCCATCGCCTACATCTTAGCAACTATGTGCAACATTCAAATCAAACACAAACAAAGGTTACCTGAATGTATGTATGCATTGTGATTTATCAAATGTCAAATTCGGAAAGTGATACTAACTTCTGTCCTTATGATGCCAGCGCTTTTTTTTTTAAATGGGGGGTGCAAGAACATTTCTGAATGCTTCCAAGCACCAACATTCCATTTTGCACATTTAAACATGGATGCAGAGGGTGTAGCTAGGATTTTCAAATTTGTACTCACAGCTCTCACACTGTCCCCCTCCCCAGCCCAGCTACAGCTTCATATAAATTATTTTCTCATCCATATAACTAGGGGCATTCCAGGTAAATTTAGTGAGCAAATACATATAAAGGGGTGTCTAATGTATATGTGAAAGGGGGAGGGAATTCCAGTCTCATTCTACATACACACACTCTCTTTCACACACACACACTCACACACTTCTCCTTTCATGCATGCATGCAAGCATGCATACACTCACACACGCAGACAGAAACATAAACACACATACGTGCAGACTTTTTCTCTTTCATTTATTTTTACACTTGATAACCAGGGAAAGAGCTGCTTAGTGAGTGTAAAATAATGGCGGACATTACTTCACTTTCAGCAACACACCAACAGTCAGATTCCACCAACGTTCTTTTATTAACGATCTGGTACCTCGGCCATTCGCCTTCAAAGGATCACATTACAGCTTTGAAAATAAGCTCTATTTATATCACAAACTAATTGATAAATTAACAATTAGTTTAATTGAACATCAAAATTTAAAGTGATCTTTGCTTCAACATTGAATAAAATGCAGACATTTATCTATAATAGTATGCCTAAACTATTATGAAATTTAAATCTTTATACATAAACTTTATAATAATATTGCTTTCTTTTATAATCAATGAAATGCAAATTTTAGATAGCTTTTATATCAAAATAGAAAAATAACATATTATTTGCTATTCATTAATACATAGTTTATCAAATAAATAATTAAATGATTACATAATTCGCTCTCAGTAGATCAAAAGCACATATAGATTCTTTGATATGTATATATGTATGTATAAAAATATACCCAATATATACAAAAACAAAATACATACAGAATGAATAACAATATAAATAATGTGCACAAATTGCTCTTCTAGATTCTAATTACAGACCCAGCTCTTGATTGAGACCAAATGGTTTTAAAATTTTGTATTTTATTATCATCCTAGTTTCTAATTCCAAGCCAATACACTAAATCTCAAACTATTACTGCAACCATCATGCACATCCAAAAAATGCTTAGCAACAGGACTAATGACATTCAAATTTCTAATATCAAATATCCTTGCAAGAACACCCTATTATGTATACTACACTAGTAGACTTGCAATTAAAGAAATGTTTGGAAGTATGAATTATATTATTAATAATATCAATATTAATTGCTCTGTTACATATACTGCATGAGCGGATAGGTGTGATAGGTTGTGCAAAATTATTATTCAGAATTTCTCTTAAATTCTTCTAAAGGAAAAATTCACTTGATTGGGGAATAATTCACCAATGTTATCATCTTCACAGATTAGATACCAGAATTTTCTAACTAAAGAGACTAATGTTTTAGAAAAAGGGGAAAATTTAGTTATAAAAAATATTTTCTCAACATTATCCTTTACTCTAATTACCTTTCTATCAGAATATGTTGCAATGTTGTCCCTTCTATTAGATAATTTTGTATTCTTAATCACACTATCTCTACATTTAGATAGAGTATTATATTCATATCCTCTATCCAATAATCTATGGAATACTATATCTAGTTCTCCATCTATGTCCTCCTTAACACTGGTGTGGTCCCGAATTCTTTTAAATTCCCCAAATGGTAGGGCCTTTATTAAATGTTCAGGATGCATGCTGGTGGCATGTAGGAAAAAATTTACTGAAGTTTCCTTCCTAAATGGTTTAAACTCAATATTCATATCCTTTTCAAACAAAACTAGATCTAGAAAGTTGATCTTATTTCTATTGGTTTCATAAGAAAATTGCAGCTTATGTTCATAGGTTCATAGGTTTATACTAGGCTATCTGCCCTAAGGCATTTATAAGCCTAGCGCCACCTTATATGAAAAAATACTGTGCCCATTAGTTTGTTGTGCCTCTGTCCAGCAGTGACCCAGAGATGATTCCTCTCCCATCCACAGGTCTAGATTGCTCTTGAACAGAGTCAGCGAGGTGCTCTGCCTCACATGGACCGGGATTTTATTCCACAGCATAGGGAGTCTCTGAGTGATAAATCTATCCCTCCAGCACGTCCTATTTATATCCGTGCTAAGGTTTAAGTCGCTTGCTCTAGTGGTTTTGGTGGATTTGGATTTTTGAGGTGGAGCATGTCCATTAATTCCGGGTTGGACATGGCCTTGTATGTCAGGCACATGTCACCTCTGAGCAGGCGGTATGCGACTGAATAGAGCTGGAGTTTCTTCAATCTGGCAGCATATGACAGATTTTGGAGTCCCTTTATCCTTTTGGTGAGGAACTTTTGGGGTCTCTCCAATTGCTGCAGATGTCGGGTGAGATACATCCCGAATGGGGCATTGTACTCGATCATTGGTCTGATAAGTGAAGAGTACAGGGGAACAATGACCTCACTAGATCTGGATGTGAATCCCTTCATGATCAGGTGGGCAATGTAGAAGGTCTTTCTAACCACTTTAGCAATGTGAGTGTCAAAAGAAAGGCCACTGTCAACCTGGGTCCCCAGGTCCCTGATAACCTCTTCTGTGCTTAGTGGATTGCCACCTATATGGTAGCTTGGGGTTACCTTGTTTTTATACATTTTTGGCGTTTAACTTCAGGCCATGGCTCTGGCACCAGCTATCTGTTTCCGTGAGTCCCTTCTGAAGGATATCAGTGTCCGATGCACTTTCCACTATGGTTTGCAGTCATCTGCAAACTTTGTCAAGTCCTCCCATGTTGGCCTGTACTTCTGAGAAGTAGATGCCAAACAATAGTGGGACACCACTTGGTCTGACACAGCGCCAGCAACTCTAACCCTGTGGGTTCTGTCCTTAAGCCAGTTTGCAACCCATCTTGTGACATATGGGTTTACATTTAAGCTGGTATTTCTACAATACCGAGTGGGGTATTGTGTTTTGCAAGGTCAAGGTAGGCTGTATGGACTGCCTTTCCCTCATCAATGGCCTTGGTGACTATTTCAAGAAGCCAAGTTCAAAAGGCATGATCTTCCCTTGACAAAGCCAAACTGGGTCGGGTCCAATGTCTGCAAGTCCCTATATCTTTGTTTATGAGCTCCATTATGATCCTCTCCATAGCTTTGCAGACTAGACTTGTTAAGCTTATGGGGCGTAATTACCAGGGTAGGCTCCACCTTTGTGGAGTGGGACCACAGATCCTGTGGTAAGGCTGAGATTAAACAGCTGCCTTATGGTTTAATTCCTCAGACACCATCCGGTCCCATTGATGCTGTGTTTTTAGCTTTAGAGAGCAGCATTTGAGATGTCCGGGAGGCTACACTCGGCTGGGATAGTTATCTCTCCTTTAGGGGAAGTTTGCACTGGACCTGTCTGCCAGTATGTTGGCAATGTCTGTGGGTTCAGTGATTTTTGTATCATTTTGGACTAATTCTGAGCATATCTGTGAGTTTCCACCCAGGTTCCTAACATAGCTGAAAAAGGCCTTATGATTGTCCTTTGAATCCATGGCAATTTTCTCTCAAAATTGGCCTTAGTTGATTTTATGAGTGCTCGTATTTTTTACTAATAATGATCAGGGTGACTTCCCTTTTATGGATTTTGTTCTATCATGTAATAGCTTTCTCCTCTTATTGTAAAGTTTGTTAATGGCTGGGGTCCACCAGACTGGACGTTTGCCCTTTGTGGAAAGAGTCTTGGTTTTATTTGGGATTGCCTGATCCATGCAGTCCTGGAGGTGTTCATAGAAGGCATTTGTAAGGACTTGCTTGGGTTGTGGTTTCCTCTGACTCAGGGGCCTTGAAGGATACCACACCAGTCTTGAGTAGTGTGAAGTTTGCTTTAAGTTCTTCACTATGGTCTTTTGTTTGGGGTGGGGCGGGATGTGGATTTCCAGTGAGATTAGTTTATGATCAGATCTCACCAATGAGGGATATACTTTTGTCCCCATGTTTGTGACAATGAGATCTAGTATATTTTCTCCTCTCGTAACAGTGACTAGCTGTTCCATGGCATTTGAATTTATGAACTCCAGTAACCGTTGGGCTAGAAAGTTAGGGCTTGAGTAATGTTCCCAGTCTATATTCGGGTAGTTGAAGTCACCCAATATGATGGTGTTTGGAGATACATTTATACCCTCCAGTGTCTTCAGGAAGGCTGTGTGGGGTTCCTGAGTTTGAGAGGGTGGCCTGTAGCATGCTACAATTTGTAGAGCAGTTTTGCCTATTGTTAGTTGCACCTGGATGGTTTCCGAAGCTTCATGCGTTGCCACCAACCTGGAGGTGTGAGTATCCTTTATGATTTGATTTAGCACTTCAAAAGAATCCATGAAATCACAAATATCTCCTTTACAAATAAAAATTAAATCATCTATGAAACGTTTATATAATATTACTTTGTTCTTAAAGAAATTAGTAGAATAAATGTATTTCTTTTCAAAGTAATCCATATAAATGATGGCATAGGAAGGTGCATAAGCTGCACCCATTGCTGTACCCTTTATTTGTAGGTAATATTTGTTATTGAAACAGAAATAGCTATGAGTTAAACAGAATTCCAGAAGGGTGATAAGAAAATTGGTTTTAGGTCCCTCACCCATCATGTTTGATATAGATTCTAAACCCCATTTGATGTTAATATTGGTATATAAAGATTTAATATCCACAGTGACCCAATAATAATCACATTCCCATTTCACATTCACCAAATTGTTAATCAAATCTTGTGTGTTTCTTATGTGAGCTGCTATCTTACATAAATAGGGCTTAAATTGTGAGTCTAAAAATAAATTAACATTCTCCAAGAAAGAACCTATCCCAGAGATAATTGGTCTCCCAGGAGGTTCTTCCAAATCTTTATGAATCTTGGGTAATGCATACATAATCGGTGTAGCTGGTTTTTGAATATACAATTTCTTAACATCAGTATGCATAAAGAAACCCAAGCGCTCACCCCTTTCCAGTAAAAATAATAGCTCATCATTATAGGACACCATAGGGTCACTGTCCAATCTCCTATATTCATCGGGGTTCACCAACAGTTTATTCACCATATGTAAATATTTGGTCCTATCCATTATGACCCAATTTCCACCCTTATCAGCAAGTTTGAAAATGTATTCATGTTTAACAGATTTCAAAACTTTCAAAGCTTTTCTTATTTAAGTTGAAACATTTCTGTTTTTTACAAAACTCACTGAACAAAGTTTCAACTTCCCTCAAAAGAACCTTTTGAAATAATGAGATGGCAGGTACAGAAATATGGGGCATAAAAGTATTTACCCTCTTGAATTCAGGTAATACTAGCCTACCATATCCAATACAGAAATCAACATTTTCAGCATTTTCATCACTGAATAAATCAGTATTAACATCCAATACATCAGATTCTAACTCATAGTTATAAATAGACAAATTACATAAGTCATCATCCATTTCTGATTCACTAGATTCATTGATCTCTCCATTTTAGAAAAATGAACTCTCAGTAACAATTTTCTAATAAACCGTTTGACATCAAAATAAATGTCAGCTAAGGATGGGAAGAAGGTGGGAACAAACTTACTTCCCTTGTGTAAAACATTTTGCATTTCCGAACTCAAAACTAATTCAGACAAGTTCACACAATATAAAGGAAGTTGAAAGTACTGCTGACAAACCTTCATTTGAGTTTGTTTCTTCCCTTCCTTCCATTCCTCCCATTTCTTCCCTTGTTGTATTCTTCAGTTTGAAAGTTAGAATTGTCACTGCTGCTGTTACCAGAACCTATAGTAACCTCACGATTTAAGGTTCTGCTCACCATTGTTGTCTCAGCAAAGAAACATTTTGAAGAAGTACCCTCCGCTGACAGTCCTCTACGTTTGGAACTACTGTTCCAAGTCCACCTATTACGGGTCCTGTCGTCCAGTTGATCAAAGTGCGGCTTTCATAGTCTTTGATATCACGGATCAACTTGTTTCTTTTGCGCTGCACAATGTCAATTTCTAGTTTATTAATTTTATCACTTAGTGCTGACATTTGGATGTCATAATTCAATTCCGTTACCAAGCTATTTTGTAAAGTCATAATGTCACTTTTAATTTTTCATGGTTTAAGTATCTTAAGCCAACCAATAGTGCACGATAATGACACTTGTTTCCATTCATTTAGAAGATCTGTTTCTTCTTCAGAAAAAGGGGTAGCCGGCAGTTCACTTTCAGTCTGAGCTCCGCTGCAGCTTAATATGCTACCATGAAGCAGCGGACTCATTTTTTCAGTGGGCATTACCTGTAAATTAACACCCTGCTGGAGAATGTTTGTTCTCCAATCAAGGTGCGAACTACTGTTGCCCAGTCTCTACTGTAATTTACACCTCATCACCTACCTAAGGGCTGATTAAGGGATAGGTGTGAAAAAAATGCACCCTTTGTTAAAATCTTATTTAGATGGAAATGCCACTGCAGCCTTAAATCCTTGTCTTAGGATTTTTTTTTAACTAAACCATTGCACTTCTTCAGGTTGCTAGTGCTACCACCCCCTTTCAAAGAAGTTGTACTGAAATCAGTACAGTGCATACGCCTTCCGAAATCCTTGCATGGAGGTGCATGTGTTTAAGGAAATGTCTCTGAGAGTATGCCTAATTTTAATAGTGAATTTCATTCCCATAGTATTCTGCAAATAAATATTCCATCTCTTATACAGTATTAATGCTGTATAACATAAACATAGAAAAATAAAGAGAAGAAGCTTCAGTATGCATTGCAGTATAATGCTGCATACTGCAGAGGCACCAAGCCTTCTAGAACATTCTGTATATTCACATTCTGCCCACTGTGTCTTGTCAGATATGTAATCCTCTCTATGAAGATCTGTGTATTCTGAGGGTCTATACTGACTTCCTTTTTGTAGGTTCATTGCATACAATGCACTATGGACATTTATACCGTAGTCTATACCTCTTAATTTCTTGGTGTAAGAATTCTGGACAAAGCAAAAGATAATGGAGTGGGGGAAAGATCCAAAATCAGGGATAGATTTTAAATATTAACTTTATTAGCATTTGTTTACTAGGATTGTCCAGTTGGGCATTAGTTGTTCCTTTTCAAAAGAGGCCTGAGGAGAAAAGCTCCAAGTATAAATGCAGTTATTGCTCTTACAAACTTGGAAGGTTGAAACAATAACAGCTTTTCTTTAGCATGTTTTTTTTCCTGAAGGATAAGAGAGTGCATGCAATTGCTAAGATGAAGGTGATGGCATATACAACTCAAATGCCTGTCGTTATTTAATGACACCAATCTTCAATGACTTGCCAGAAGATCAAAAATTGTATGAGGAACAGGCCAAAAAATATGAGACAAAACATGGACATTCTGTGAAAATCTGAACAGTTGAGAGTTATGCTGCAGTCTTGTAGGCTGTTGCATTATAATTTAAAGGAAATAGATGGAATTATAATGTATTTTTTCTGTGCTCCTTGTATCCCCCGTTTCGGCGAGTTTTCCCCATACCTCAGATCTTTAAATACACTACCCTGAGAACACACAAACTTGACAAAAGGGAAAATTAAGTTTTTTACTTTTCTCATAGTTGATGTGATAATGGAGGTAGTACTTTCAGAGACTGGGGATGTGGCAGAAGAGGCTCCATATCTTGGTATACCTCCTATAAAAATGCTGTAAAATATAGTTAGTTTAAATAAATTAAGGTGAATTTATACACTAGTATTATCTGAAATAAAAGCAGAGCTTCACTAAGCCCATCTTTGTTAATATCAAGAAGACCCTACTATGACAGGAAGTCCACTTGCCGTATAAGGAAGTAGCGGTCCACAAAAACTGACAGACCAAAATCAGTCATAAAGATGATAGAGTGGACTATTCAGGGTAAGGAAAACAATTGTCTTGTTAGTATTATGCAAGAAGCCCAGAATTTCCAGAGGGAAGATATTCAAAATGACTGAAAGAAATTAGAGAAAAGAAAAATACCTGCACAAGAAAAAATGTCAAAAGCAAATTTGTGTTCATTAATACAACAGATACATGAAAAACATTATATAGACAAGAAACCTTGAGCCATTAGGTAGGAAAAAGACGTGAAAGAGGAAGTACAAAAATATAAAGAACAAAGCCTAGAGATTTTTGAAAGATATAAAAAAGAAATGTGAACATAGGAAAAAGAGAGATTTAATATTGTACAATATTTATGCAACGGAGAAAGCCAAACTAATCAATACAAAAAAGCAACCCCAAAGGTATTTGAAGAGAAATACAGGAAAAGACACCCAGATATGGAAAATTTCACAATACAAAAAATAGATTGCAATAGGGGAATGTAGAACAGAATTAGTAAAGCAGACGTTAAGTAAATAGAAGCTGAAGTTATGGAATACCTGCAAAGTGAAGGATTTATTGTATAAAGTCTAACACAGGCTATGTAACAACATGATGGAACAATGAGTCCCCAAAATAAGGAGAAACAAGTGGAGCTCGAGACATCTGAAGAAGAAGAAATACAGGCATAGAAAGAAAAAGACGTTTAATATGGTGCAATATTTATGCAAAGGAGAAACCAAAATTAACCAATACAAAAAAGCATCAAAGATATTAGAAAAGGAATACAGGCAAAGGTATCCAGATATGGAAAATTTCACAATACAAACAATAAGAAAACTGAAGGGAGTGTAGAAAAGAAAATTAGTAATGGAGAAGTTAAAGAAATAGAAACTGAAGTTATGAATTACCTGCAAAGGGACAGATTTAGTATAGAAAATCCAACTCATGTTATCACAGTGTGATGGAACAAAGAATCCCCAAACTAAGGAGAAATGGGTGGAACAGGAAGCATCTGATCACATGCCACGTGGAAATACTCTGGTCCCCTTCAGTAGGAAACCAGTACAAAAGGCCCATTGAGTTGCACAGCAAGGGAAGGAGCAGGAAATAATGGAAGCTCTGACACAGTCAATGTTGTGGAGTGATAGGTCAGTAAGTTCCCATATGAAATAGCAATGGATGAGGCAGGATGCAGCTGAAGAGAATATGTCACAGGAAGATATTCTGAAACTTTCTGTAGAATGCCCACAGGAAACAGAGAGCAAAGAATGTGCCCTCAACTTGGAATAAAATGAGCTAAGGGAAGAGTTGCTTGATTTAATAGACATATTAAGATTGTTGAAAGAAATATATTACAGAGAGTAAATAAGGCCTAAAATGTTAGAAGTCTGATAAAACAGATGAACAGATTAATCAAGACTATTAACAGAAATTTGTGATGCAACAGAAATAAACAGGATATATTACTGTGCAGATAAATTAACAGATGAACTCTTACCACAAAAACAGAGCAATAAGAAAAAGGAAGGGAAGAAATCAAATGCCATCATGGAAGCATCGAGTAGAGAAAAATATAAAGCAATTGAGACAAGTGTCAGTGTTAAGAGTATAAAAGAGGGAACAGGCCACCAAAAATATTTAAAAAGTCAGACATGATGAAAGCAACATGCAGTGTCACAACAGACCAGGATCCATCATGCACTTTAGTAAATAATAAACTAAAGATATCAGAACAGGTAGAAAATCTTAAAAGATATGCAAATGATGTGTAGACAAATTGATGAAAGAATGTATAAATTTTTCAGTGTGGATAAAGGACAAATTATTATCCCAGGGATAAAAATTCAAAGGGGGATATTCCAGGGTGACTCTCTGCTACTGCTACTACCTTGTCTTGCCCTTAACTCATTAAGCTGTCTACTTAACAGATTAAGTCATGGTAATAACTTGGCTCCCAGAAAACAACCATGTGTAAACAGTTCTCATCTTCTTTTTGTGAATGACTTAAAACTGCAGAGTTCATCAGATGAGGAACTGAAAGCACACCTGCAACTGGTTAAAACTTTCTCAGTTGATATAAAAATAGCATTTGGTCTTGATAAATGTGCAAAAACAATGTTTAAAGCAGGAAAGTTGCAGTACAAAAATTTCTGTCTGAGACAGGAATGTGATATATAGGGACATGAGCAAGGAGAGTATAGATATTTGAGAACTGATGAAGGACCAGCAATGAAACTTTAACAAATGAGAAAAAACTCACTAAGGAATACTTCAGAAGACTAAAACTAATATTGAAAGCAGCCTTGACATCCAGGAATAAAGTTCAAGCTATAAACCAATTTGCTCTTCCTGTTCTAACTTACATATTTGGTGTGACTGACTGGTCCCAAAAGGTAATGGATCAGAAAAACAAGAAAAATACTTCACATTTATCAAGTGATATATAAAAAAATATTGTATACCAAGATTATATATACCATGCTCTGAAGGGAGGTATGGGCCTCCTCGAAATTGATTCTATGTATACAGTAGATTTGCAATCATGGGACTGCATACATATCTCCTTAACTCTTCAGATCCAAACATAATGAAAGTATTAAAATATGAGGAGAGGAAGTCTAAGATGACCTTTCTGGTTAGTTTGACTGAAGCATTCCGATGTTAAGTGAGAATGGAAATCAAACCAGAAGTATTCAAAAATCAGACAGCAACTGAATGTGCCAAAAAACAACAAAAAGAATACAAGGAGAGGATGAGATGAGATGGAAAGAAATGTGGAAGAACCATAAATATACCGGCAAGTATTGAGATCTCCTGGAACAACCTCATATTCATCAGGATTTGAAACAGTAATGGTTAAGGAAAGGGGAGTTGAAACCAAAGGAAGGTTAACAATGGCATCCCACGATAATGCACTATGTGCCTGTTGGTTTACAAAGTCCATTGAGTACATGGGAGAAACGGACAAATGCGGGTTCTGTAAAAAAAAAAAAAAAAAAAAAGACTCGAGACAGAGGACCTGTATACTCAAAGGCACAATAATGTGCAAGACTGTTGCACGAGGGATTGTGCAAGCACCACAAATTAAAAACTGCTGAGAAGCACTGGAAACATGAACCACAAAGCATTATGGAGAATGATGAAGTGTACATTACATGGGATCACCTATTACCAACAGTTCAAAAAATAGATGCAAACAACAGATACAGTAGTCCATAAGAAAAAGCAAAAGCAGCCTTGATCATTGAAATTGCTATACCTAGTGATTATAGTGTCCGACATACTGAGAGACACAAAGTCATAAAATATCAAGATTTGCAAACAGAAGCAAGAGTAATGTGGAAGCAAAATACCCAGAGAATTCCAATAGTAGTAGGAGCAACAGGTTTCATGGAACTCAGTATGAACTGCAAAAGGAGTCAATTCTGGGCAAACTGTGAGTGCTGCAAAGAGCACTTTGGCTAACCTTGAAGACTGAAACAATGCTAATTTAATGAACTATAATTATAGACTGACTTAGGGAATGGGGCCCATTTATGCCATAGTATTAGAAAGCAAAAGGATTTGAAGAAATTAAACTGACATAAGAATAAAGCCTAATGCTTCACAACACAGCTTACAGAAAATGTAACTGTCTGTCATCTCCATGTTGTGAGAAGCACACCACCATCGCCTACATAGGTGAATTCCTCAGAGTCTATTTTATGCAAAAAAATGTAATTGCTACATCTGTCTGGTTTACTACGTCTTACAGCAAGCATTATTTCTATATGAACATCGTGCTATTGACACAGTGTTAATGTTCTCAAAAGAAAGTTATCGGGATATTAAAAAATAGTGTTAATTACATCTCTTCACTTAATATCTATAAGGAACTTTAAGGAGTTCATAGCCTAATTATTATTTTTGAACTCAACCAAAAGCAATATTTTGTGTGTCAGATTGCCTTTGACCCTATATCTGAGTCACAATCACTAAAAGTGACATTCTGCATCAGCTTTCTGCTTCGTATATACCAGCTCGCCTCACAGTAAGACGTTGTCCTGTTCGATTCTCAGCTAGAGCGTCTTCTGTGTGGAGACATGTGTGAATGGTTGTACCTTCGTTGTAGGTTGTGCGTCAGGGCTGGCAACTCGGCACGTAAAAATCTACTGCCAATCATTAGCGGACCAGAGTTCCGCTGTGGCGACCCCTAACCGGGAAAAGCCAAAAGACACAACAACAGCAACAACAACATACCACCTCATACATGCGAAGATACAGCAAAAAGAAATCCAGGCATTTACAATTGTAAAAACTTAGTGTCTCCCAAAGCTTCCCATGTATGTCTCTACTGTTGTGACACAATAATCATATTATTATGCTGTGCTGATGATGTCATAAGAAGGCAGAAACATGCATGTCCACAGCTAGAGGAGGTTGGCTTTAATGGCCTGAAATTGTCCATAAATAGACTTAAAAATGAAAGTAAAATAAAGTCATGGACATTCCGAATTGCCATTTAGCTGAAACACCTGATATCCTTAAAGGGTGATTTGCATATATCCCATGAGGCCTCTGATGCAAGAGGTTTAAGGTATCACACAGTTAGAAGTCTAGCTTTGCTAGATTTTTCTTTTTATTCCTGACCCAGAGACTCCCCATACTCTGGAATAGACTGCCCATAAATGTTAAGTAGAGCGCCTCCTTGTCCCTCTTCAAAAGGAACCTTGTCGACTGGATGGGAGATAGAAAATTCACTCCGAGGATCACGTCAGTCACCCTGCTAGACAGGGGTCCAGGGAAGTAAATATTGTGGGAAGAAATATCCAGGGAATTGTTATGGCTAGGCCTGTATAGGCTCTAGGGCTGATAGTCTAGTACCAACCTATGAACCTATATGTCCTGCTTCGGGTAAAGAACAGCTACGCCAGGATCTGGGTAGACTGATGCATCATTCGAGACAGTATGAGTTCCAACATTTATTAATCATTTGTTGAGCAATGACCAGGTGTAATATTTAATTACGTGCATTACCTACAGTTACACAATTTACAAGTGAAGACTGAAGGAATCAAACGTAAGACTATGGGATAAGGCTCAACTGCCAGGCATGCACCTCATTCCAGACTTTTGCATAGCATCTTTGCCGCACACTGCAGAAGGCATCATAATAAACTACTGTTGCTCAGAGTTTATATTCACTCATTGTGATTCACACCATCCACATAAACGAGGGCAGGTTCTACATTTGTGCATGCATATAATGAGACATTATTTACTATCCACCTTCCAAAAACCATTATTTTGCATTCGCCCCCTTCACTATATGATCAGGCACAATAAATGTGTTAGGTCTTAGGAAGACACCTTTCTGTGTTTGACCAGATTTTGAGAGATAGAATACCTTATACAGGCATTTTTTTGTGATTTATAGGATTGCTGAGATACCTGAAGTGTTTGTGAGGATAGGAACACAATTATTACAGCTTATACAACTATGATAGAAGAAATCATGTGCTCTCTAATATGAATGAAATGTTATGAAATCTGATGTTTAATTTTCTTACTTTTGATGGTATGAAATTATATCAGCTTTTGTAATAAATGCATAATACGTTATGCTTGGACAGCAGAAGGCAGTCTACGTGCCGAATCGTTTTTTCGGACAGGAAAAAAAATTTGTAATTATCGTGCTTTGCAAAAGGAAATATTAACTAGCTAATAAGCAGCAGTGGTTGTTTTCTTTTACTTCAGTGGACTTAAGAACCATTGGAAATACTTTGCTTTATTAGACAGTAATCTACTATTTACCATGACAAAACAAAGTTGAGCTGTGCTTTGTTTCATAGTAGGTAGTAGTGCCGAATGATATTCTTCTTAGACAAAAAGAGCAGCAATTCCAGTAATTCATCTAGTGGTAGCCATTATCAACGGGACAAAACACATTCAGCAAAAGCAGCCGCCAATGTACTTAAAATTCACAATGCATTCCTTTATATTAAGAGCATACAGTTCAGAATAATTACTTGCACTTGAGAAACCTTAAGAGGAGCTGCCTCTGCAGCTGCCCTGCCCGTGCATACAGGTGTGCTCTCTGGATGTGGGGGTGGCGAAAGGGGTTGCAATTGATCTAAACTCCCGCCTGGCGCACGCGGGAAACAAGGAAACATTGCCAAAAGCAAACAAAGGATTAAAAAAAATATGTATGGACACACCTACCTTACAGGAAAGATCGTCAAAAGATACTTTTTTCTTGCAACTAGAAAACGCATTATGCAACCTTTCTTAGTGCAGGCCTTCACGGATAAAAAAGGTCACACAGTCTGTTATAGCACCTGATCAGAACTTGTCTTTGCATTGTACGCCAAAATTTGAAACCGATTCCAGTTGTTTTTTTTCCTTCTTCCACTGAGAATAGGACGAAATAAACCACAGCAGCAATCAAAGATTCTGGGTTATTAAGAATTTAATCTAGGTATGTCATTTTTATGGGTGCATGTGTCCACGTGCTTTAAGATAACATTGGCTACATTTACTGCCATTTTTACTTTCTAGCACGGGAGCATACCTCTCTGTCCAGTTTTTTGTCCGCTCAACAAAAATTGTGGTTTTCTGTCAAATCATTGAGGACTGAAATCAGTGTAGGTAGACATCGGCGCCTTAAACAAACCTTAGTTTAAAGCCTTACAAATAGGGTTACCACCTGTCCCACTTTGCGAGGGACAGTCCCTCTTTGGGCAGTTGTGTCCTGACAAAAAATTGTAAAAATGGCAAATGTCCTGAGATTTTAGGACAAAATTATTTCCTATATTTTATGTAATAGTTGCATAAAACAGTTATTCTGTATATGAAATACCTAAATGTTATAAGAAACAGAATAAGCAACTAAAATGCTACAAGAATAAGCTTTTATTTAGGCACAAAAGTTAAGTTCTATCCTTTGTACTGGCCGTGGGTATGTGTCAGCCTGTAAAATCTGATGTTTGTACCAAAAATGTCCCACTTTAGCCATTTAAAACGGTGGCAACCCTACTTACAAAGTATACCAGTATTGGAAGGCCACACATTTAGACCCACGGCCACACATTTAGACCCACAGCCGCACAGACTGGGGCCAAAGGCGGCGATGTCTAGATCTATGTTAGAAACAAATGTGCCTTCAAGTTGGTTAAACAAGCTGATGCCATGGAGCTCATTTACATGCAAGTCACCACAGATAACTACCTTTGCTCTATCACGGGTAGCTACAGGTCCCCTTTCTATGCTTCAAGAGTCTCATGACTCTTCCCTAAACCGACTACATACAAGTGCTCACCATCCAACCAAACGCCCTATTCATGGGTGACTTTAACTACACTCATACCGCTCAACTGTCCAGATGTTCGCCGCATTTTTGGTCTATTCCACATTTTTTCCTAGCATATCTTAGAGAACTGAAGTCACTAAATAATGACAGACTTTTTAATTTCAGACTTCAAATCCTCCAGAAAAATGCATGCCAGCCATAGCTCTCATTCCTCTCAACCTTCCATCTTGAAAATGAGGAATACTAGCCTTTATAATGTGGAACAAATGAGCAAAATGTGGAACACGTACTCATGGCTTACAAACAATTTCAACCAGGAAGGTTATAGGATGGTTAAAACATGCTGCTGCTTTTACTTATAAAAATTATCTTTTAATGAATTAATATGATTCATTTCTATTTACCATGAATATCAGTTAGAAAAATCTTAACACTAAATGTGTGACACAACCTTTCCACGTGGAACTTCGAGGAACATGAACTTTTTTAATACCCCAAATGAGGTACACTTGAGAGGCATGATGCCAACACATCTGCTATTCTAGCAACTTTCTATGTCTATAAGAGCAATATTTAAAATGTATTCTTATTTTGGGGCAGTTGTACCCCTATTATTTTTGGCTTTGTCCAGATTTCTTGCATTAAGAGGTTGAGAGGTATACTACCCCTCTATAGACTGGGAAACTTACACTGTTTAAGACTGGCAAGCGGAATGGTTTGTGGACTTTATTAGCGCAAACACCCTGGAACAGATGGCGCACACTCCAGCAAGAGAATCAAACATACTGGATCTGGTATTCACCATCATGAGAGGGTGCTGCCCCTTGCCCCCTGTTATGTCCTCACTAGTGAGATGTGATCACAAAGCCATATCCTTTGAAGTAAAAATCAACCTGAAAAACCCAACTAAACCAGTAACAGGAAGTATTCTAAGGTAAACTACATCCTATTAGGTGACAGTTTGTCAAAACTCAAGGCTCCCCCAAACACTGAGACCAGATCTACCTATACAAAATTATTCACAGAATCCTTATACAAACGTGAATGGCTACATAGAGGCTGCCATACCCACCAAAAGTAAACCCAAAACAACTCCCACTGGTGGAATTTTCAACTAAACAGTGTATGTAATAAAAGAAGGAAACTAATGGCCATTATTAGGAAGAGCAATTCCCTTAAACACAAGTGCTTTCATACAACTAAAGAAGAAACCAAGAGGTCTAATTAAGTCCATCAAGGCTAACTTTAAGATCAGGATATCCTCACAGACAAAAGACAAATCACAAGGCCTTCTTCAGCTATGTCTGGTGCCTTAACAGTAACACACAGCAATGTGCTGAACTGGTGGTGGATGGTACCACCTTCACCGATCAGAGTGACATAACAAATGTACTGATTAATAAATTCAGCTTAAACTTCACCCCCCCAGCTCCATCAGGTGAAATCCATCCAACATACTGCCCCCAGATTTTAGCAGGAACCAGGTGCTGGCAGCACTAACTAAAGCCAAAAGCACCACCTCTGTGGATCCTGACAACATCCCCCATTTGCCTGCTGAACAGTCAAAAACATGACCTATCAGGACCACTTCAAGCAGTCTTCAATTATAGCCTCAAAACAGGCTACATTCCAAATGAATGGAGGACCACGATAGTAATTCATCTCCACAAGGAAGGAACATCAACCGACTTGGGGGAACTACAGGCCCATCAGTCTAACCAAACTAATATGCAAAGCCATGGAATAAATTATGATGGAACTGAAAAAGCAAGGACATTGGCAACCTACAGACACTGGACCCATCACAATTTGACTTTGTTAAGGGAAGGTCCTGCCAACTTAACCTGGTAGACTTTTTTGAGAAGGTCACCAAGGCAGTGGATGAGGGTAAAACAGTGCATACTGTATATCTTGACCTGGCCAAGGCAATTGATACAATAACCCACCCAGGCATTAACAAGCTCGCTGAGCTAGGCATAAATCCCTACATAACTTGCTGGATGGCTGGCTCACCGACAGGACCCAAGAAGTCAGAATTGATGAGAGCACCTCCACCAAGAGACTGATCACCAATGGAGTACCCCAGAGCTCCATGCTGTGCCTGCCCTGTTTGTCATCTACTTTTCAGAAGTCAAGGCTAACGTTGAAGGCATCTGGCTCATCAAGTTTGCACGTCATAGTAAAATGGGAGCTATTATAGATCCCCCCCCCCAATACATCAACATCTTAGAAGAGGGTTTAACACAGACAAACGGCTGGTGCCAAAGCCATGGCACAAAACTCAATGCCAAAAAAATGCATTATAATGGCCTTTGGGAAACTGCTGACCCAAGTTAATTACTCCATTGATAAAACGCCCCCAAGATTAATCCAGTACTAAGGAATTATGGAGCATATGTAGGCAGCAATTTGGCCTTTGACTAACACTTAGCTAAATTAGTAAGAAAATCATTCTATGTCACTCAGCTTATAGGTAAGGATACAGCATCCAAGTCCAAGGAAGTTATAGTACCAGTCTACTCAGCCCTTACCAAACCTATCCCTGAGTACAATGCCCCCTTTGGCATGTATCTAACTAGACACTTGAGATAGTTGGAAAGCTGAGGAAAGTTTCTCACCAAAAGAAGGCATCCTACAAGGTTCTATATTCACACCTATCCTCATTAGTAAACTTCAACACTCTGCTGTATGACCTAAAACCATCCAACATCATTATGTATGCTGATGATCTTACTTTTAACCAGTACTTTAGCAACCACAGCACTATTCTCCATGATCTGCAAAATACCCTTCATGTCCTACAAACTTGGCAATTTATTGGACAATTCACAATGAATCCCAAAAGACAAAGGTTTTTGGCATTTTATAAGCTAGCCAGTCTGCCCCACTGCTAACTTCCCTTGCCTATATCACACAGCCAGTTGGTCAAGTTCTCCTTTTCAAATGCCTAGGAGTAACACTAGACCCCAACTTTAATTTTTGTTTGCATGTGGACACCATAATAGCTACATTCAACCATACCCTTTACAGCTTTCTCTAAATATCACATCATCTCAACTCCAGATGGGAGAAAACTATCTGCAAAAATGTAATGCATGTAGAATATCCCTTCATTTAATTGCCTATGCTTTCAGCCAAAAAAAATGAGCCATTCAAACCCTGTCATACATAATATGTCCCTTCATACTACATATGCCCCCATTGCATTTATTTATTTATTTTACATTTGTTGACCGGGACTGTCCGACTGAAATGAAGAGCCCTTTTTTAGCAGAGGCCAGGGGGGAAAAGCTCCAACATATTGTACAATTTTCATTATAAATTAGCATTAAAACAGTAGTGTTGGAATTATTACAAGGCATTAAGTAGCAATACAGTGTTATACAGTGTTGATAATCAAGTGTATAGCAAAACTCTTTCAATGTGTATAAAAAGAAATGTCATTAAGATTAATATAGTTTTTGGGGTAAGTGGTTACAAAAACCCAGTTTTATAATGTAGTTGCATGAAGGCAAGACAATTACAATAGAATGTTTCTCGGTGGCAATTTGCTTAATAGGTTTTAGAAGTCAGTAGAAAGAGTAGTCAAGGAAGATTAGAGAGAGCTAGTGAGAAGAGTGAGTTAAGGGGAGAAAGTAGATTAAGGTATGGGAAGTAGGGCGTGTTAAAGGAGGGAGAGTGCAGTGGCAGTGACTTTTAAAGTGCTCTTTGGTGGCTGTCTTAAATTGTTTAGGATGTGTAAGGATCCTGATTTCTAGTGGGAGCCTATTCCAGGCAATAGTGGGGTGATAGCTGTACATGTTCTGTCCAAATTTAGACTTGAGTTTGTAAATTTGTAGTAGGTCTTGGTTAGAGCTTCGGAGAGGTCTGGAGGGAGAATAATTGGAGATGAGAGGGGATAGTGCTAGGCAGTAGGAAGGCTGGTATAGGATAGAATGGATGATCTGGAGCTGAGAGAGAAGAAGCTGGTGGGTTAATTCAAGTTTAGGTGTTTTAGAGAGAGACAGTGATGGGATTTGTAGGTTAGTTGGGCAGCAAATCTAGCTATCTTGTTGTAGGTAGATTCGAGTTTAGTCAGGAGTGCTGAGTTAAGATTTGTGAGAATTTGAGAATTGTACATTAGACTGGGTAGAAGGTACATAAAAGAGAGAATAATCTTGGCTTCAGAGGTAAGGAATTTCTTGTTACGGTAAAGGAGCCCTTGTTTTCAATGAGTATGTTTGATACAGTTATTAACATGCAAGTCAAATTTAAGCTGATTATCGATGGTTACGCCTAAGAGCTTATTGCTGGATTCTACCTGAAAGGGAGTGTTATTAAGGGACTATATCGAGAAGGAGGGTTTAATATTGTTGAACTTTTTAGGTAGGAAGAGTAACAGCTTTTTTTTTTAGGGTTCAACCCTGCTGTCTTCCCTACACCCAACAAGGACCCAGAATTACCTTCATGATCCTTAATCACCTCTTTTACCAAACTCTCCACAAGTGGACCCAGGTAATTTCTTTGCATAAACAACCCTCTAATAAATTCCAGTTCCTCATAAAATACTACTGTGTCATCAACATCTTTAAAGTGGGGTTCAATGGGGGTTAAATAAACTCTTTCTACTTAGATCAGGTTTATTTAACCCCCCATTGAATCCCACTTTAAAGATATTTGAAGAACTTGTTGAAAGGGACATTAGGAATTTAAATATGAAATATGAAATATGCAGCTAGACTAAAGAAACTCCAGCTCTACTCAGTTGCTTATCGCCTACTCAGAGGCGATCTCTGCCTGACGTACAAGGCCATGTCTAACCCGGAATTGTTGGACATGCTCCACCTCAAGAAAACCAGATCCATTAGAGCTACACGCTCCAGGGATTTAAACCTTAGCACAACAATAAATAGGACATGCTGGAGGGATAGATTCATATCCCAAAGGATTCTCTCGCTCTGGAATAGAATCCCAGTCCATGTTAGGCAGAGCTCCTCGCTGACCCTCTTCAAGAGAAATCTTGATGAGTGGATGGGAAATTGTAAATTTACTCCTGGGATCACTTCTATGGCCCTGCTGGACAGAGGCTCAGGAATCTAGTCTAAAAGGGAGGCGAAAGCCAACACATTCTGGCTAGGCTTATAAATGCCCTAGGGCAGATAGCCTAGTACCTACCTATGAACCTAAAAGGGTGATTATAATTTTTCTGAAATTGAAAAATAAATTATATGCATGCTTCAGAACAATAAGTGTAGGGTGATGAAACCTGACAAGGGTGGTGGGGTGGTCTTAATGTATTCCACTGATTATGAAACATATATGTTTGAGATATTGAGTGATGATTCTAAATACAGTATTGCATCAAGAAATGAAATTAACATTGCGTATTCAAAAACTGATTATTATTTGCATGACCATTTATTGCAAGGAATGCTTGACAAAGAGTTGCACAGTTTCTTGCATGTTGAGAAACCGCAGATCCCTATATTGTTTGGGATACCTAAGACACATGAAAACATTGAAACCCCAACTTTTAGACCTATAGTTGTGGGGGTAGGGTCTGTTACGTAACCCTTGGTGGTTTTTGTGGACCTTAGTTTGAAGAAATTGGTTGGTTCACTCACACATATTTCCAAAGATTCTTGGGATTTTTTAAAGAACATAACACACAATAAATACAATAAGGCTGTTCACTTAGTTACCATAGATGTGGTTGAATTGTTAAGTATTCCACACATCATTGGGATAGTGAAGGGACAAATGGTAAGAGCATCACGAATGTGTAGTAACACAGTAGTATTTTATGAGAAACTGGAATTTATTAGAAGGTTGTTTATATAAAGAAATTTCCTGGGTCCACTTGTGGAGAGTTTGGAAAAGAGGTGATTAAGGATCGTGAAGGTAAATATGGCTCCTTGTTGGGTGTAGGGAAGACAGCAGGGTTGAACCAGGATAGAAATACAGAGGGTTATGAGGCTAAATTTGTGCACACTTACTCCACAATGTCAACAGAGGTGGAGAAAATTACTGAGAAGTATTGGGGGATATTGATGGTTAACGAGGACATAAGAAATTTTATTCCAGGTACAGTGAAATTTACAAGAAAAAGGGATATGAACTTAAAGGAATTGTTTGAAAGAAGGGATAGAGACAACTTGGCTACTAATAGGAGAGTAGGGACATTTAAGTGTGGATCATGTAACCAATGCAGATGCATTATGGAAAAATTTGAATTATATCTAACAGCTAGGAATTAGGTTGTGAAAGCTAGGGGTCACTACAACTGTAATACCATGGGGCTAGTATACTTAGTGGTGTGTGAAATATGCTGAAGTTTCTACATTGGGAAGACCGAAAGGTCTTTGAAAAGAAGGGTATATGAACACATGGATCTAGGACGTTTGCTCGAGTGATCAAACGACTGAACCCAAACAGCCGGGCATACTTACTCGAAAGTGCTTTAAACCGAAGAAGCACTTTCGCGTAAGTATGCCTGTTGCCGAGGCTGTACTAGTGCGGGTAAGGGAAATTTCCCTTTTCCCCACTGTAGTGCGATCTCGGAGGGAGAATATTAAAGTAGGGGGTGTGGGGGGCACATCTCCCCACGAGGGCCCCCCTTCTAAAATGTAAATGTAGTGTTTTATTTTTTTTTTTTGTAACATGCTTTAACGAAAGTGCTTTTTCGATAAAAGTGCTTTCGTTAAAGTGTGTTCGGTTATTATGGATTCGGACATTTGCTCACTCGAGCAAACGTCCTAGATCCGAACACATATATGATATAGCTAAGGAAAAGGAGACCAACGCACTTTATAAACATTCTAAGATATGTAGGAATTTTAGGTCCAAGTTTTTTGTGTTGGAACAGGTGGTGAATGATCCCTGGGGAATTTGTTGGGAGGCCAGATTGGACAAGGAGTTATTCTGGCAGATAAAACTAAATACTAGCAAACCCCTGGGATTAAACAAATATATAAGCATTAATAGTGTCCTTAGGTTGAGGGCTGCCAAGTTATAATGTTACATCTAGTTTTGTACAAGCAATTATACATAAGAACATGTTTTTATTATTTTTATGTTTATGTTTCTTATAGGTAATATTTGCACAGTTAACATTTTATTCAGCAAAAAGTTTCATTACTGCCAAAAACATGTATAGCATTGTATTTTTGTTAATGTTTTTGGTAGTACATTTTATGCCAACGTAAAATGCTTAGTTTAGAGTACACTTAGGTTTTAACAAGGTGAGGGATTTGGACATGGATGGAAGGTCATTGGTAGGATTTTTATTGCTGGTTGCATAAAAGAAAGGATTTTGGGACTTTTTATTGTTCTGATGAAGCCTGGGAGTGTTCCGGGTGAAAGCGCTTAACCTTATTGAACTTTGGTGGACGTACATTTGTTATTTGTATCTTTGGAATAAATTATTAACTATTTTATTCTTTTGCCATGGCCGTGGAGTCTCTTATTTGTGGTTCCTTGCTGGAGTTAAGTTTTTTGGTTGGCTGATTTATCACTGACCTACTTGATTAGAGTCATTGATAGTTTTTGTGTAGTCTTTCGTTGGTCTGGTTCTCAATTTAATACTTCATTACTGCGAGACTCCCTAGACGGAGCATGGCCCACCCAACATCCACTTGGAATTTACTTATTCCAGTTGCCAACTAGGCACCATTTTTAAAAGGATGTTTTAGGTGCTTTATCCCCCATCCTGTCCCCCTCACAGTGTGCTCACCATGTAAGTTACACTGATTGTACTTTGTTGCATTTAATTTTTCTGACTTCCTACCTACATGGTTTCTGTGCTTAAGCTAATATACTTTGTTATAATTATCACTGGTTACAAGTATTTTGTTAGTCTACTAACTAGGAATGTGAAGCTATACTTGGTGTGCTACTATCAGCATAATGAATAGTACAGTTTGGGTTACCTGGCTTATACAAACTATGATTTGCAATTGCTGAAGCCATATATTTTTTTTTTAAACAAAGTGCAATTATGCTCTACTGGGCTCATTTATGATAACTTTTGCAGCTCAGATTGGGCATCCCCTGTTGTTTCTGCTGAGCTCCAAACATTTGTTCAGTTTATCATTGTTTTTAATGACAATTCATTTCATGCTCTGATATGTTTCATTATATACTATCCATCCTCCTGCTGTTTTCTCTATAATTTGGATGTTAGACCTTTCATTCTATTGCAATGTAACATTGTACGTGCTAAATGATTTTTGAAATCATGATTACAATTATAGTAACTATGTATTTTAAGGTAGTTGTTCATCTTGCCAAATGTCCCCTCTAATTCCATTCTCTCCTTTGCTCTTTCATTTACAGTCATTTTAAATTCACTTCACTTGGCTCCCTCATACCTGTGCCCTGAAGCTAAGTTTAAATTCAAACTGCTGCTGCTAGAACGAGACCAAACTCTGCAAAAGAGCTGTTTATTCACAATGTATGTTTGGGCCCCAGTAATTTTACTGTTACATTAAGGTGTGCCTGACAAGTGAAATGCACAAGTTGGGGACAATATCATTAGACTCCCTCCCCTTCTCCCATTAGCTCTCATCTTTAGCCTTTAGTTTTCTCTCTCCATATTCACTGGCAAATATTCCAGAGTAGCTTGTCAACCTACTTCCTCCTCATATTTTTCAAATTAGTATTTTCTAGACAGTGCTGTAAGGCATATGCATCGATGTTATCATTCTGGGACACTGACTGCACTGTAAGCGAGAAAGTAACATAAATAATTATGTTTTTCAGCTAGTTGTTTATTGAATAGTAGGATTGCAATCTGGCTGATTTAGCACTGACCTGCTTGATTAGAGTTACTGATGGCTTTTCTGTAGTCTTTTGTTGGTTTGGTTCTGCCTGTTCCGTTTGCCCTTGCTCCACTCGAGCTCACTTCCCCTACCCCCAGTATATCTAAACTTATTTCAAACTAGCCACTCCCACCTATTACAATTACCCACTCACAAACTCCTCCAAATAACCCACACATACTCCAACCTGTTTCTTTGCACTCGTACAACTTGTGCCCTCCTCCACTCCTCTTCCCCACCTTATACATTTAAATTGTAACAAAACACCCCACCTCTTAAATTATTATCCTCAATCATCAATCATCCAAACTCTAATTTTCTTTCTCCCTCTTTCATCTCATGAAATACTTTTACCACTGCAAGCATCTAAAAATGTTATCCATATATACTTTTTCCCTCTTACTCTTGTCCCTAGCTACCCACCTAACATCTTGTCACAGTAACCTATCAAATACTTTTCTTACACCTACTACTGCTTTCCCACATCCACTTTCCTCAACAAAAAAGACTTCAATCCTCAATGCCCATTCATTGTGAGATAGCACCTGACCTCTATACTACTATTCAGATAGGACATTTACCATATAGATACGTACATATGTCTTCCACACTCAAATAATTCTCAAGTATAACAAGCTCATAACAAAACTCTCAAAATCCCCCCTATGCTTTGTATCACATCTACAGCTCAGTGGTGATGTACACCCAAATCCTGGCCCCAAACCTGATCCGCAGCAATCCCCATCCCCACATTACAACCCTATAATGCAATAAACATTTCCCCTAAAGGCTCAAACATATTACTGGTTAACATGAATCTTAGAAGCATAGTCAATAAAATACATGAATTCCGTGCCAGTCTTTCACACTACTCCTCCAACATCACAGTACTAACAGAAACCTGTCTTAAACCAGAAATTAGCAAAAATGAAATTCTTCCCCCAGGATATAATTTACATAAGCTTGATAGAAAAAAACAAACATGGAGGTGGCATAGCAATTATTTGTAAGAAAAATCTCAAACAAGAACTTCTAGTACTAAGCATCCCAGAATTCGGCAATGCTGAGAAATTAATTAGCAAACTTCAAATAAACCCCAGTAAATACATCACCATTATAGGGATTTATCTTCCTTCTGGCAATAACCTCTCTATAGTTGAAGAAATTCTTCATTGGTCATCCTTAATGTTTCCTCAAGAAACCATTATAATGAGTGATTTAACACCAACTGGTTCACTTGCAACTCAGAAAAACCCTCTTATTTTATCAACTTGTACGGCTTTACTCAAGTTATACAATCTGCTGCCAGAATAGACAAAACAACCAAAAGGCAGTCTATTCTAGACTGGATCCTAACAAATATACCATCTCATGCATTCCAGTCAGTCTCCCTGATAGTATTAGTAATCACCTCCCCACATACATACGCAGACAATGTCTTAATCCCCCCAGAAATACTACCTACCGCCAAATTTGCAACAAAGAAAGACTTCAATCCTCAGACTTTTAACTCCATCCTGCAACTTTGTAACTGGTCTCCACTTAAAATTTACCCCTGGATTCTGCTGTGGGCTATTTAATACTACATTCCTTGATATACTAAACAAACTTGCTCTGTGCAGAGCTATAAGGGTAAAATCAAACTATGCTCCTTGGCTATCAAAAGAAACCAAACAACTTCTTAAGGAAAGAGATAAAGCCTGGGTATTATGGCATTAAAACAAAACTCAGATCTCCCAAGATTACTACCGACAACTTAGAAACGAAGCCAAGACCCAAATAAAACTAGACCAAAAAAAATAATGTGATGTTCAGCAAAGACATCATAACAACCCACAAAAATTCTGGTCCTCCATTAAAAAACTCCTCCAGTCCGGCCAGCCTTCAACACCAACCCAATCATCCACTAGTAACAAAGACAGTATAGCTACACAATTCAACACATTCTTTACAAATTCCATACTATCTGCTTCTAAGAAGAGCAACAACACTCCTCTAACTATCCCAACACTACCCAAGGATGGCAGTGGTATGTTCTCATCATTCAAACTAATCCAAACCAGTACCATAAAAATTTCTTGGTAAACTCAAACCAACTACTCTTGCAGCAGACAATTTAACCCACAGAATTCATTAAATTAGCAGCTGATGCCATCTCCTACCCGGTCTCCATCCCGATTAACCACTTTATCAGGGAACAGTGCATTCCTGTAATTTGGGAAATATCATACATCATCCCACTACATAAGGAGGGAACTCTACTGAGCTGGCAAACTACAGACCCATAGCAATCTTATCTCCTCTTACCAAACTACTAGAAAAATGTATTCACACCCAGCTCATGAACTCTCTCTTATCTAGCAATATCCTATCTAATACTCAACATGGCTTCCATCCCCCATCACAGTACCACAACTGCCCTTTTAAAGCTTTACAAATACTATCAGCCAATACAGAAATTAAGGTAAACTCATATCTTCCATCTTCCCTGAACTGTCAGAAGCTTTTGACGCTGTCTCTCACCAGAAACTCCTCACTGAATTCTCCATCCTAAATTTCAGCCACTCAACTCTTGCATGGTTCCTTAACTACTGGACATGAACAAGCTGTTAAATGGCACCAACATCTCTCTCTTCTTTTACCAATCACCATGGGGGTCCCCCAGGGCTGTATTCTAGGTCCCCTTTTTTCAGTCTTTTTGCCAACAGACTTCATACTGCTATCCATCTTGCCTATATTATTCAGTACGTAGATGACTCAGCTCTCATTTGTGCTGCACTCACCCTAAAACAACTTGAAGTAACACAACAGTCCTTCTCTGCAGTGGAATCTTGGCTCTAACTCAAATCTGATTCTTAACCCAAATAAAGCTAAACTCATGATCTTGTTCCTCAGTGAGTCCACAGGCTCTTTATCTTCATTTAAAATGTACTCCTCCAACAATACCATAATTACTACTGTATCCCAAACAAAACTGCTAGGTGTTCTAATTGACAACAACATGAAATTTGGCATGCACTTATCTCAGGCTATGAAAAAACACATATAAAACTACGGACACTTTCTGTAAAGTGTCCCTACTTTTATATGTAATCAAACTCTTCCTCACTAGCACTACAACACAGGCTATTGCCAGAACCCACCTCCTTTCTACCCTTTTTTTATACCTCCCCTATCTTTACTAACCTAAAGGAAACAGATTTAGTGAAACTCAACGCGTGCCATAATAAAATAGCTACATTTGCTACAGACCCTCCACATGGATCCCACCACTGCTTCACCCTGCAACAACTTAACTGGCTAGAATTACCTCACTATTTAACCTACACCCAACTTGTCACTGCCCACAAACTGATAAACCGACCAGAAAATTCCCCTGTTCTCCATAACCTACTCCTTCCCCACACCTGCTCCCATGTTCTCTGTTCTTCTAATAAATTACTTCTACAAATCTCCAAATTAAACAATCATGCCGGGACTATCTCTACTCTAACTATGTATCCAAAATCTGGAACACTATCCCTCAACCTACCATGACCACTGCTAACCTTATCCACTTCAAAAAACTGCTAAAGGCTCACTTGTATAACAGCTGGCTATGCCCACACTCTAGCCCTGGTTAAATTACTCTCTTCCTGTTAATTTATGTCCTAACCTGCAGTCCACCAATCTTATTGTTCATCATATGTAATTATTTTTTTTTCTTACTACTATAATCCCCTCCCCCCAACCACTAACTAGCTATAATCCTGTCAGTCCATATCCCCTTCTACCAAATAGCTCATACTTTACTCTCTCTTCCCCTCACACTACTTATTAGGCCTTCAGTTGAACTTTGTTGCCTTTCCACATCATCCTAACTCAGATTTCTGTTTCTATTCAAATACCTCAAGCTCTCATTTCCTCTGCTTTCTACAACCTTCCCAACATCCTTCTTTCTTTCACCTATCGGTCTGCACTTGCCTCTTCCGTACATACCCCTAATTTACTCTCTGTTACTTATTCTTTCTCACCCTTTTTCCCTCTTTTGTCAATTCCTCCCCTCCCTCACTCTTCCATATTAAATTATTTCTTATGGTACATATTAATCCCTTTTTAACTACCCTCTAGCACAGCTCTATCCAAATCATGCAATTTACATAGTCTTCTTGTAACCTGGATATAATCTCATAATGTAAGTCCTTTAGTTGTACCTTTTGACCAAGATGGTTTTGAACTAATATTTTGTATTAATATCTGTTCTTTCATAGTTTATTCAAATGTTAGTTATAACTTATTCAAATGTTTAAAAGTTATGTTGTTACTGTAATTTTTGCTGATTGGTTCTGGAGCTTTTCTCCCTGGGTGTCTGCTAAAAGTGGGCTCTCACCCAGTCAGACTTTCCCAGTAACAAATGAAAAATAAATAAATAAAATACTACACTGTCCTAAAAATGAACACCATTGCAATTCATTCCAGCATGCCAACTGACAACCTATTAAGGAACATGCATGCGTATTACTCCTCAGTTGTTGTGTCTTTCGGCTTATCCCGGTTAGGGGTCGCCACAGCGGAACTCCGGTCCGCTAATGTTTGGTAGTGGATTTTTACATGCCGAGTTACCAGCCCTGATGCACACCCTTCAACGAAGGCATGCCTATTCACGCATGCCTCCACACAGAAGACGCTCTAGCTGAGAATCGAATGTGACAACGCTACCGCAGCACCACTACCGCGGGTCCAGTATCCTCCACAAACACAATATAGTGATTATATTCTCTTTAGTCATAGGCTGTCCAACAAAGAAGCCCCTTACCAGCTGTAGTTTCAGTCCAACCATGCTCAGATTCCTAGACCTTCCCTTTCCTACATGGAACACACTTTCTCTATATTTGAATGCAAGCTATGCAACTGTATTCCCCACACTTTGTCAAATCACTGTCTTGGCTCACTAACTACTCTCCTACCTACAAAAAAACAGAGCCTCATGCAATTGCTTTACCCATCTCCCCATTATATAAAACCCAAATACCCATGGCTTTATTCATGGATCCATGGATTGAACCTTTGATCCATCTATACTTCGCATTCTTCAATACAATAGCCATATGGATTGACACTAAAACTGTCTGCATTCTTACACTTCCTCTCCCCTTCTTAATTTCTTTTTGTTATTTCAGTTCTCTTCCTTTCACCTCATATTCAAGCCTCTTTATAGCAGTACAGAAACTGACCTCTGCCTTGAAATTGAGATATTTCCACTGAATATATCTTAGTTTTGCATGTTCCTGTGTGTTATTACCCTGTATTATTATCCTGCACTATGTTACCCTACTGTATGTCATTCTTATTATGCTGCAGCTCCCACACTGTGGCTGAAATGGGGCCCCTGTGGATCAGTCCACTACCCCAGATGTCAAAATTAAACAAACAATTAATAACTGAACCTATATAACCACCCAGATCTGCACTTCACTAGAAGCAGCTGACCAGACCTTTGACCAGAGAGGAGTGCATGAAAACATTTGTTTCACTCAACACAAGATGATAGTGTTGCAGCATTCCCGACAAAAGGCACCCTTGAAGGACCTACTTTGCTTGTTGCTTTAATAGAAATGTTACCCTGAGTAACTAGATACCTCTTTTAAAGGCTAACTGTATGGGGAAGTATAAGCTTATTCAGAAAAAATGCTACAACTATTTAAATGAATATTAATAGCTATGATTGACCATAACAATTCACACTACTACAAGAACTATATATTTAATGCATGAAATGCTTTAGTATTAAAACATCTGAGGTGTGGTTCAAGGAGCGGGAAAAAAAATCTGGTTCATAAACAGTCAAATCCAAGGAAATAGTACATATGCTATGGATGAACAATCCTAATCTCTGAGCATTAAAAGTCGTAGTACTGGTAACTATCCTTTAAGAAAAAATAATACAGAAAGCCAGAAAGAGGAGGACTTTCTTAATTTTTACTATAGAAGGTCTTTACATATTAAGCGCTATACTATTAGTGACAGTGAATCTTTGTATAGGGTTAATTTATTCAGTAAGGTATGTACACATAAGCAGGTCTGACTTTATAAAGAACACCAGTAAATCTAGGAGGAAAGGTAAATGTGAAGGTCAAAATCATAGCACTTTGCCTAAATCTCATTTGAGAAGTATGGGCAGTAGCATAGCTAAGGTGGCACAAGAGGGGCAACAGCTCTTGGCACAGAGTGATGGGGGGCCAACAGCTGCTCCCAATTTCTCTCTAATGCAATATCTGCTTTTAAAAGCCAGTATTGCATTTGCAATCAAACTTGCATGCTGTAGAGCTCCGTGTGTAGTTTGAACTGTAGCAAGCAGTTTCCTATAGTTTAAAAGTAAAAACAAAAGTTTTTTTTTTTACTAAAACCTGCAGACCAGGTATAAACTGTAGTGCTACAGTTTAAAAAGAATTTTTTTTTTAAATGAATCATGAGCTGGACTGATTCTGTGAAATGAAATACCATAAGTAAACCTGTTAGGGAAAGATGGATCAAAGCAAGTAAGCCCTTCACCTGGTGTGATTAATTTCTAAATGTCCTTGAAGTTGTATTCACAGTTCATTCTGTAGAAAAGCATTCAATAAGTGGAATAGCATTAAGGGTTTGGTAGAAATTGGTGAGATCTGGATGCCTTTATCACAGACTATAATATCCTGCAATTTTGCCTGGCCCATTCTTTTCAATTACAAGCATATGATGCAAAATTGCATCTAAAAATTCAGATTTGTCAATGTTTACCTCATCTAGAGTTTTCATAGGTGTGTGTCACCATTTTAGTTTTATGTACTTAGATACAAGTGCCTCCCTTTGGAGAAACCCAAGGAGTTGTCTGATTAAGTGATGTACTCAGAATCTTACAGCATGGAAATGGAGACCAAGAGAACTCAGAATCAAACCCAGAACTACAGAATGAAATTCCTTAACAGTTCACAGTCTTACTGGTCTGTGCTAAACTGCTAGAAATATTGTATTTTACCAGGACATCACTTTAATAGGACTGAATTTGAAAAATACCTCGAAGTACCTCTTCTAATTCTTGTTTCTGAACAGCAGGCACAGTCGTAACCCCCAAAATCAACTGGATATAATGGCACACGCTTGACATATTCATATACATGAGTGCATCATGAAGGTTAGAAAACTCAAGAGAGAATCACAAATGGTAGAATAAAAAAAAAAAAAAGAATCACAAAACACCAAATGACTCATAAGAGTGAAGCACAAAACACTGAGTACTACTCACCTACTAAAAAGCCCTACATCAGTAAAGTACAGCTACAAAATCAAGATCAAGTGTCATCTTGGTAGTGGTACTATTAGGGAGGGGTTTTAATGTAATGTGTAGGTTCAGGGTTAGGGTTCAAATTATGGTTAGGGTTAGCGCACACGATTAAGGTGGGCAGGGTGGCAGACATGCAGGTCCCACTTTTCCTAGGGATATTGTTGACAAGCCAATATTGCAGAGTCCGGTTTCAAGTAAATCAAAACCAAGAAAATCTAAAGGTATTACTGCTCAATGCTAGAAGTCTAAACAAAAAACTCCACTCCCTAGAAGCTCTCTTTACCTTAGAGAATGCTGATGTCTGTGCAGTCACCGAGACATGGTTTAAAGCCGTGGAGAGCATACCAACACTGCAAGCTTATAATGCCTTCCACACATTTAGGCCAGCTACTTCACAGACAGGGACTAAAGGTGGAGGTGTCTCTGTTTACATCAGAAATAAATATACTTCAAGGCTGGTCAAGCAGGACAATGCACTTGAGTTGCTCCATGTTCAAATCAACATATATGAAATCCAATACCACTTCCTTGCAAGTTATAGGTCCCCCTCTATGACCCAGGAAACCCATACCATGTATTTATACTTATTAGAAACACTAACCATTCAACCCAATGCCATATTCATGGGTGAGTTTAATTACCCCACTATTAACTGGGTATCCTACATGAGACCAACCGCATAGGTGCAGAGATTCCTGGATTTTGTAAACACAAACTCCCTGGACCAGATAGTCAATACACCAACCAGGGGTACAACCATGCTGGATCTGGTCCTCACTAATATGGGAGACTGCTGCACACCCCCTACTGTAATGCCTTCCCTAGTAAGGTCAGACCTCAAAATGGTCTCCTTTGAAGTAAAAATAAAACCTGGACCCCCAGCTAAACCTGGAATATTCAGGAACTATTCTAAGGCTAACCTCCTGCTATTAAGTGAGAACCTGGCAAAATTTCAAGCCCCCATAAATCCTGTGAACATTTCTGCCTATGCAGAACTATACACAGAAACCCTGTACAAGTATGTTAATAGCTGCATAGAGGCAGCTGTACCCACCAGGAAGAAGTACAGAACTAACTCAAAAAGAAGCCACCCTGGTGGAATCACAAAATCAGTTGACTATATAACAGGAAGAAGAAAATCATGGCAAAAATTAGGAGGTGCAGCACCCAGCAGGATAAAAGCACTCATATCAAACTAAACAACGCAGAGAACAAATAAAGTCTACCAAAGTTAACTGTTTGGCATCCCAGGCTAAGAACAACCACAAAGCATTTTTTAGCTATGTCCGTAACCTCAAAGATAATACACAATTGTGTGCAGAGCTCATTGAAAATGGAGCCACCTATATTGAGCCAGAAGATATAGCAAACCTCCTGGCTGATAAATTCAGCTCCAACTTTACTCCTCTCTCCCCCCTCAACCTTCCCTCAGGAAATATCATCAAATATAACTCCCCCTACTATCACTAGGGAACAGGTCCCTATTGCTCTGTCTAAGACCAAGAACACTGCATCAATAGTCCCAGACAATATCCCAGGATGCCTTCTAAATAGCATGAAACATGACCTATCAGGGCCTCTGGAATTACTATTTAACTGCAGCCTCCAAACAGGCTTCGTGCCTCATGAATGTAGAAAGGCAACAGTCATCCCTCTGCACAAAGGTGGTGGGCCATCTACAGACCCTGGAAACTACAGACCCATAAGTCTCACTAGTCTTATATGTAAAGCCATGGAAAGAATTATCATGGAGATGATCAGTAGAGCTATAGTAAACCTCCAGACAATGGATCCAACCCAGTCTGGTTTCGTCAAGGGCAGATCATGTCTACTCAACCTGGTATACTTCTTTGAGAAGGTCACCAAAGCTATGGATAAGGGCAAAATTGTTCACACTGCCTACCTTGACTTGGCCAAGGCATTTGACACAATATCCCACTCGGGCATTGTTGACAAACTCAAGAGGTTAGGTACAAATCCATATGTCACCCAGTGGACAGCCAACTGGCTCACAGATAGGACCTGGGAAGTTAGAATTGGGGAGTCCACCTCTACAAAGGGGCCAGTCACAAGTGGAGTCCCGCAGGGATCTGTCCTTGTACCACTCCTTTTTGGCATTTACTTCTCAGAAGTTAAGGCCAATGTCAGTGGTCTCTGGCTGACTAAATTTGCAGATGCTTGCAAATTAGGAGCTGTCATTGAATCTCACACTGCAGATTATTGCAAATTAGGAGCTGTCATTGAATCTCACAGTGATACAAATGTTCTCCAGGAGGGGCTGACACAGACAAACAACTGGTGTCAGAGCCATGGACTAAAACTAAATGCCAAGAAATGCATAATAGTATCCTTTGAGAAGTCATCCATCCCTGGTAATTATCGTATTGACAACACACCCCTTAGAGTTGACCCAGTAGTTAGGGACTTAGGGACACACACAGATAATAATCTAGCCTTTGATCATCACGTGTCTACAGTGGTGAGGAAATCATTCTATGTTGCGCAACTTATAAACAAAGGTATGGCATCTAAGTCCAAGGAAGCCATTGTTCCACTGTATTTGGCATTCATTAGACCTATCATTGAGTACAATGCCCCATTTGTTATGTACATAACCAGGCATATCCAACAATCGGAACGTCCACAGAGGTTCCTCACTAAAAGAATACAGGGCGTAAGTAATATGTCCTTTGCAGACTGCCTCAAGGCCCTATCCCTGTATTCTTTGCCTGGCTTACAGGGCATTGTCAGACCCCAATCTGATGAACCTCTTGCATATCCACAAATCAAACAGCACCAGAATTACCCATTCTAAACACTTAAATATTGCCTGTGATATAAATAGGGCCTGCTGTATCAATAGGTATGTATCCCAGAGACTACTCCGTCTATGAAGCAGAGTTCCTCCCTAACCCATTTCAAATGCAACTTGGACAATTGGATGGGAAACTAGAAATTCATCCTTGGTTTGGCACCTATGTCTCTAATGGACACAGATAACCTGTAAATGGTTCATCTCCCAGGCCCATGCTAACACTTATCAAGGGTATCAGAACTTGTCAGAGATTTTGGGATGCATGGCTAGGCTTAAAAAGGCCCTTGTGGTCGTTTGCTTAGTAAACACCTATGAATCTATGAATATTTTACATTATACTGAGATCCAACAATCTATATAATAATAAAAAAAGAATGTGAGCCATATTTTGGACAACTTTTTAATTTCATTTATAAATATGCCATTGACAGGTGAACTTCCATCAACTGCCCTCACCCCCAAAACCTAAAGATGTGAATATGTCTTCGGTGCTTCACCTAGGTCATTGGATAGTCTTTAGCACAGGGGTAATGGTGACTTTGAACTGTCTCCAGAAAGTAATGTCCCTTGCTTTTCCTTCTTAAGCACTATCAACATGGATGTAGTCTGTGTACTTCAGTTCAGACAAGACTCCCATACTTTCAGGTTAATGTAGTTTAATCCCACTTTTGGTTTACTGCTGTGGCTTTATGGACTTCTGATATACTATTTGTTTCTGGTTAGTCTTTGCATTTCTACCCTGCAAAGGTCCCATTTCCTTGGCTAAGACCTGTTTGGCATCTGCCTGTAATTCTGACAGCTTTTCAGCTGTAGAAAATTTGCCAGACTCCTTGGCTCTAACCTGCATCATCTTTATGGAGCACCAGGTCAGTCAGGTTTCCTTATCCAATGTTTATCAAACAAAGGTGCTCCTCCTGTGTCTCACACATGCATACAAGTTCATACTCTTTGCTTTCATATGTCACAGACAGTTATTTTGCCTACTACAGACACATTCACAACTGTACAGATCTTTAGTATTATGTATAATTTATTTAAAGGTTTGTTTAAAAAATCTGTCATACACTTGCATCAACACCACTGACAAAAGAGATGCTTTGTCCAATCCATTTTAACTTTCACTCTAGTCTCCGCTGGAGCAATGTGAACTATGTTGTTCTTGTTTTGATTCATATTATATAGTACTGCAGGTATCAGCTTGTATGAGTCATCTTTAGTATCTGGCTGTATTTTTGCTGTTTCCTAAACATCTGCTACATTTATCAGCATGTGCACACATTTTGATCCAATCTTGTTATTGTAAACACTTGTTTGTCAATCAGTCTTTTCTTGCAATTTTGCCACTTTAATACATTCTCAGTAGGATCCTTCTTACGACATTTTACAATCTTTCTGTTTATAGAAGTACATGTAACCTTTGCAGCACATGATTTTCACTGTGATATCTGGTTTTCTCCTACATCCTTTAGTAGGTATGGTGAAGTAACACTCATCCAAATCCAAATTGCCCACAGGTGTGTCTGTGTGGGGGTATATGTCATGTGTTACTGGGTATATGTGTGTGCATGCTGTGACTGGCTGGCACTGTCCAGAATAGATTTCCTTGCTTTGTGCTTACTAAGTACCAGGAGAGCCTCTGGCTCCCCTACAGCCCAGAAATGGATTAAGTCAATAACTGGAAAATTAACGAATGTCAGCAATCTGTATCATTCTGCCACGAAAAAAGAAAAAAAAACTCTTGTCGTTTTTGCAACTGTTAATAGATAATTTGTTAACTACATACTCAGTTGCTTGAGTGAGAAAGTATCAAATCTTCCTTAGACATTGCTTTTGTAGGTTTTCACAATATATGTCACATAGAAATCTCTCTGTTGAAGGTTATCCGCCAATCCTACTATAGATTAGCAAGTGTAAAGCAGCTCTGTCATATACTGCAAATGTTTTCACATATATTTTGATTTATATGGAACACCTTAAATGTTTTGTGCATACCAAAGGCTTCAGAATCACATACTTCAGTAAAGTCTCTTTAATTTGTTTGAAAGTTAAACCATCTGAAAAAAATCTATCGAACTGTACAACAGTCTACTTGTTCCAGTGTCAGTGCATTTAGCAGTATTAGAACTATCATGTGAACTGCTGTTGCATTAATATGCAGAGGTAATTACTGAGAAGTTTTATTGTTTTGAGTGATACATTCACAATTAGAACTGTTAATAGTGATTGCTAAGGCAGGGGTTCATCCATGCAAAATACAAAATTGTTTGCCTGTTTAACAGTAAATGTAATGCTAATACACTCAGTTACAAACTTGCCCTGATAAATAAGCATGGCTTGGCAATTTAAAAGTCAATGTACTGCATCATAACTGTGTTTGAATTCACTTTTCTCTTTTCTTCTGCTGACCCAGTATGGTTTTTGCCTGTGGCATGGCCGGTAGATAAAGCAGGCTGGTATGATGGGATGCAATAGATAGGAATATAGCACATTACCTTTCATATCAGCAGTGGTTATCAATATGTACTGGTACTGCTGTAGGTAGTGGTATTGTACATGGAAATCAAGGAAAGGGGTCCAACACCACATATTGATTATTTGTGCATGTGTATGCATGCACTATGGTATATATCCCTATGACGGTGTTTCATTCTACCTTTTCAGGTTAATGTTGCCCAGTCTTGCAATGTAGAGCAAATAGTGATAATATTTAACAGAATCTAATGTTCTACAAAAACAGTTGTGAAATGTATGATTTGAATGGCATTTCACTGATTTCTGTACTGTTGGCTGCATGAAAGAGATTATTTCAGGTCAGTATTAAACTAAATATAAAGTGCTACAAAGTTAGAGGCGCAACCTAAGCTGTGCCTTGCCAGTATAAAAAAAAGAATCCTTTGCTTTTCTTCTGCACAATATCCA
The DNA here is from genome assembly GCF_019279795.1 of Protopterus annectens. NCBI lineage: Eukaryota > Metazoa > Chordata > Ceratodontiformes > Protopteridae > Protopterus > Protopterus annectens. The sequence goes on along the minus strand of NC_056737.1, from coordinate 684,746,271 downwards.
GCAGCTTATAGCATCAGATGCTAAACCATGACAAAAATCAGATTCTCAGACTAAACCATACATACATCAATGATACCAGTATTTAATTAAATGCAATCCTGTTGAGTTGTGCAAGGTACACCTTTGGACACTATAAAACCGAGAGAAATGTGTTTCAAAATCAGCTATAAAACTAAGGACAACCTGTGTCTATGTTAATGTCAACCGAGTACAGATGAGCTGTGCAAGCTACACCATCCCATGGGACTAGTAAACTAAATCCACTGTCACTATGAAATCAGATTTAGAAAGTATAGTATCCCCTGTCAGGACTATCTGAATATAATGTTCTTCATCTATGACTGTTACAGAATCACGTGATTGCATTTAACTGAATCCAGTGCACCACAAAATCAGCCACACAGACTAGGCGTTTCTTAACTGAACAACACAAAGCATCTGGTGGCAGGAGTTCGTGTGGTATAAAATCAGACATACGAATGAGAACATTGCATGACAGGTATTACTCTGATTTTAGTGGTCTTTAACTGCACATTGTACAGCATACTATAATAGTATTAAACTGAATTCAGTGAATAACAATTCAGCTGTGCACAGTGGGTATCCTGAGATAGTACAAAAATGAATGTATTAATCTTTAGCTGTGAAAGGGATGGCATTTAATGGCAGCGTTAAACAGACTGCAGTCTGCTACAAATCCAGCCACACAAAACTGTTGCCAGATATTTTTTGTTTCATTCTAATAACCAAATATTTTTAACAACTAATGGTCCAGTGTAAGACAATATATAACACTGAGAGATGCTTCCTGTGTACTTATTTTTGTTTCTGTACATCTATAAAGCTGAGCACTGAAATCTTCAGGAATGGACATTACTAATAGTCTTTATTTCTTAAGCAGTACAAGATGTAAATATTCAGTTACTTCTATTCTGATGGCTTCCGTTTTCAAAACCCATGGTTTTCATCTTATAGATATTGCTGTATCTTCTGCATATGGGACATTATCTGCGCGAAAACTATAAACAAGCCACAGGTCTAGTGGGACTAAGTGGGGAAGCAAATGACTAATTTAAAAACAATGTAGTATTTTAATATTTCTGCTTGCATTTTTCCAGTTTATATTATGCAAACTCGTACTACTACTACTGACCACCATTGCTGTTGTTTCCACTGTACCTTACAGCAACCGATTTTCAAAAAGCCAGAGTCGACCCTTAGTGGATCAAGTAAGATGGTAAGGCTGGAGCATGAGAACATCAGTCACAACTATCTGAAATGTGTGGTGTGTCTCATCCGTGATCTCAGAGAGAGACATGCAGAGAAACCAAGAGGAGTGTTGGCGTGTGCTTTCATGGGTCTTACTTTCTTTGAACAAAATTACATTACATCGAATTGTACTTACCTGACCTGAAATCTCCAAATCTTCAATTAACCAAAACTACGGACTGCCGAAATCCTTTCCCTGTGAAAGGAACCACTTGACCACCATGGAAATAAACCTAAATGAATGAAAACTAAACCCACCAAAGTGGGGGGCTTTGCCCCTCACACCCCCCTACTTAAATATACCAACTCCGAGATTGCACTGCACTGACAAGAGGGGAAAGTTCACCATGGTGGCCAAAAGGTTCCTTTCACAGGGAAAGGATTTTGGCAGTCCGTGGTTTCAGTTAACTGAAGATTCGGAGATTTCAGGTCGGGTAAGTAAAATTCAATGTAACATAATTTCGTTGAAAGACAGTGGACCCACTTTTGCACCTCTTATTCCAAGAGGTGCACATCTCATGCCTTGTATGTTATATTTACAAATTACTCCAAGAATTTGTTTGTTAGTGGACAATCAGAGAGAGGGTAGTATTCTTCTTCTTTCGGCTTTTTCCCGGTTAGGGGTCGCCACAGCAGATCACCTGTCCACTCATGATTGGCAGTGGAGTTTTACTGTGTCGAGTTGCCAGCCCAGCACCCAACCTTCCACAGAATGCCACACACTCACACCTAGGGCCAATTTAGAGTGACTAATCCACCTACAGCATGTCTTTGGGATGTGGGAGGAAACCAGAGCACCCAGAAGAAACCCATGCGACCACAGGGAGGACATGCAGACTCCACACAGAAGGCACCCCAGCCGAGTATTGAACCGGAGAACCTCTTGCTGTGAGGCAGCAATGCTAACTGCTGCACCACCACGGCCACCCAAGAGAGAGAGTAGTATATGGATTGGTATATTGCAACAAAAATTCTCATTCCTTTACACAGCTCTGCGCTCCATTTACTCTCCATTTATTTGATAAAGATTGTTATACCCCACCAATGGGTTCCACACCTGCAGTGAAACAAAAGAAAACATCTCTACTGAAACAAAAACACATTTCTGCTGTTTTATTGCTTACTAAGTAACAAAATATAAAGTAAAAAGAGAGTATATGCCACATATTCTACCTCAACAAATAAATGTATAAGAATACCTCTTGTTGGCAAGCACATAGCAATTTAAATGACATCCCTGAACTTATTACTTCAGTCCATAACTGCTCCTGCTCCAAGACTAAAAGTGACAAAAACTGTACATCATCAACAGGAATATGAACTGACATACATTTACACATCAACAAAAAACTCATTGTACTTCATATGCACAAACATTTTAAACTGCTTAAGGAAGGAACTTATAATTTCTGCCCTGCACTGCTGTCTGGCATATTTAGTCTTAAAATCAGAAATTTCCTGCATTTCAGATTTTGTCTGTTTTACTGAATTATACAAGTAAGACATGAGCCTGCAGTACGTGTTTTGTCATAGAACATTGAGTTTTGTGTAGTTCTTTTCATGTAGACTGGATCAAAGAATTGAACAGTCCCTATTTTCTGAAAAAAGTCTTCACTTGTGTGATCTTTAAGGAAATTAAATTTAATGATATGGGTATTCCAAGACGATTACAGTTGGCTGGAGTAATTTCCTCTCTTCAGACTTTAAAGACCTCCCAAGCTGACTTTTGAAGAAAGAAATTTTTACCAAGATGACTACCTCGTTAATTAATACACGTGATACAAATATAGACAGATAGATTGATGGATAAGTAGATACACATGTAGACAGACAGATGGACATACCAGCATGTTAAGTGAATAGATTTGCTTTAGATAAGCCTTAAGTGCTACAGAAAATGTAATGAACATTTGATGGCTTCCCAGACATTGTCAAATTCTCAGAGCTTGCACCGGCCCATCGTTGACTTTAGTTCCTCCACACAGCAAACTTTAAGTATTTGTTTCAACAGAACACAATGATGTGCATATTTTATAGCAGTTGTCAGCGTTGGCCAGATTTCTGTTTTTAGCTTGCAGTTCTGCATTCTATCCAAGTTCAAAGTCAGTTATGATACAGATATACAGTACTTACCTGATATCACAAATATTTCTTTTTATGTTTAATCCATTGTTGATAATTTTATAATATAAAGTCTGTGAATGGCTGTTATCATAACAATACCCATCTACAGGAAACCAGTGATAAAATACTTCAAAGTCAGTGGTCCACTGTGGCATATTCAATAATATTGCAGTTGTATAGATACTATAGCTTGTTTATGTCAAAAAGTAAACAGACACAACATTTAAGTATCTACCTAAATAGAGACAAATGGAAGAACATTACTCAGAATAATGATTGCCTGAAAATTAATCCTGCACATAAGAACATATGTGTTTCTGTAAGTTCAACATGCAGGGAACTGCAGGCATGACAGCTTCCGCCATTTTCTCAGTGGGAATGGCAAATATGTCAGATTTTGACCTGAGTATCATTCTCCATATTTTCTGTTGTTTAATTGCTGGGGTTATAAACAGGACTGCTAAATTTTTAAAGAGCAACTTGGACCAAAGAGGATGCAAAAAGAAATAAAAATATGCATATATAAACAAGTAAAGTAGCACATAGAAAAAGGTCATATCAGTCAGGTGCATAATGTCAAGGAACAAAACATGAATCAGTATTATAATTATTTTGTAGCAACAAACCAAATAATATACACATTTCTTTCTGTGCAGGTAATATTAAGAGATTCTCAATCTAGACATGCATACTTTCATCTTTTATGAATGACTTTGAAGCAAAGGTATTAGGTTCATAGGTTCATACTAGGCTATCTGCCCTAGGGCATTTATAAGCCTAGCCAGAGTGTGTGTGGCTTTCACCACCCCTTAGGATGAGAATACTATACCCATTAGTTTGCTGTGCCTCTGTCCAGCAGTGACACAGAGATGATTCCCGGGGTAAACCTACGATCTCTCATCCACTCGTCAAGATTTCTCCTGAACAGAGTCAGTGAGGGGCTCTGCCTCACATGGACTGGGATTCTGTTCCATAGTGTAGGGAGTCTCTGGGTGATGAATCTGTCCCTCCAGCATGTCCTATTTATATCTGGGTTGAGGTTTAAGTCTCTTGCTCTTATGGCTCTGGTGGATTTGGATTTTTTGAGGTGGAGCATGTCCATTAATTCCAGGTTGGACATGGCCTTGTATGTCAGGCACAGATCACCTCTGAGCAGACGGTATGTGACTGAATAGAGCTGGAGTTTCTTCAGTCGGGCATCGTATGACATATGTTTGAGCCCCTTTATCCTTTTGGTGAGGAACTTTTGGGGTCTTTCCAACTGCTGCAGGTGTCGGGTAAGGTACATTCCGAATGGGGCGTTGTACTCAATCATTGGTCTGATAAGTGAAGAGTGCAGGGGTACAATGACCTCTCCTGATCTGGATGTGAATCCCTTCATGATCAGGTGGGCAATGTAGAAGGTCGTCCTAACCACTTTGGCAATGTGAGTGTCAAAGAGAGGTTACTGTCAACTTGGGTCCCCAGGTCCCTGATAACTTCTTCCGTGTTTAATGGATTACCACCTATGTGGTAATTAGGGGTTACCTTGTTTTTCCCAAAGGGTATGACTATACATTTTTTGGCATTTAGCTTAAGGCCATGGCTCTGGCACCAGTTATCCATTTCTATGATACCTCTCTGGAGGATGTCTGTGTCTGATGGAGTGTCAATTATGGTGCCCAGTTTGCAGTCATCTGCAAATTTTGTCAGCCACAATCCCCTATGTTTGCCTGCACTTCAGAAAAACAAATGCCGAACAAGAGGGGCCCAGGACTGAGCCCTGTGGGACACCGGCTTAGAGTCTGACATGGCACCAGCAACTCTAACCCTGTGTGTTCTGTTCTTGAGCCAGTTTGCAACCCATCTTGTGACATATGGGTTTACATCTAAGCTGGTGAGCTTTTCTATGATGCCCGAGTGGGGTATTGTGTCAACGCTTTTGCTAGGTCAAGGTAGGCTGTGTGAACTGCCTTACCCTCATCAATGGCCTTAGTGACTGTTTCAAAAGTCGACCAAGTTCAAGAGGCAGGATCTGCCCTTGACAAAGCCAAATTGGGTAGGATCCAGTGTCTGTAGGTCCCCAATGTCTTTATTTATGAGTTCCATTATGATCCTCTCCATAGCTTTGCAGACAAGGCTTGTCAAGCTTATGGGCGGTAATTTCCAGGGTCCGTAGAAGCACCGCCTTTGTGGAGTGGGACCACAGTTACCGTGCCATTCTTTGGCGACGTATCCTGTAGTAAGGCTAAGATTAAACAGCAGCCTTATGTGTGGGTTTAGTTCCTCATTGAGTTTGTGTAGCACACAGCCGGGGACACCGTCCGGTCCCATTGATGCTGTGTTTTTGCTTTAGAGAGAGCAGCTCTCACCTGGGCATCTGAGATGTTTGGGAGGCTAGACTCTGGTGGGATAGATATTTCTCCTTTTGGGGAGGAGGAGAAATTTGCACTGAACCTGTCTGCCAGTATGTTGGCAATGTCTGTGGGTTCAGTGATTTTTTATCATTTTGGACTAATTCTGAGCATATCTGGGAGTTTCCACCCAGGTTTCTAACATAGCTAAAGAAGGCCTTATGATTGTCTTTTGTGTCATTAGCGATTTTTCTCTCAAAGTTGGCCTTGGATGATTTTATGAGTGATCGTAGTTTTTGCTAGTATTGATCAGAGATGCCTTCCCTTTTAGGGATTTTGCTCTGTCATGTAGTAGCTTTCTCCTCTTGTTGTAGAGTTTGTTTATGGCTGGGGTCCACCAGACCGGTGCCTGCCTTTGGTGGAAAGGGTCTTGATTTTATTAGGGATTGCTTGATCCATACATTCCTGGAGGTGCTCGTAGAAGGCATTTGTAAGGGTTTCAGCAGCGTGGGTTGTGGTTTCCACTGGCTCGGGGGCCTTGAAGGATACCACTCCAGTCTTAAGAAGTGTGAAGTTTGCTTTTGAGAAGTTCTTCACTGTGGTCTTTTGCTGGGGGTGGGGCGGGATGTGGATCTCCAGTGAGATTAATTTATGGTCTGATCTCACCAATGAGGGATATACTTCCGGTGTGGAGCATTTTGTCCCCATGATTATGATGATCAGGTCTAGTATATTTTCTCCTCTTGTGGGAATGGTGACTAGTTGTTCCATAGCATTTGAGTTTATGAACTCCGGGAACCTTTGGGCTAGGGTGTTGGGGCTTGAGTAATGTTCCCAGTCTATGTTTGGGTAGTTGAAGTCACCCAATATGATGGTGTTTGGAGAGACATTCATACTCTCCAGTGTCTTCAGGAAGGCTGTGTGGGTTTCCTGAGTTTGAGAAGGTGGACTGTAGCATGTTACAAACTGTAGGGCAGTTTTACCTATGGTTAATTGCACCTGGATGGTCTCCGATGCACTAACCTGGAGGTGTGGGTATCCTTTATGAATATGGATACTCCCCCTCCTTTTGTGGTTCGGTCCGGATTTTGGGGCCGGAACGCATGATATGAGGTATAACCTGATAGTGGTGGGGTGCTCTCAGGAGCCTTGAACCAGGTTTCAGTCACAGCACAGACATCGATGTTCTCCATACTGAGGAGGGCTTTGAGGGTGTGCATCTTGAGGTTTAGACTTCTGGCATTGAGCAGTATTACCCTTAGTTTTCTCCATTTTTGTTTTCTAGGGCGGTAGGTTTATCATTTGAGCCTTGCCTAAAAAAGGCACTATGGGGGTGGCAAGAGCCTTTGCCAATATCCGGAAGCCCAGGGGTGACGGATGCAAGCCGTGGCTTGTCAAGCATGTCATCCCAGACAGACATTGGATCCCCTTAGAATGACACCAGTAATTAAGCCAATTATTAAAGCTGATCATTTAGTCTCTGTATTGTGGCATCATTCTTGGTGAGGGTAGGATACTGCTCAGGGTCAGGGTCATACCGGCCTGGGCTACATAATCTGAGAGCTCCTCTATGTCTCTTTTCATGTAGTCCAGGGAGGTACGTCTCAGGTCGTTCACACCGGCATGGACAATGACTGAGTCATACATGTACTTGCTGTGGAGTGACCTGAGTGCTTGTGTTATGTGGCGGATTCTAGCGCCTGACAGGCTGTGTTTGTCATAGCTGTAATCCCACACCTCAGATCTCTAAAGATACTACCTCAGAGTCTCACAAACTTGAAGAAAGTGGAAAATAAAAGCAAAAGCAAACTCACCTCTTCCCTTTTCTCTCTGAGGGTCACAACCATAGAGGACCCATCATCATCACCAACCCCCCTTTTTCCATTTTCTACATGAGGTTGATGTGTTGTGTCAGCTGTCACCATCTCTCTCTAATGCCACTCTTCTGTCTTCTTCGACACTCATGCCTGACTGTCACATGTCTTCTCTCGTGCAATCCATGCACCACTTTGCTGGGCACCCTTGTTTCTTTTGCCGTCTTCCTGTTTGTACCAAATCATCTTTACCAGATTGTCTTCTGATTTTCTGCACATGGCCAAACTAATTTAATCTGTTCTCTTTGACCTTTTTCTGCAAATGGAGCTACTTTGGCTTGTGCTCTTATGTCATTTTATCTGTTCCACAGTGTGCATCCCACCACACATCTCAAGCACTTCAACTTCATCACCTCTAGCTTCGTTGACTGCTGTGTCTTTCCTTCCCAGATTTCTCTACCATACTGTAGTACTGGTCGCACCACTGTTTTGTACACCTTACTTTTCAGCTTCTTTGGCATTCTTCTGTCACATACTATACCTGACACTCTGTGGCAATTGGCTGCAGCCCCTCAGATTCTAGCTTTGACCTCCACATTCAGACTTCCCTTCTCTCAGCAACCCCCAAAATACTTGTTCCTGTATTTTTCCTTCTAACTCAATTCCCAGCTTCTTCTAATTTATCCCATTTCTTTCCATTACAACTGTGTAATCTGTACTCAATTTCATCCCATGTACCTTCAGGTTTGCATTCCATTCCCATATCTTTTGCTGAGTTTTTGCTCAGAGTCTGCCTGTAGTGTTATATTAATGTATACAGCAACTTTGTTAATCTGTCTACTCCAACCTGTTTGCTAGTGTATCCATCACCAGTATGAATGGCAGTGGGCTCAGAGCTGAACCCTGGTGCACGCCCACTCCCACTGGGAACCTCTCTGTGAGACTGAACACTGTTTGTACTTGAGTCATTGGATCCTTTTACACATCTTGCACTAATTCTACCAACACTTCAAACCACCACAGGACTACCCAAATCAGCTTTCTTGGGACCTTGTCATATGCTTTCTCCAAGTCTAGAAATGTCTCATTGGATTACTTCCTCATCTCTAGCTTCTTCTCAAATATCTGTCTCACTGCAAACATTGGGTCAGTTGTTCTGCATCCTGATCTGAATCTAAATTGTTCATCTTACATCTTACTTTCTACTACTCTGCATATTCATTTATCAGTCACCCCCTCCAGAACTTTCATGCAATGTGACAGACGTTTGATACCTCTGTACTGCCCACAGTTGTAAATGTCCCATTTGCATAGCCGGCCTTAGGCATAGTCCAACTAGGTGGCCGCCTAGGGTGCCGGTTTAGCAGGGGCACTTTTCTAGTATTTATTTGATGTAGTTAGACCAGGATGAGGGCATCAGGTAGTGTGGTGGGGGGTGCTGTGGAGCCCTTTTGCCTAGGGCACCATTTGATCTAAGGCCGCTGCTGCCCATTTGTTCTTGAACACTGGCACTAGTATACTTATTCTCCAGTCATCTGAGATATGAATCTCTCTCCATACTGCTATACATACCTTTAGGAGCTATTTCTTCCCTATCTCACCCAGCATCATATCTGCTGTGACCTTATCTGAGCCTGCTGCTTTCCCTGACTTCATTTTCCTTAGTTCTGTTCTTGCTACTTCTATGGTGGGCTCCTCCTCTTCTCTCACTGTAAGCTGTGTCTGGGGCAGTACAGCTTCTGAGGGGTTGTCTTCATTCAGAAGCAGCTGGAAGTACTCATTCCATCTGCCTTTGATGTCATGTGGACTGGTCAGCAGGTTATTATTGGTATCCCTTATGAAGGGTGCATGACTATCTTCTTTATCTTTGTTTTTGCCTTGCAACCTGATATATTTTCTTTGTGCCATGTACTAAGTCGCTTTCCAGAAGTTGGTAGAGTGCCTCTGATGCCTTGTTCTTTGCTATTGCAACTCCTTTCTTAGCTCCCTTGTTAACCAACTAGTCTGGTCCATCTTTTCTATCTCCCACCTTTTCCTGCACTCCTTCTTTCTTTTTATGACTTCCTGGACTTCTGCATTCCTCCACCACCTTTCCTTATGGACCTAATTTCCATACCTGGCACGACCACATATTTGTTCTGTATTCCTGACAAATGTTGTTTTGAGGCACTGCCCTGCTGCTGCTTCCACACCACCTATCTCCTCTTCTTTTTGAGATGTTAGAGCTCTGAGTAATTCCTTGAACTGGTATACTTTCTCTCCTGTTAACTTACATGTCTTCAGCCTGGTCTCTGACTTTAGTGCCTTCTTGCAGCTGATTATGGCCATGAGTGGTTTATGCTGTGGGACAACAGCTTTACTGGGGATGACTTTGCAATCACTGATTATACTCCAGTGCCCTTTCCTTACTAGGAAGAAGTCTACCTGAGTTGCATGTTGGCCACTTTTGTATATTATCTTGTGACACTTTCTTTCTGAAGCATGTGTTGGCTGCTATGACACCACTTGCCAGACAGAAGTCTTGAATGGACCCATTATTGTCTCTACAACAAAACAAACTTTGACCTGTGGCATCACGACTTTGAGAATGTGATAGGGCAGTTGCAGTCATATTTATGTCCACAAGGCAAATGATGAAAAACCATAGCAAAATATCTTAATCATTATCTGTAGGTTCACTGATGTGGTTTCTTGCAATTGATTATTCCATCAAAACTGTCTAAGTTCAAAGAGTTTGTGCAACTTACAATGTTGCTATATTAAATAAAGTACAGGTGGCAAAGTCCTCTGCATGGACAGTGGGGGTCTATATTATCTAATCAAAAAGTGAATTCCGTGAACTGCATCTACATCGAAAATGCAGTTCAGCGAATTTGCTCTTGTGGGGGGGCTGCACCCCCCCCCCTGCTAATTATATATACCAACTCTGAGATCACACTACAGTGAAGAAAGGGCAAATTTTCCGATCTTCGCCGTACCGCAATCTCACTATTATCAGTTTGCTGAACTGCATATCCGATGTACATGCAGTTAGCAGAATTCACTTTTTGATTAGATAATATAGACCTGGACAGTGGGAAGGGCTTGCCCTCAACTTCACCCATGAGCACTAATTTAATTTTTTTTTTTATGATTAGATTCTTGGGAAAGCAGTACATTACCAGAGATGTACTCATACAGTTTCTATAACCATTATTTATTTACTGTTTGTTGACCAAGTTAACCCACTAGATCAGTGGCCTCTTTTCAGGAGAGACCCGATGTGGTCTTTGTACTGACTAGGATAAATTTGACCATGACACCGAGGAATTTCCCCTGCTCTTTTTGGATAAGTGCTATGGGACCTTTTGCATCCACCTGAGCTACCACCAACTCAGGTAGATGGGGCCACAGTTTAACATCTTATCTGAAGGATGGTGCTCTCAGGAGTGCAGCACCCCCCTTTATGCTGCACTAGTGTTAGCACTGAAACTTTATACAATTACCTGGTGTTGGAATACAGCCCAGAGTTTTCTGATCTTCTATCCCCAAAGACAAGTGTGCTACCTGCCATTACAGTAAATAATAAAGACTCAGCTCTGAAGATGGCCTGTTTGCAGTCTAATTTTGGGGTGGATGTTGAAAGCTTATACCCAAAGTACAACGGTGCATATTCCCTTTATGCTCTTGGAGCCAGTTTGCATTTTGTAAATTTATTGAGTCAGACTTATGTGCTCTTTCTTGCACTTTGCCTTGTTAGATACCAGTGGTGTGACTTGAGGCAGCATTTGCCTGGTGCCAGTTGCAACCTTTTCTTCATATTTGGTGTCTTGGCATGCCATCATTCATCACATATTTGGCTGGCACTGATATGATTCAAACCCCTCTGTACCAAGTGTCACATTTCAATGGCAATGATGCCTTAATCAGGAAATGTTGGTGTACACTGGAGTTCAAGCCCCATCTGTGCCACCATCCATCACACTGATTCCAGAATATAATCTCACACACCTTTTTTTCTTTTAATGAACAGAAAAAGTTGAAATATTTTGAATATTTAATATAGATCATTTATTGTGCCAGTATATATAAACTTTTCCGCAAGTATTCTGTGTAAAGTGCACTATAATGAATCTTAATGCAGATTTGTCATGTTAATATTTAATGTAGATTCTTAAAACATTGAGTTCTTTTCCTTCAGTGTCTAAGCAGTGTTCTCTGTAATGGTTAGCAATAGTTTACTCATGGTGTATTTGCTATTCATTGAATAACTATTAAATAATAACTGGCACATCTGATATCAAAAGCATACATATGATACCAATATTCAATTAAAATCTTAATTGGGACAATTCCAAATAATGAAAACAAACAAACAAAAAAAAACATTAATAACATACAATACACAATCCCTTTAAAAACTGGAATATAAAAGGTCTAAGTAACATGCTATAAGTCTGTAATATACAAATAAAAAATTACAATATGTACAATTTTGAGCAGATGTGAAATAAAAGATCTCAATCACAAACAAGGTATTCAACCTTAAAAAATAACATGGAATTAATACTTCAAAACATAGTCTAAGAAAAGACGTGGCAAATCAAGGGTGAGAATAAACATGTAAACTATAGGAGTAACGATTACTTCACTTACAATTAGATGACATAACCGTAATGAACTGTTTAAAATTAAAATTCCAAATTATATAAATCATTATTTCACAGAAAACTACTTAGCTCAGCTGTAGGCAATCTTGAAAGCCAAGGAAAAGAACCCCCTAGGGATACCTTGAATTTAGTACATTTCCACACAACTTTCAGGTTAGTTTAATGTATCTCATCTACTATGTGCCAATGGTCAAGACTGCATTGATAAGTCATATCGATTGTAATAATCATTGCTTGTTGTAACTGACCTCTGCTATTGAGCAAATAACTAATGTTTAGGTTACATAACTTAGTAACTGCTTTTTAGTAGCCATAACAACAATCAGAAGTGGATTTAATGTCTGCTGTAAAGCAATACCTGTTGGACAGATTGAAATTGAATAAATCCACTTTGAAAAAAGCAGGACTCCCTAGCATCAGAGTACAAGAGCAACATGACTATTTGGAATCAGGGTACAGCCTCCCTCTTATTAACTCCAAGGCAAATCTAACTTAGGAAATTTGCTAAGTATGTGAAAGCAGGGACTCACACGCCCATTGTAAAACCCCAAGCAAGCCACAAATACAGTTGGAAAGATTTTTTCCAATTTTAAGGTGTAGAAAAATAAATGATGAGAAAACATTGAAAAATATACCATTAAGATGCCACATAAACACTATGAAAAATTCTTTAAATATGGTATCATTAATAAGCAACCTGCATTTTACTTGACTGCCTGACTATGGTAACTCATGTCTCCCAATCATGAAGGGAACAAAAAATTAAACTATACATTTTCTACAGGCTCTTACTTAGTCATCTCCCTCTATGAAATATCATGAACATAGAATAGAAGGGGAGAAACAGGATCTTTATGTGATAAAATAATGGGTTTACATCTAAGAAAATGATGAAGTTGCCAAAAATGAAATATGTTGGCTGCACCAAAAAATGGTTATCCTAAAAAGTTGCAAATATACCATCCGACAAAATATGAAAAAAAAATTTGTAGCCTGTGCCACCACCAAGATTCGAGGAGAAAATAATTTATGGCAGGCACAGAATCAGCAGACCATCAAAAGAAAACAAAAAAATACCATATTCCCTTTTTATCTAGTATGTGAAGAAAATTGTTAAGGACCAAAAAAATAGTATTAACAGTGTGAGGGACTTAAGGATTTTTTCAACACCTTTATTAACTAACGTTTAGGTTAAGACACAGGCAAGCATATATTAATAGAAAAGAAAACCAAACATATTAATATTTTTCTATTCACATACATTATACATCACATATGTTTTCTTTCTTTGTAATTACAATTTCTCCAGCATTACAAAAATCGGCAAATTCCTGCCTTCCCTTAAACCACCCATTCCTGATGAACATTATTCTGCATGTATTGTTCCCACATTTTTCATTTAATTCTACACAATTTACTTGTTCCCTTTTCTAAAGGTTCTGCTTTCATTCTTTTCTCTTTCATTCTTTTCTCTTTCACAGCATTCAGAGATTCAAATATAGTTGGTTTAGACTTTAATTGCCATTTTCTAGTAATTGCATTTTTTGGCAGCCAACAGAATTTTTATTAAGTCATTAGTATGTCTAGGCAATTGAGATCCTGTGTCCCAGCTCAAAAGAATCATTTTATTAGTTACAGCCATTTGCTTACCTAGAATGTCTGACATGTATGTACCCACACACAAATCAGTTCAACAATACCCATATTTATAGGGGCACCGTATGGATTAAAAAGGCTTCTGTTATGGCAGCTAAGGAAATTCAAGATTTTAAGATTTTCTGGTACTACAAAGCATAGGCCATAAGGATGACATAGCTTTTGCATGGGAGGGGACTGGACACATACCTTGTACAAATCCTTTAATTATGGCAAAATACAATCCACTGGAAAAGGCATCAATTGGGGAATGTCAAAAGCTGCTGCAACTCAATGTTATTGTAACTATACATGCTCAGTAACTTAAAAGTAGATTAGGCATCCAAAGTCATCCTTGGCCTTCACCAGAGTAGCATAGTGCTAGATCTGAATGGGTGTGCCATGACCAAAGGAAATCTAATATATCAATCCCACTCCTGCAACTGTTCAAAAGAAAAAAAATGAAAAGGAGGAGCATGCAATATGGAAATAATTGTTGGCTAAAATCATTCTAAGTTCCAATGTTAAATCACAACCCTTCTAGGACTCTATATCAATAGATAATATAGACTGCTTGGATTTTTTATTAAAGACTGTGGTAAAACCAAGAGTTAAGTAAAGAAGAATGGCCAATAAATCTTTCAGGGTGTGCCATATAAAATCATACAGCTCTGTAAAATTAGGAGGATGATGAAAATAGGTGGTTAGTATACGAAATTTAACAAGGTGCATCTTATACCACAATGTTTGACTACCCTAAATGGTTTTTCAAATTATAGGAATCATTAGATAAATTTCATACAATAAAAGAAGGAAGTTTTCTGCAAGAAAAAAAAAGGAAAGGAAGATAAACTATAAAGCATCAATAGAACCACCAAAAAAAAAAAAAAACTTTGATACACAAAGATGCACTCAGGAGTTCCATAACTAATGCAGACAGAATGGACTATGTGGACAGTATTAGTGCATGTCCATATGTAATATTAAAAAGGACCAAAATAAAAGAACCCCATCAGATGACAATAGAAAATCCAAAAAAGATCTCTTCTCTCATAGGGCCTGGATGAATTATTTGTTCAAAGAACCAAGAATAAATAAGACAATTTAATGCAAGGTGAATGCATTTTCAGCATGCAATACAGCCTATGACTGCATCTCTTGATTAACTGCCTTCATCCGTTAAGGTACCTTAAGCACATTAACCTAGATAACTCTTCAAAGCACAAAGCCAGTTTTGTCTAAATGAATAAGGTGGGGAAAATGTGGTTAACTACACTGCTCAGGCCAACATGAAAAGCTAAACAATCAGTATTTAAAAGAGAGCTGAGGTGATAACTATTGCCAATAAGATGGCCAATCCCTGATTTTCACAAAATAAAAAATAAGAAATTATTGTGTTCAAGAAAAAGAGGCATCTCATGTAATGCAATAAAATCATTCTCCCCACCTAGTCCTGTATTTCTCTCTCCACCTCTAAACCCCTCTCCAGCTATGATTACTAGCCTCTCTAGCTATGATCCATAGGCTACCACACATATGTACATATTGTAAATATCAAATTTGTGCCATGTACCTAAGAATTTACACCTGCTCTCTAACATGAAATGTAACTGTAAATTGTTCATTAATAATATTGTGTCTGTATGTAAAGGTAACATGT
Source organism: Protopterus annectens (assembly GCF_019279795.1). Taxonomy (NCBI): domain Eukaryota; kingdom Metazoa; phylum Chordata; order Ceratodontiformes; family Protopteridae; genus Protopterus; species Protopterus annectens. Next base: position 684,730,787 of record NC_056737.1, on the reverse strand, counting down.
ACATAATAAATTACACCTGCTCTCTAGCATGAAATATAATTGTAAATTGTTCTTCTTTTCTATATTGTATCTGTATCTAAACTTTGTAACATGGAGCTTTTCTCACTGGGCCTCCACTGAAAATGGGCTCCCTGAGCCCAGTGGACATCCCTGGTCATCAAACTGGAAATAAATAAATAATAAATAAATCTGAGGCAAATTCCCAAAGTCATATGAATAGTGATGTGTATTTAACAAAAGCATGAAGACCATTCACATTTACACTTAAAACTTTAATCTTCTAGTCCAGTACCAAAAGTTTAACAACCATATTACAAGATATAAAGTATAAGAAGTGCAAACAGAAAAAAAAAAATATTTCAGTCACCATCATATTTTTCACTTTTTATACCTCTCTTGTGTTTCAAGACCAACAGAGCTAAGAAAAAACATATGTCCTAAAAAAATAATTACATAAGTTATACATTTTTACTGTATATATTCTTAACACCTTTCTCAAAAAAGACAAATATCAACTGGGCTGGTCATGCCCAGGGAATGATATATAATCATAAATGAACATCATCTACACTGTCACTAACCTCCTGACATATGGAGCAGAAGTAGTAAACAGATCAAAGAAAGTCTAAGAAATTCCTTGGCTTAAGGTAGACAGATAGGTAAAAAATAATGGCTGCATATGGAAAATAATAAAATACATAAAAGAAAAATTAAACTGTTACCATTCAACAGTAAAAAAAATCAAACATGTAAATAAACCGAGGACATTCAAGCAACTCACCTAAAATAGTCAAGCATCTGTGCAGGAATACATGAACACATTTTCTGCATCTGCTGACAAAACCTAAAATCTAAAGGTTCAAAGTAGCAAAACATATATAAATGGATGTATAACACATTAAGGTAAACATCCCCAATTCTTATAGCAAAGTAAACTGAAAATGTATACAGATTAAAACATGGACATACAATATGTCAGTGAAGCAGGAACAACTGAAAATTATAGTACAATAAATGTTAGAGCCTTTTATGCACTTAGGCATCTTGTAATGACATGTAATAGCTGCAGTGCAAATGGTGATTACCAAAATTAGATCAGGTCTGAACCTTTATATTTCATTAAATATAAATTTGTTCTAGGATAATGCCTTCCTTGTTTACAAGCAAGGGGCTACATCCATAACAGACCTTTTTCACAAATCTGGAATAAAATCCCAGTCCAGGTTAGGCAGAGTCCCTCATTGACTCTCTTCAAGAGGAATCTTGATGAGTGGATGGGAGATCGTAGGTTTACCCCGGGTATCACTTCTGTGTCACTGTTAGACAGAGGCACAGTATACTAACCTCGAAAAAGGGCATAGCAAAATAAATTTCAAATGGGTGGCGAAAGCCAAACACATTCTGGCTAGGCTTATAAATGCCCTAGGGCAGATAGCCTAGTATGAACCTATGAACCTATGAACCTAAATATATATATATATATATATATATATATATATATATATATATATATATATATATATATATATATATATATATATATATATATATATATATATATATATATACATATATATATATATATATATATATATATATATATATATACATACATATATATATATATATATATATATATATATATATATATATATACATACATATATTTTTTATTTTATTTATTTTACATTTGTTGACTGGGATAGTCCGACTGGATGCATGTCCATTTTCAGCGGTGGCCCGGGGAGAAAAGCTCCAAAGGTAAGCAGATACAGCATTACATAATACCAGCATTACATATTACAAACAGACTATTTACAGTGATTACATAAGTAAGCAAGTTGAACAAGTTCCACAGGTTAGAGTTAATCCCGAGCGTACATCAGGATTAAATTAAATTACACCGTAAACTGGTTAACAGATTTTTACAAATTCTAGAGAGAGTTAGCCAGGCTTGATACAGTGACATAGCCAGTTAAGTGCCAAATGTTGTCTGAGTCTAGTTTTAAATTGACCTAAGGTAGAAAGTAATGTAATATCAGCTGGAAGAGAGTTCCAGGGTCTACTTACAGAGTTTGCAAAGACAGAGTCACCGGCTGTGTTATTAATTTTGCTAGTCTGAATTAGTAGTTTATTAGAGGATCAAAGCCATCTAGGATTGTTATAGGGGGTGATAATATTTAAGTGCAGGAGTATTGTCTGGATTATAGAGGATTTTATATGCCATAATCAGTTGGTTATACTAGATTAGGCAGGGTAGTTCAAGCCACCCAAGCTGATTTAGATTGATGCAATAATGTGTCCAAAAAGGCAGCCCAGTGGCAAGCCTGGCAATGTGGTTGTAGCAAATTGAGAGTTTGTTAAGGACAGTCTTGTTTAAATTTGAGAGTAGAGTGGAGGCATACAGAAGGGTTGAAAGAAGGTGAGAGCGAGCTATGGCAATTTTAGCTGGAGGGGTTAGGAAGGCTTTTATTTTGTAAAGTGACCCTATTTTTTATTGATGGTTTTCATAGTTTGGTTAACATGTAGGTAGAATTTTAGATTATTATCTATGATGACAACTAATAGTTTTGTAGAGGGGTCAGGGAAGATTATTGTGCCATCATTTGAATTATGGTAAAGGGGAAAGTGGTAGACCTACGTGTTGGTGAAAATAACAGCATTTTAGTTTTTTTGGGATTTAGGATCAGACGACGTTTAAAATGCCAGTTTTCTGTTGTATTAAAGGTGGTCTGGGTAGCTGACCATAACTCTATTGGAGATGTGGCTGAGCAAATCATAGTAGAGTCATCAGCATATTGGATACAGATGACTTTTGGGATGACAGTATAACGGTCGTTAATGAAGATGGAGAACAGCAAGGGCCCTAGTATAGAGCCTTGTGGTACTCCTAGGGTGTTAGGTAGAAGATTAGAGAGTTTGTTCTGCCAGAGGACAGCCTGTTATCGATCAGATAGGATTGAAACCATTGAAGGGCTCTAGTATTTAGACAGAATGTTTGCAGGGTGTGGATTAAAAGTTGATGCTCAACCATATCAAATGCCTTGGAAAGATCCAAGAAGAGGGCCAAGGATATATAATTATTGTTGCGATTATGGTTTATGGTGTTGGTAAAGGCTAGGAAGAGAGACCGAGCATAGCGAGGGTGAACATAGCGGGACTATTGCAGTTTACAAGGTTTCCTAAGGTGTCCTAAAGCTATAAGGTAAGTATTATAGCTCTTAATGTAAGAGTCAGTTTACTTAAGTTACAGGGGAAGGTGGCAAACACTCAAGTAGAAAAAAGAGCCCTGTGGCTGACAAAAAATGGTGACCTGCTTAATTACACAGCACTGTAAGTGAAAGCTTAAGAAATGCTTTTTGTGTACAACCTACTCTGCTTAAATGCGGAGAGAAACTGATTTTGTTATGGTGACCAATTGCAGTCCTGTAGATCCCGTTTTGTAGGTAATGTAGAGTTCAATCTGCTTAAATGCTGAGAGAAACTGATTATGTTATGGTGACCAATTGCAGTCCTGTAGACACTGTGTTGTACGTAAATGTAGAGTTCAATCTGCTTAAATGTTGAGAGAAACTGATTTTATTATGGTGACCAATTGCAGTCCTGTAGACTCCGTTTTGTAGGTAAATGTAGAGTTCAATCTACTTAAATGCTGAGAGAAACTTATTTTGTTATGGTGACCAGTTGCAGACTTGTAGACTCCATTTTGTAGGTAAATGTAGAGTTCAATCTGCTTAAATGCTGAGAGAAACTGATTTTGTTATGGTGACCAACTGCAGTCCTGTAGACTCCGTTTTCTAGGTAAATGTAGAGTTCTAACTAAGTCAGCCAAGGGGGGAAGAGAGAGGGAAATCCTAAGCACCTAGATTTGAAAAAAAAAAAATATATACACATACATACACACACACACACATATATATATATATATATATATATATATATATATATATATATATATACATACATATACACACAAATGTATGTATATATATATATATATATATATATATATATATATATATATATAATATATATATATATATATATATATATATATATATATATATATGCCTATATACATACATACACACACACACACATATATATATATATACGCTTCTACCACCACCCTCTGTTATTCTGTTCTCTTCCTAACATTATGCAAGCAATATCTGATAAGTATCCCTATAGTTATCACTTCATCCCAGCAGTATTTAGGGGTTGGTCCACAGTTCATGCAATAGGACATGGTGGACATGCTACTGAGATTTCTTGACATGGCCTTGCATTTGTGTTCTGTGGACTGTATGTTGTTATTTGGGACTCCTTGAGATAACATACATTGGCAGTACGGGTGATACAAAGACATTTGACAGAGGACTGTAAGGCATTTGGTAGTGATGCAGGCCATTTGTAGCAGGCCAGTGCATTCTGCCACTCCTACAGTCCCACGCTGCAAGCCACTGGATTCCCCTGGGGTGACAAGGTAGGTGTGCAAGGTGTTAATGGCAATAGTTTCTGTCCTTATTAATCCATTGGTGTGGATGCTGGTAGGGTGCTGCTTACAGCTAGGGACACACCTGCATGGGCACCTCTTTAGCATGCTGCATTCTGTGGGTATTCCCATATAGAAGTGGGGGTCATATTGTAGTCATTCCCAGCAGCAGGGATATGACCTGTGATGAACCTGTGGCTGATGTTGAGGTGAGCTGAGTGCATGTGTGCTATGGAAGCTACTTGCAGCTGACTCAGATATACGTGGGGCATTCCCCTTATGCTAGCTTGTGCGGGGATATCAGCAGTTTCTCAGTACGTCATAACTGTGCCTTTTGTGGTCTGCCAGTGTTTGGCCAGACTACATCAGTATTCCATACTACACAGACAACTAATGTGCTGCTAACCTGTATGTACAATTCCAAAGGTGTTTCCATTTCACAGTAACATTTTATATACTGTCTGTCTAGGGTACTTCCACCTTTGTACTGTGTGTATGTCTGGGCCCACATTCATACTATGTCCATCTTTCAGATGGTGACAGATACTACACCTGAACAATTAGTATGGATTACTGCTGGATTGGGTCTTGCTGGGATGCATTGTGTTTGGCACTGCAGTTGTTAGAACTTGGCCCTTTCATCAGCAGTACTGGCCATAGGCCACCAGGACACAACCCTCCATGCCTGCATGCTGACCACTTTCACACAATATACAACACACAACAACCTAACACACAGAGCCCTGCATATTGCACACATGCAATAATCTATCCTGTTAATTTGGCCAGCTCAGGTAATCTGTGCTCCACTGTTATTATACCCACACGTACATGTTACTACATTTCTACATAGGATTGTGGGGGGGAGGGGCACACATGACAACTGTAAACATTTGCTATGACTGTACTGGTATTTCAGATACTCTGTTGGTTTCCATTTCATTCTGTATTCTGACGTATCATGCAGACTAGAGGCATATCAGTGTAGTACAGATCTTAGGTTTTATTGACCTACATTTCAGTTTCAGACTTCTTACCCTTCAGAACTAACATCCAACTGCCTGACCTGTTGTAGACTGTCAGTGTAGGTCTGAAGGGGGGCTGTTTTCCATTGCCATCAATCAGATGCCTTAGCACAGCCTTTCTTTGTGGTCATCTACACCTGTCTTGCTGGCTGAGACTGTTGTTGGGTATGTGAGCCTCACTGACATGCATGTGTGTGTCCTATGGACACACATTTGGCCCACCACAAGTCCTGCAGTGGGATTTGTCACCTTGTCTAGTACTGCCTACTGTGTTGACACCAGTATTTGTTATGGATTTCATGCTGCCCATAAAGGTGTCTACTATCTGCTGCCATCCCATTCAGCCATCTGATTCCCTTGCATGCTCACATCCTTACTATAGATACAAGTAGCAGAACATACTACTCCATTCAGCAACTGATAGTGAGAGTGACTTACCTTGTGGCTGTGCCAGTATTGAGGATGGTGCTGGAGGGCTGACTAAGTCGGATGCACATAGTACACTCCCTATACATGGTTAAGCACAGGTAGTGTCATGTTTGGCATCCCTTTTACTGTATGTGTGAGTCAGAGGTGTCATTCCCTGGGTTCCAACAATGTCAGTGTATGTTCTATACGTTGCCTCTTTGCCAAAGCCTGGGCATACTGGGCATGCCTTGTTCTGCCTACAGGGGCAGGCTCAGGTTGTTCCTCCTTCGAGTCACTCTGTGCTTGTGCTGGCCTTGGCAATGGTTGGGGGCTGTGTGGCCCTGCTCCATGCTGTTCCTACTGCAGCTGTTTCTGCAGGATAATATTGTGTAGCATGGCACATACAATGACAGTTTGGGTACATGTAGTTGGAGAGTACTGCAAGGCTCCACTGGATATGTCTAGGCACTGTAACTATGACTTGAGCATCCCAAACACACACTCTATTATGATTCTGGTTTGTGTGTGTGCCTCATTATGGAGTTCTTGTTCGGGTTTGTGTGCATTTCTGATGGGTGTCATCAGCCATGGCTCCAGTGCATAACCAGCATCCCCCACTAGGTGGCCATATGGGATGTCCCCATTGGCAAATCTCTGGTACAGCTGTGTCATATGCCAGATGTGGGAGTCGTGATAGCTTCCAGGGCTGTCAGCACACACATTCATTATAATGCCCTGGGCATCGCACAGAACCTGGCAGTTGATGGAGTGGAAGCCCTTGCAGTTTATGTAGACCCTACCCTGCTCACCAGGTGGTGCTTTGATGTGTATGTGCATGCAGTCTATGGCACCCACTACCTCAGGGTATTCTGTTATTTGGTGGAAGTGATGCATATTGCTGGTCAATGCCTCACTGGTGTTGCGAAAATATATGTGCTCACTGGCATATGCTGACATGGCATCCAGGAACTGGTGGGGTACCCTGGATCCTGATGCCTGTGAGATCCCCATGATGTCCCCAGTTGGCCTTTGGAAGGTACCTGTGGCTAGTATTCTTAAGTCTACACATCACATTGGTATCTTCCCCTCTGTTGGTTCTGTGTGTGAGGCATGGCCGGCACAGCTCAACAATTTGCTGTAGGAGGTTCCTGTCCACCCTATAGCACTCTACTGTCTCCAGTTCATGTAGCCCCTGGTAGGTTACCCTGGGTCTGTACACTCTTCTCCTTCTCCTCATTGTGGGTTGGTCATCAGCATTCTCATCCTCACCACCTTCAGCCTCTTCCACATATAGATTTATGAGAGCAAAAGCAGCCACTATCATTTTGTTGCTTTTGTTAGGTAAAATTTCCCTGTTTGTGTACACCAGTGGTGTACAGTTTGTGGGAAAAACCTGTGGGAAAGGTGTTTGCATAGTTTATAGTAGTGTGTTGGGCTGGGCTGGGCTGCTGCCTGTGTAATTGGCTGGTTCTGATACATTTCCAGTGGCGGCTGGTGACTTCAAATCAAAGGGGGGCTGCAGGAGACAGGTGAATGGGTGGGGTCAATGGGAAGGGGTGGGCCAACTAGAAAGGGGAGAAGCTATGGTCAAAACCACAAAAAAACTAACTTTAATTAAATACGCTGCCCTGGGTGCCAAACCGTCATTATGATAGTCCAATCAAGACAAAATGAAGTGTAGAAGAATAAAAATATTTCAATGCATTGGCATGACAGCTTACTTAATGTCTAGATGGAAACAAAAAGGTTGTGAGGCATGAAAAAATAAATTACTTTTTAAATACATTACTGGAATGCCGGTCAAAATCAAGTATAAGAAAAACAAGCAGCACTCAACTCAAACCACTTCTCCTTGCACTGCAGTTCTAATTATAATTTATATTCAGCTTTATTAAAGTACCAAGTAACATGCTGAAAGTAGCGATCTCTGTGATGCCCCCCACTTGTAAAAATGTTTCTTATCCAAAAAAGGCCTGCTGCCTGACAACTATCTACTTGTTTCATGGGGAAAACATGATCAAAGTAAAAACTGGAAAGCAAACAAGAAACATGCTCAAGATACATTGCTTAAAGGATTACTGTACAGGTTATGGACCACACGTGATTGGCATTCTGTTTAGTTTATGGGTAAAGCCTGTAGAGATGACTGGAAATCTCCAACAAGTGTAATGAGCTTCTTAAAATAATGTAATCCTGTCCTTTATTACAAATACTGCCATATGCATTTCAATACCCAAGGCTTATACATTATCTAGTTAAGTATTATCTGCATGGCAACAACAGGAAGTCTTTCAATGTTGGCAATTCTTTAACAGTATGCTTATTAAAGCTTACTTGCATCTTTCGATCTCAGACAAGCTTACCTGATGTTCATTAAAGCATTGCTACTTAAACACAGAGCAACATGCACTTTGAGTAATAAGCATAAATCAACAGTACAAAAATATGATAGAAACCAGACCATTCTGCAAAATCAAGGACAGATGAAAAGCCACTGTAGTACTTGTTTCTACCTTGGATGGGGGGATACTCTGCACATTTACACTGCATAACTGCTCCTTGCCTTGCTTGGACACATCCAGAGTCACTACATGGGGGAGTGGGGTGCAACAAGTATGTCACAATTTGAAATGTCTCTGGTTGACTGTGATGGCCGTGACACATTTGTCATACCTCTCAACCTCAGAGCAAGAAATCTGGACAAAGCCATATATAGAAGTGGAACAAAGGCCCAAAAATAAAGACAAATTTTAAATATTGCTCTTATAAACTAGATATAAATTATAAATTAGAAAGATAATAGAATAGTAGGTCTTGCATTAGTATGAATTTTCTGAAGGGTATGAAATCTGAAACTCAAATGTCTGTCATTATTTTCTAACGTCAGTCTTTAATGATTTGCCACTAATTTGCCAAAAAAAAAACACAATTTTATGAAAAAAATGGACCAAACGTGATGCAAAAATATAAAATAGCCACACAATACAGCTGGGAACCTGTCAAAGAAGGGACACTTTTTTAATATTAGTACTGCTAACTTGAGCAGCTGACAAAATAAAAGAATCTACATGCATTTCTGATATAAAAGTAATCTATAACTCTGATTATTACAGTTATTTCTTAATTGTAAACCCTCCATGTTTTCTTCCAAAATTATTATTTTGCGGAGGGATTAGTAGGGGAAGAGCAACATTTTGAGCGAAAATCAGGGACAGGTGAGAGGTTTGGCTATGCCTAATTCTATAAAGCAATTTATTTGCATGTACCTCTCAACCTGTTTAATGCAATAAATATGGACAAGGGCAAATATATTGGGGGAACATATAAACAGTACTAAAAATTGCTCTTGTATAATCTGAGACAGTTGATAGAATAACAGGTCTTACTTTAGCATGCATTTTTCTGAAGGTTATAAAGTCTGAAACTCAGTGTGTCATTATTTGGTGACTTAATTCCTAAATGATTTGCCAGAAAACCACAAATTTTATGAGGAACAAACCAAAAATAAGAAGCAAAAATCTATTCATTCTGTGAAAATCTTTACAGTTCGGAGGTATAGTTCAGCTGGGGCTGTCTTTGAGTTTGCCGCCCTTCCCCCTCACAAAATCATGGTCGAATGGAGCCTCCCCCCTGCAGCCATTCCAGTGATCCATTACTTGGCTATTTTATTTTATTTATTTATTTATTTAAATTTGTTGACCGGGAGTGTCTGTGAAGTACATAACAGGCATTAACAAATGTAACAATGAGAAGTTCCTGCTGTATAATAAGTACTAGGCTTATGAGCATCTGAGCTTGCTATCATCAAGGTAGCTAGTGGAGGTGAAAGAAAGGTAGTAGTTGGATGGGGTGAATGATATTAGAGTGGGAGTTGCAAGGGCATAGCCAGCATGTTTTTAGGTGCGCTTTTAATAAAGTTTTGAAGTTGGTGCATGATGGTACGGAGGTAATTGTGGGTGGGAGTGAGTTCCATAATTTGGCTATGGCGCAAGAGAATAGTGCTTCACCAGCAGAGTTATTGGCTTTAGTGTTCTGCAAGTGATTTTTGTTGCTGGATCTTAGTGGTCTGGTGGTGCGATAGGGTTGGAGTAGATTCTGGAGGGATGGGACATTTAGTGGATGGTATACTAGTTTGTGGGTGAGTGAGAGTTGATACCACTGAAGGAGGTGAGGGAGTTCAAGCCAGCCCAATTCAGCAAGTGTGAGACAGTAGTGACTACGGTAGGATGCCCCTGTGGCTAATTGTTCGGTTTTGCTGCAGCAGGTCTCTAGCTTGTTTAGATCACATTGCCTTAGGTTGGTATATACTGGAGAGGCATAAAGTAGGGTGGAGATAAGGTGGGAATTTGCCATTGAAATCTTTGCTGCTTTGGTGAGAAATTGTTTATTTCTGTATAATGCTCCTAGTTTTTTGTGGACTTTTTTTATGGTCATGGATATGTGAATGTCAAATTTTAGTTTATTGTCTATTTCCACTTCTAGCAATTTGGTGTGTTCAATTGGGTATATAGTGGTGTTGTCTTTTGCTGTGATGTTAAAGTGAGAGTTGTTTTGAGTATGTTTGGTGGGTTGGAAGATGAGTAGTTTAGTTTTGTTTGGGTTGAGTATTAATTGGGCATCGGATAACCATGTTTCAACAGAGGAAAAGGCTTCCTGTGTGACTTTTTGCAGTTTGGGTAGGGACTGGGCTGAGCAGATGATGGTAGAGTCATCTGCATATTGGATGAGTGTGCCATGTTTGGTGGCAGAGGCTAGATTATTGGTGTAAACAGAGAAAAGTAGGGGTCCAAGGATGGATCCTTGGGGAACCCCTATGGAGACAGGTAGTTGGGGAGATATGTCATTCTGCCATACAACGGATTGTTGGCGGTCAGACAGGTAACTCTGAAACCAGTTGGTGACTGATTGTGAGAAGGATAGGTTATTGAGGACAGAGATAAGTTGTTTGTGTGAGACCATGTCAAATGCTTTAGATAAGTCTAGGAAAGTAGCAGAGGAGAGATAGCCATTGTTTTTATGCTGAAGGATAGTGTTAGTAAAGGAGAGTAAGGCAGTGGTGGTGCTATGGTTTGGTCGGAAACCATGCTGAGTACTGGAAAGGAGGTTGTTAGTAAGGAGGTAGTGTGAGACCTGCTATTTCACTCCATTTACCATAAACACTAATGTGCATACTGCTTTACTACTGCGATGATTTGGAATTCATTTGAAAGTTTTATTTTGCATTTTACAGCACAAACACTAAGACATCCGCTAAACAAAGCAATGCAGTCTCACAATGAAAACAGACTTAGCATTAAAACTTCTCTGCCCTTGAAACTCACATTCATTGAAACAGCATTGAAACTTACATTCAAAGAAAATATATTTTGCCAGTGGCAGATAAAGATTAACTTTGGGCTGTTTTCAAATCATAGCCCCTTGCACATGAAATATACATGTGCTCTTTGCTACACCTTCCTGAATGTACTAAATTATATTCCTTGTACAATATAGTACAGTTGTTAGAGGGCGTTTTAAATTTATTGTTTTGAACATGTTTCCAGTAAACAATGAAACAAAACGCATGCACCAATAATGACAAAACTGCCCAATTCAGAACATTTTTCCAGTAAACAATGAAACAAAATGCATGCACCAATAATGACAAAACTGCCCAATTCAGAACATTTTTCCAGTAAACAATGAAACAAAATGCATGCACCAATAATGACAAAACTGCCCAGTTCAGAACATTTCCATCATAAAAGTCTACTCACACTTCTACAGTCCACCATTATCAGTAAATATGCACAATCTCTGAAGTAAAAGTCATCTAAATAATTCCACATTAAAGAAATCTGTAACTAATAAAGAGGTTTCTGCTAGCAAACATCTTTATATTTCATGGTTTCATCGAAAAATAAAGTGTCTGTTGCCCCTGAGGAATAAATTGCCTATATTACATTAAAAAAATGATAAGCTAGTAATATTGCAATAGGAAATGGATGGCAAACTGATAACAAGTTCATAGTTAGTATCTTCACCAAAGAGTACGGCAGCATTCACCCCTTGTGAGAGTAGAACCCACAGCCTTCTGCATCAAAAGCAAGTACACAACCTGTTGTGCTGTTAACAATGCAAGCAGACTCAGCATAAGCAGCACTAAACTTCTCTTCCCCTGCGGCTCTCAGCTCCTTGTAAAATCTACTCAATACTCAACTGCATCCCAACTTCGCAGCACAAGAAATCTGGAAAAAGCCAAAATTTATTGGGGGGGTCAAAAGCCCAAAAACCAGGGGCACAGTAAACATTGTTTGTATAATCTTGGAAAGTTGCTAGAATAAAATGCTATGTTACCACCATACATTTTACTGCCAAGGTCCCTGTGCAAAACAGTCAGAGCAACGTACCACTACGCCACATCAGCTGTTTTGTGAAAGAGAGGAATACTGAAACATAACTGGCTATCATTTAGTGAATTCAGTTCTCACTATAGCTGTCAACCTCTTAGCACAAAACACCTGGACAAACCCAGTAATGAGGGAATACAGCCCTCAAATATATTCAGTGAATTCAGTTCTTTCCATAGCTCTCAACCTTAGCACAAAAAACCTGGATAAAGCCAATAATGGGGGAATACAATCCCAAAAATAGGGACAAATTTCAAATATTCATCTTATAAACTTAGAAAATTGCTAGAATAAAAGATTTTGTGTTACTATGTATTTTCTGAAGAATATGAAGTCTGAAATTCAAATGTCTGTCAATTTTACTTATTTAACCAGTGATCATGGTCATTGGATTTATTTGTATTTGCCTGTGTTTGCTTATCTAAATATTTCTGTACTATACTTTCCTGTTTCTTCTTGAACATCCTTTATTTACTTAGCCTTTGTTGACTGAGTTATTCCTACTAGGTTAGATACCTCTTTTCAGGGGAGAGTCGAGGTATTATTGATACTACTAGGGGAAATTTGGCCAGGGCATCAGGGAACTTCCCCTACTATTTGGGACTGCTAGATTGTGCCGTAGGGCTCCTGCATTTGCAGAGAAGAGGCCTAAGGGAAGCAGCAGCATACAGGAGAAAAGAAAAGCTATGGAGAGTTTGAAGGTAAAAAGTGAGAATTTGGAGAAAAAAATGTTCAGTAGGGTGCTTTAGAATGTAAATAAAGATTCATGTGTGGTGGATGTTACAAATGAGCAACATTTAGCTATCACCATAGAGTAGGAAATAAGCAGGTATGTTGAAGTGGAGCAGATAACAGAACTGGCATCAGGAGAGCTTGCAGTTGATGATCCTTTAAAAATAATCAAGCAGGATGATCCAGGTGACAGTTCTGCTGTTTCATGGAGTGAGATGGCAGATAACTTTTTCGGAAATATTGAGGATGGTAATGTGGAAAAGGAACCAGTTGATGTGGCAGCAGTTAAAACTTATGCCACAGTGACAGGACATAAAAGAGGAAAGTAGCAAAGAACTGAGAAGGTATCTAGTTTTGTGGCAGCAGATAATGCAGTAACTAAAACGTATGCAGCTGTGACAGCAGGCAAAAAAGGGGAACAGCAAAAAACTGTAAGTAAAACTGTTTTTAAAAAGAAGAGAAGACAAACAGAGAATAAGAACAAAAAATGGCACTGTGTTAAAAACATTATGTTTGGTTACTGCTCTGAGTTTTAAAGCTCAAAAATATGGTCTTTTATACATATTGGGACAGAGACCTTTGTGACTTAACATTTGAAACTGATGGGCTGATGATGAAATTTCTGTAACTGTATATCAAAAAGAAGGCCATTTATCTGAGGAACAATTATTTGTTTTCTGGTACTAACGTAAATGTTAAACTTACTTTGCAATTTATAACCGATGAGCTCAAAGAAGACTGTGTTAAAAAGTGCATGCAAAATCTCTGTGAAACTGTTGATAATACTGTGAAAGTCAGAGGTGAGAGAAATTTATGGAATGGATGGTAAAGGCTGAAAACTTTTCTGAAATGTGAAAAAAAACATGGTGAAACACTTCTCAAGTGTAATTTTTGTGACTGGTCATACAGGGACATTAAGACATGGTGACCAGCCTAAATCACATTTCTTTTGTGGGGACTCCTCTCATTTAATTAATAATTGTGACAAGGTACAATGTAACCATGTGTGGGGAGAAAAGACATACTGCAATAAGGTGTGTCAGACTGCAGGCTCTGTAAAAAAATAAAAATAAAAAAATAAAAAAATAAAGGGACACTTTTGGATGGTTTGTCAAAAACAAACAGTAAATAATGAAAAAGAAGGGGGCAAGTTAAAAAACATAAATGAGGAAGGACAACAAGAGGTTGGAGTAGAGGGTGAACTAGGTAAATAAGAAATTGTAGAAGAAGAAAAAATATGGAGAGGAAAAATGAGGAGAAAAAGAGTTCATGCAGGAAAAGAGGTCAGGAGAAGGGATTGATACTAATATTTTTTCAAGATTCTGAGAATCAAGGTTTATTTGTACATAAACCCAAGAAAAATATTCAGTTGGGAAAAGAGTAAACATAAGAAAAATGAAAATTTAAAAAAATATTTCCCCTAAACTTAAAAAGCAGGCAAAGCAACAAATTTGGAGTACTTTCAGTACATGTGAACAGTATTATTAATACTGTAAGAAGGATAGGGATGGTGTGCTAAATGTGGTTATTTTTAGTGGATATAAGATTTCTGACAAGTGAAGAAAGATTGCAAACAGAAAAATTGCCCAGTGGAAATAAAATATGAAACCTAGGAAGTGAACATTGTTCTGGAGTGGTTGTATTGTTTAAAACAACATTGAAAATACTAGACGTAATGTTGGTAAAGATGGGAAGGTTAACTGTTGTGAATGTGAGGTGGAGAGAACATGTTTATAGAATTATAGCATTACATGCATATATAACTTGCAAGGAAAGAGAACATCTGTTTAATCAAATATTAGACTATGTGGTGGTTAACATGAAAATTATAACTGATTTAAGAGGAAATGCAAAAAGAAAGGGAAAGCTATAAAAATACAGGAAGTGATAAAATATGGTAAATTAAATGTGTGGAACAAAAGTCAATGGGCTTATCGAAGGGTGGGCACCTTGATTTGAAATGATTATTTCATATTATCAGAAAGTTTGGTAGTAGAAGATGATGATACAGTTGTGATGGGTTTTCAGAACATTTAGTAATATGGATGGAGGTGATGGAAGAAATGATCATATTAAAACAGGAAAGGGAATAAAAAGAATAAATGAGAGATTATGGGATGAAATTGGGGAGTGGAAGTGCTACAGTTATAGATGGATCATATAACCATGATCTGTACATTGGAGTTATACAAGCATGACTAATAAAATTTAAACTGGAAAAAAAAAAGATTTTATGCAGTCAGAAAATCTTGAGATTGTTTTTTGTCCAAACTACAATACTGCTAGGTGCCCTTTAGGCTTAAAGTGCAGAACAACCCTGTTCCTTGGCTCACTCCTACCACCAGGAAATTAATGAGAAGTAGAGATAAAGCCTGGAAGGTATGGCTCAATAATAAAACGGAAAATCTTCAACGATATAAATATATACAAAATAAAGCCAGTTGCCAGATCAAATTTGACAAAAAAAAGTTATCACTCTTATTTGCAAAATACATACTAAAAAAATTCTAGACAGTTCTTGGACACCATATCTAAAATACTACACCCTGTCTGAAATGTACAAACAAACCCCAACCCCCACAGCACACCAGAAGAAACAGCCAACATTTTCAATGTTTACTTTATCTCTGGCATCACTAAACTACTTCACCACCAAACTCAAAATCCTCCTTAAATAACCTGACCACATTCCACTCTGTCTCTCTTCCCAAATCCACTAATACTTACTTTTTCCCCTTTCAATCAGTATCCATCACAGCAAATACCTCAAACAAATTAAACTAAGTATATTAACTCCAAATGGAATTCCCAGTGATTGTAGCAACCAGCTCAATTTGCTTTCCAGTATCCATTCTCATAAAGAGGTCTATTCAGGAATCATATTTCCCAGCCTTATGGAAAATTTCTCACACAATCCCACTTCACAAGGGAGGTAATTCCAATTATACAATTCTTCCTCTAAAGCGTGCACGCTGATTGGCCAGCCCAACCAGCGTGCCCGTTGTAAATCCCTCAATATACTAACGGAACAAGGTCCGGTCGCCCGGACTTTTTCCGTTAGTATAAACATTGTTCGCTATGTTAAAAGAGTTTAACATAGCGATACAGGTTTAAAAAAAGCAACACAGATCTCCGTTGCTTTTTTTAAAGCTGTCTCGCTATGTTAAACTCCTTTAACATAGACACATTAGTAAAAGCAACGGAGATCTTGCGATCTCCGTTGCTTTTTAAACGTGTCTGGCTATATTAAATGGGTTTAACATAGCGAGACAGCCTTAAAATAAGTAACGGAGATCTCCGTTGCTTATTTTAAAGCTGTCTCGCTATGTTAAACCCATTTAACATAGCGAAACAGTAAAAAGCAACGGAGATCTTGCGTTCTCTGTTGCTTTTGCCCACAGTTCTGATGTACTGCGTAGGCATGCGCAGTACATCAGAACTGCCGCTGAATACCAGACAGCTGTGGAAGGGCAGCAAGGAGGCATTATACAATGCCATTATTTAAGAAAAGTAATTATTTCTTTTCTTAAATAATGTCACTGTATAATAGCAATAACCCACTTCTGGGTGTGGGTAATGCGGGATTTAACCACGGTTGTCTTTGTTTGGTAAGCCCTCGGGACCAAACCACGCCAACCGTGGTTAAATCCCGCATTACCCACACCCAGGCATGGGTTATTGCTATATGATATATCCAACTTTAGACCCATTGCTATTCTCCTCCACTTTCAAAAATCCTTGAAGAATGCATTTGTAATCAATGACTCATTTACAAATGAACAGCCTCCTTACACACACAAAGTGATTTCAGACCAGGGCATAGCACCACCACAGCTCTCCTAAACTTCATAAACACTATTAACCAAACCAGAAACAAAGGTCAACTGGTTTCTGCCATGTTTCTGGATCTATCCAGAGCTTTTGATACCGTTTCCCATAGCTTACTTCTAATACAACTCTCTTCACTTGGCCTATTAAACAACTCCACCAACTGGTTCTCCAGCTACCTTTCTAATAGACTCCATTCTGTTAAATGGATTAATTTTCTTACTCATCATCCCTACTTATCAAAACAGGTGTCCACCAAGGTTCCATACTGGGGCCACTACTTTTTCACATATTTACCAACAGCCTACCTCTGCCAAATGTTAATCATCCTACATACAATATGTTGATGACTCCACATTAATCTGGTCTGCCAGTAACCCAGTTAGAACACCTCACCCAAGAGCCATTTTCATTTGTTGAAAGCTGGTTCAACAACTCCAAGCTTCTACTCAATCCGAAAAAAAGAAAGCTGTTATTATTCCTCCCAAAAGCTGTTATGCATCTCAAACAGAATTTCTTATTTACAACCTCTGATAATACTCCTATAAAAGTCATTCCCCATACAAAGATTCTAATCATGACAACTGAAGATGACCTGAAATTTGACTTGCATGTGCAATGGGTTATCAAAAGAAAAATCCCCAAAATTAGACACACACAATAGAGCAAAAAAAAAAAAAAAAAACTACTTAACTGACTCATCCAGGAAACTCCTGGCCCCTACACTCCTACATTTACTATACTTCACTAACACCTCCATATCTAACCAGGTAACAATAGCCTAACATCAAAAGAAGTCCTCACTTTAATGATACCATACTGCTAATGTATGCATTTCTACCTCTTAAGTCAATACTTATTTTCTTCTCTAATGTCCTTCTATAATGTTGGGAATCCATAACAAAATATTTTTCTGCAGAATTCTGTATTAATAGGAAAAATATCCTATATGTCAAATGTTTGTATTAAACCACAAAAAGTTGAAAAGGAAATTGTGCAAATTGTGTTTTCATAGGGTTCAAGATTAAACCCAGTGAAAAGAGAGTTAAGATAAAGGGGTATTGGGGTTACTAAATCCAGTTGTTTATTCTGCTTCTTTTAAACTTTAAGTGGGTAAAGGATGAGAATGAGAAATGAATAGTGAAAGTATTTAAGTACAAGTACAAAAAGTTGTAGGAGATGATGAGAATAAAAAAAGAGAAAAGGAATATGTAAATGAAATTAAAATTATCAAGAAAAAATATTAACATGGAAAATAAAAAATGATAATATAGGGAAAGATAGAATGATGTGGTATAATAATGTGATGTAACAATATTATTATGTACATCCATGGGAACATTTACCAGAAGTGATTAAAGCCATTAAAGTAAGGAAAAAGTGGTGTACCAAGACTGTGTGTCAGTATTTCTTATGGTGACTGGAAATAAATAAGTTACCATTAAATGGGGTATATGCCGTAAAAAAAGTTAAAAGAGTGTGTAATTTTGTCGGGAGGAAGAGACAACAGAGGTAATTTTTTAAAATGTAAAAGACTGGTGAAACTCAGGAAAAAATTGTTTGAATACAAATTTTTTGAGGCTATGACATAAACAATGTAGATATGAATATGGATATGGATGGATATTATAAGAACAAGAAGAAAGAATATGTGAGAAGGTAATATGGGTTATTTGGAATGAAATTTTATTTAATAAAAAATAGATTTTGGCAGATATAGTATGAAAAATTAGATTATGGTCATGGAAGAAAGAGCACGGGTCAATTATGTAATAATAATGAGGGTGCTGTAAGAAAAATTATAAATAATACAAAAAAGTAGAAATGTGTATATAATTGCCTGCAAATATGTACATTTTTTTAAATATGTAAATAATGTTTTTTTTATGTTGTGTAAAACAAAGGACCCATACTTTTTGATAGATGCTATGGGATTTTGTACATCCACCAAAGCTACCACCATCTCCAGCATATGGACCTTGGTTTAACAAACATCTCATCCAAAGGACAGCATGCTCAGGAGTGCAACACCACCTCATGCTGCACTATAGTATCAACCATTTGAAAAACTGATCCGGTCAACTGATCTTTCAGCACCAAAGGACAGTATACCACCTGCTGAGAATATCTTTTAGCTTCTAGTTTTTGTACATTTATAGGTTCACAGGTAAGTACTAGGGTAGCTGCCCTTTTGGGTCATTTTAAGCCTAGCCAATTTCCCTTTTTGTGCTCATACTAGCCTATCACATTTGGTTAGATAATGGCTTTACCCATCCCATAGTTTATAATTATTTATTACACCTAATGAGAATAACTAGGATCATACCACAGATAATTTGAAAGACCCATGCATGGGATAAAACATTTAGGAGCTGCCACTTCCCATAAGTAGTACAGGAGCAGTCCTGGGTAAATGTTCTGATTCCCATCCATAAATCCAAGTTGTGATTGAATACTAACAGGCATGAACTTTGATTTATGTGGATGGGGAGTCTGTTTCAAAGCAGCAGTACCAACTGTGAGATATACCTGTCCCTCAAAACCATTCTGTTGATGATGCGGAAGAGGTTTAGATCCCTAGACTATTTCTGATGTCATTAAACTTGCTGATGGACAGTAAATCCATCAGTATTAGGTCAGAGGATGACTTGTATGCCAGACACAGGTCAGGATATCAAGTATAGTAACAGGGTTTTGGCTTGGTTCATGTAGGACATGTTGTTTAGACCTTTTTTCCTTTTAATACGGTATTTCTACAGGCGTTCCAATTGTTGCATGTGTCTGGATTGATACATGCCAAAACAAGCATTATATTCAATGACTGGCCTAATGAGAGCTGAGTAAAGGAAGACTATGACATCCCTAGATCTAGACACAATCCCTTTGTTTATAAACTGTGCAATATACAAGGACTTTCTTACAAAAATGGACACATGTTGGTCAAAAGTTAGGTTACTGCCCACACAAGTTCCCAAATCCTGAACAACTGGTTCTACCATTAGGGGACTGCCTCAGTTTCACCCACTATTGGTGTGATCATTTTTCAGGTGAGAATTCCACCAAGAAGGTATATTGTCAACCTTCCTGTTCTGATTTTTCACTGACAGTATGTCAAAGTAAAGCCAAAGCTTAGATATTATCAGTTTTGGTGTTTTTAGGGTTCTGTCTTCATTGATAGCAGATCAAGTCTACCTCTTGGTCTCAAGGGGCTGTGATTTCAGATGTGTACTACAGCAGTTCATTGATAAGTGAGGAGTACACAGGATGAACACCTGCATCTTCAAATTAGAGGAAATGGTTATCTTCAAGTAGTACTGGCTTGCTCCATGTAGGTAAGAGGGAATCTGGAACTTTAGAGGGAGAATGTTTAGTACAGTAAATAAATATAATTAAAATAATGTTTTAAAAAATTTAATAAATAAATTTAATTAAAATAATGTTTAAAAAACTTTAATAAAACCCTAATAATCTCTGTCTTCTGACTGAAATCTTTAAATTCTACAAAGTTTGAGGGAAGTCCAAACTACGAAAAAAAGAATAAGTACTTTGGAGTCTTGATCAGAAGCGAGGGTGGAGTTGGTTAGGGGGTTATAAAAGGAAGAAGGTGCAGTAGCAGTACTACAGGTGTCTTGCCAGCCTGTGTTAGTAAAGTGAGAGCTGAGTCACAGGAGACAAAGCACTCAATTTATGGGTCATTCTAGGTCTTCACCCTTGCC
The DNA here is from genome assembly GCF_019279795.1 of Protopterus annectens. Lineage (NCBI taxonomy): Eukaryota > Metazoa > Chordata > Ceratodontiformes > Protopteridae > Protopterus > Protopterus annectens. Next base: position 684,710,194 of record NC_056737.1, on the reverse strand, counting down.
TGAGGTCACAAGATTTCAGTAATGGTTAAAGAATGAGATAGCAGATGCAAGCAATAGAAAGCTGGTTCCGGAATTCACAGTCCATGACTAAGTCAAGAGTTTGGCATTCTGGGAGGATCTCATATAAGAGCTATTCCTCTTCTGAGCCACAAGAAATTAGCTAAAAGGTTTGATACCGTGTTGTGGATGAAAATCATGCTGGCTTGCTAAAGGTAGTTTTGGCAATGGTAAAAAGTTCAAAAGACATCCCTCCAAAACTACCTTTGGCAAATATAGAAAACATTTTTTTTTGGTAGAGGGGATACCCCCCTTCAAATTTATATATACCATCAATGAAGTTATGCAATAGTGGGGAAAAAGGTGAACTCCACTGTCAGTGAAGTTAGTTTTGCTGAACAGTTTTTGCAAATTTTGTGTTCTGTAAAACTAACTTCACCAATATGACACTTTCCCATGTGGATGGGCACCTAGCACAGAAGACACACCAGGCCCAATACTCTAGAACAAGGCTCTACGAAGATCTAAGATACTATGAAGAGACTATATATCTTTTGCCTGAGAATTCCTGGGAATCTTGCAAGAGAACTGTGGACTGTTACAAGGATAAAGAACCTGTCATTTTCCCTGCTCAGCTTGCTATGACCCTCAAGAACAAGTGGTTTAAAAATAATGGATACAAAGAAAAATGGATGGAGAGAATTCTCATTTAAGTATTCACACTCATTTTTAAATGGTCTTGCCTGATGAAAATGAACATTTCTTTCTTGATTTCATCTTTTTCCAGCTATCCTTATAATGGATGTCAAAGTACATGTTGTGCTCATAAGTTGCAAATGAATTTCTATCTAAATGCCCACAACAGTTCTGTTGTTTGCAGCTGTTACATTTAATAGTACCTATGCACTTGCTAATTAATTGGCCAGCTGCTTAAATAGTCCACCACTGTCTGTTCCCACAACCCCTCGACCCCACAAAGACCAGCGGATGCCCTGGTATCCAAATGAAGCTGGTGACAGCTGGCAGAATTCCAGATTTGGTAGATGGGTGTTTACTGTATTTCAATTACTCTCTTCCATGCCACAGTAACTAATTTTCTGTACTTTATTTTATTTTTCCATGTTTTTCTGAAAAAAATGTAATGATAATGGTCTTTGGTTTGTTTGTGTATCAAATGCTTACTGTATGACTTTGCACTTTGTCCTAAAATGAAGTACTTGAATGGATCCTTTGCATAAATGTCATCTCACTTAGTTCTAAATGAGAATACGATTAAGGCAAAGATTTCAAAAAGAGACAATTCAGAAGTGATGACAAACCACATGCTCTATAGTTTCTACCACTACTGAAACATAACTGTGCTTGGGGTAATTATGACAGTATGTTTTCAAGTGCATTCATTTGTTCTTTACCTGATACTTGGTTCATTTTATTCAGAGTTGCAGTGATAACTCAGAGTCTCTTCCAGCAAGCAGTAGGTGTAAGGCAGAGGACCATTGCTGCACAAAATGGCAACCAATCACAGAGACTTTTCTTAAGTTGTCATTCCTTATTAGTCTTTGTTAAAATGTGTGTCTATTAACATTAATGCTGCATTGACCACAGGATATGTGGTCTGCAGCAAAAGAGCTATGTTTATACTTTATAGTGTATTTTTAGTTTTGACATTTATAGTATGAGGAATTTTCAAAATTAGTCTGGACAAAATTCTAGGTAAATTCACACATTCGATAGGAGGCACAAGACAGCCTATCTAAAGAGGATGCATGATGTTATTTAGTTTTTAATGTAGTTTTTTTAGAGCTGTAATACATATTATATAAATGTTAATATGTTGCTGGATTCTAGTAGCTAGACAGAGAAAGAAAACGTGTTTTTCTAATGAATGTTTTTGGAATTTAAGACTCAGTGGGTCTTTCTGTATTTCAAGCATCTTTGCCAAAGTGTGTTTTGCAAGATAATACTTTTGCTTCCTCTCCAAGAGGAAGACTGTATGTGGGTCAGCTGCTGACATTAACTCAGCATCAGTTAAAGGACTGTGTCTTGTTGAAAGTGCACATTTTGGCACATAGTAGCCTCAGCAAAGTATATCAGTGACTTAATAAATCACACATTCTTAATGAAGTTTGAATGCTGCTGTGATATCTTTACTGGAAAAAATAGAAGACACTTGACCACAACCTTTGAGTATACTGCATACTGTTTCCTTGATTTCAGTACAGTTTTATAACAAATGTGATGCAGATAATTTAAATTTCTGTTTTAGGCTGCTTGATGACAAAATATGTCATTCCTTTACAATTCCCAGAACGATTTTTTAAAAAAAATCCCAAAATAAAAGCTTTGTTCAACACCATCACAGTCTTCAACCAACCCGTACATTCTCTGATAGAAGAAATTGCCTCAGGAAGCATTGTAGCACAGAAGACATCTCTGGAATGAAATAGAGTTCAGTTTTGAGGTATCAGTGTCCCAGTACTCTGTCATTTATCTACTTCTTAAAGTACACGGGATCTGGAACTTGATCACAGTCGAATAAATAACTACAAAATAAAATGGACATTATAGAAATAATTCCATAGAATGGAGACTTTTAAAATGGTATGATTTTAGTGGAAAAAGCACAGACCTTGTAGATCAGTGTGTATATTGAACCTAGTCAGCCACTGTAGCTAGACAGCATATGCATATAAATTACTGAGTACATGCAAGATCAGTGCCATTTTGTGTAGTCAGTCAGCGTGAATGTAAGCTTGAATGAAGATGCACATGCGTGTGTGTTAGAAGTAACAAGTCAGTCAGTAAACATATGAAGTACAAAGTACATTTACAAGTTATAGCTCCTGATGTGTGTATGTATAATAAATTACTTGAACGCATACCCAGCCTCAATGTCTCAACTGAATGCACAAGACATGCGACATGGTGTCAGAATGGGATCTGAGGTTAGTGGAGCAACATCCAGGTGTGAACTCACAAACAGGTCAGCAGTTACTCAAAGGTACATAAATTCGTTTCAAATGATTTTCAGTTGACAAACGTGGCATAACATTCAGTGTTCAAAATCATTTCCAAGATGTTCGAAATGTCTGACATAGCGGCATTATATTTACAATGTTTGAAATAATCTCCAAAGTATTTAAAATGTTTGAAAAGGCTAAAACGTCAAATTTTTTTCACAATGTATGACTTTCGTAGTAACTAAGACTTTTCAAAAAGTGTCTGAAGTGTCCAGAGTGTTTGAGGTATTTGCAGTGTTAAAGTAAAGCATTTTCAGAGAGAGTGTTGTGCACTTGAGCAAAATTAGAAGTACCAAGTCTATACTTATGTTTAAAAGAAATTTGTTGTTATGGCAGAGGGATTTCACAGACCTGTACCACTGGTGTTTTATAATAATAATAATAATAATGCTGAGAATAATAATAAATCTGAGAAGTGGACAGTCTTTGAGCAAAAATATGAGATTTTCATACAGGCTGCATTTTCTGATAAAGACACACATACAAGATCATTGATACTTCTCAATTTAGCTGGCTCAGAGGCCATTGAGTGGGAATGTTAATTTGTATATGCGCCTGCCCTGTATGCAGTGGAGGGGGAGAACTGCCACATCATGATACAGACTGAAACATTGGAAAACCCTGAGTGTTTAAAACAAATTTAGAGAAATGTGCAACCCTCAAATGAATATTACAATGGAATGGCACAAATTTTACACAGGAAATCAAAAGTCTGGTGAAACTATTGCAGCATATATTACTGACTTAAGAAATAAAGCAAAAACATGTAGATTTGGTGATCTGCGAGATGAGTTGATAAAAGAACATCTCGTATGTGGTGTTAATAATGATGCAGCGAGAAAGATTTTTCTTTGAGATAGTGAATTAACATTCAGCAAAGCTATTGAGATTTGCCAAATACATGAAATTAATGGATGACCAGGTAGGCTGCCTTAATAAAGGTATGGTGGGATGTCGGTGAAGAAGCTGGGCTACTGGTAAAGCCTTGAGAAAGGCTGTGTGACCAGGCCTTAACTATGCGGAATCTTTGACCCCAGTCTTGTATCTCAGAAAGATACAACAACGTATACCACAACCTCTGCGCCTGGACCTCTAACAGATTTACTGACGAAATGTTACCTTTCATGCGACAGCTAGTTTTGATCTCATCAGTCTACCTCCACCCCATGGTCTGATACTTCCCCTGGCAAATTTGGACTCATTTGTTTTTGGTCAATGGTTCATCTATATATATATTTTTGTCTTTCATGTCTTTCATGTTTTCTACAATGGTTCAATATTACTTTTTTTCTTGTCTTTCTAGCTTTTCAGGTTACATATCAGTGACTTTTTAAGATTGTTTTTTTAATTAACAGCCCTCATTCAGTTCCATATCTTAATACATTAGTTTCTATTGATATCCATTATTTAAGAATTTTTCACTATTTTGTTTCTCTTTTTAGTTTCTGTATCTTATTTTTTGGATATCTAGCCTGGTTCTTACTTTTTTGTTTTTCTAGCCTGTTTCTTATTTTACATACATGTTATTTTACATACATGTTGTTGCTATTTCTCTAGTAAGCTCGGCTTTGCTTATTATGCTCTTTTAGGTCGTCCACCATCCTGACGAAGATTTCGAAAAGTGTAGCCTAACAATGTATTTTACCAGCAAGGGTTGATTTTTTTCCAGCAAGACTATTTTTAGTTAACTACATTTTTTTAGCTAATCTCCAAACTTCACTATTGTAGGTTTAGAGTGATTCTACTAACCACGTATGAGCTGGCTCAGGATATCTAACCTATCAGATTGTAAGGTGTGTTGTCAAGTTGTCGTGCCCAATCACAATAAAGTTTTTTTCACCCACACTTGATTGACTCCCACTGACACACCCCCAGGTACTGTTATAAAAGGAAATCCTCTGGATCACTCTTTCCATTAAGGAACTACGCTTTGATGGTGATTGTACTTCTGATACTTTTTACTTCAATAAAGTACGACCTTCTAGAATCTGAACTTCGACTACGTTGATTTTTTGCCACCATGGCGAGCAGAGCTTCTTAGCCGAGCCACATTTACGTTCTTTTGCCTGTTTTTTCTGTGTGTTTCATCTTTGATTTCTAGCTGCCACACTAGCGGTTCCTCTCACCAGGCGACCTGTCCAGCCGGAACTACGACCTGTATACGAAGCCTTTCTAAAGGCTTTACTCAGCCTTCAACCACAAGCACTCGGGTACGCACAGCCTTTCTCAAGGCTTTACCGGTAGCCCAGCTTCTTCACCGACATCCCACCGTACCTTTATTAAAGCAGCCTACCTGGTCATCCATTTGTTCTTGGCTTCCCTATGGTATTTTATTCGTGGACATTTTTCCTCCTCTGCATAGGAGCTTAAATACCCAGGTCCCACAGACAATCATTTTCCTGCTGGACATTTTTCACCAAGGGCACCCGTACCTTGGTCTAATTTTTGTCTGAGGACTCACACAGCCATGGACACCAGGTGGTTACAAGACCTATTGACACCCCCAGCCATCAACATTGAACTAGAACACCCAAAGCAGAACAACCCAGAGACTGACTCTTCATCAGATCACATGTGGCAACTAGAGGACACCCTAAAAAGCCTTATCTGCATTAAATGGGAACATTTTTATCTCGCATCGTGCATACAGTTTAACCTCACTCCAAAGGGCCTCACCATTTACAAGAAGCCTTTTTTCAGAGGTTCTGATGCACAATTGATTCAGGACTGGTACAAAACCCTAGAGGATACCAGCACACTACTGCTCAACCTGCTCCTTGAGCACAACCGGAGACACAGAGAGAGACTTACCTCCGCCCTGGAGACCATTGAGGCCACCTGCAAACAGTCCCCCTCCTTCGACGAGCACTTTCTTATGATTAAGGACAGGCTCGCCAACTTTGAGGGCAAAATCAAGGAAAGGAGGCTCAAAAAACTGAGAAGGGACATGGCCCTCTCCAACAAGCAATGCTCTCTTACATCAGACCGAGCCAGTGCATCGGAAAGCCAGAGCTCCATAGGGGTCACGCTAAGTACCAACACCCCACTGTTAGGCCCTGGCCATTCTCTGGCCCCGCCGGCTAACTCAGGTCCTTTTCAGGACCTACACCAATGGGATTTTTGGAGGGCCCCGGACACCCTGGACACCTGCTCCACAGGGACCAGACCACTTCCCCGGGAATGCCGGTGACTCCACAGATACAAGCTTCGGGCCTTACCAAGACAGCCAGGCCCTCCCTCGGGATGAGCATCAAGACAATCCACAGGGACCCAGAGACCCCACCTCAAGGGACCCATTCGAAAGAGGTCTGCGCCCCACCACCCTACACTCCCCACAGTATCAACCGGGGAGGAGGAACCACAACTGGCAAGGCAAGAGGGACTTGAAATTTCTCGGGCAACCACCCACCCCGAAAGAAAAGAGAAGACACAGAAGCCAGGTCTCAAAACCTCCACGGTATGGAACCACTCCAGAACACCGCTCTCCCAATTAGAGCTACAGGCTCTGCAAAAAGGTCTCACTTTCGTCCCTCAGGGTCAGTCCAGTCTCCCAAAAACGATAATAGACCTACGACTCTTCACGAGGAAACTTCAGCTAAAGCTATATTTCTACCAACATGGTAAAAAAAGACCGGCCTCAGGACCACCAGACTGTTCCGACTATTAAATTCAAAAAAACAAGCAGCTTCTGCCCCCCCTCCCAACCTGGTCATACAAGCTTTTCAGGACAAGTGTGAACTTGAGATCAGGTCTCTCATGCAAATGGAGGAAGAAAAGGATTTTTAACACCAACAAGGAAGAATTTGCAGCCCTCAGACAACTCAGCTCAGACCCTTTGAGAAGGGTCATGAAGGCTGACAAGGGTGGGGGGATACTAGTGACAGACGCCACCTCCTACAATGACAAGCTCCACAGTATGCTCAACAACCACCGGTATTATGACAGCGTAGATCACAACCAAGTGCTGACAGCATACGAGGACATCAGAACAGAAATCTTGAGGCTAGAGGATATGGACCTAATTGATGAAGGGCTCACAGAATTCTTCTCCATCCACCACCCGAGGATTCCCCACTTCTTTGGGATACCAAAGCCACACAAAAACCTGGCAGACCCTCCATATAGACCTGTAGTAGCCAGCAGAGGTTCCGTCATGGAAACCATAGCTCTCTACCTGGACTTCCACCTAAAACCTCTCGCAGAAAACAACAGGTCCTTTATTTTAGACTCTATGGACTTCCTCAACAAGATCAAGGACATAGCCATAGACAGAGACTGGATCTTGGTCACCACTGATGTGGAGTCCCTTTACACGGTACTCCCACATGACTTCTGCATTGCAGCCATGGCTGAAGCCTACATTAAGGACCACACGGCCATACCAGGGGAAGTGGACCACCTGGGTAGGCTCCTCTCCCTGCTCCTCAAGAACAATTTTTTCCACTTCAATGGGCACTACTATCGCCAGAGCACTGGGATCGCTATGGGAGCCGCTATGGCTCCGAGTTTGGCAAACACGGCACTAAGGAAGTGGGAGCAGGACCACATATATGGTTCCACCTTTTTTAACAACATAGCGTGCTACTACAGGTTTATCGATGACATTTTCCTGATTTGGAAGGGTAACCAGGTTGAACTGGAAGAATTCCTCATTTATATCAACAACACCACTGCATTCCTGCGTTTTACCAGCAAACAAAGTACAGAGGAGATCGAATTTCTGGATCTTTACCTGAGGAAGAAACAAGACTCCACCACACTGACACACAACCTCTATCAAAAACCCACTAGGGTAAACTTTTTTTCTGCATGCCACCAGTATGCACCCCTTCAAACAGAAGGTGAGTGTGATTAAATGGCAAGGGATCCATATAGCACGAGTCTCCCAGGACCTGACGGATTTCTTGACCAACATTCGAAAGCTACAAATGGACTTTTTAGCCCGAGGCTACTCAGAAGGGCTAATCAACAGGATCCTCGACCCCATCATCAACCAGTGCCAACTTGGCGACCCTAGGGCTCTAACAGACACCAGGATCCAGACCACCCCAGAAACTAGATTCCAGTTCAACTGTATCCTGGACTTCTCTATGGACTACAAAGACATCATCCAGATCGTAATGGACAATTGGCCCATCATCACAAATAACAGGTCTTTTGGCCACATTTTTCCAGAGAAACCCTCCTTCACAGCTAGAAAAGGGAGAAGCATTAGGGACTTTCTGGAACACCCCTGCCAAGTTAAACTTGACAACCCTGGTACCTTTGCCTGCAGTGAGCCTCCCTGCCACTACTGTAGACACATGAGCGGTGCCGCAGGCTTTTACTGCCCCAATGGCAGGAGAAACGACACACCTAATGTCAGAGGCGACTGCAATGTCACAGGAGTGGTTTACAGGGCAGCGTGCACCAAATACAATGCTTTCTATGTGGGCAAGACGGTCAACTCCCTTAAAATGAGGATAGCAAAACACCTGCATGACTTAAAATACTTGAAAGTGACAAACCAGCTGGCAGTGCATGCTCTCAGGAACCTAGGGCACAATACGTTCAAATTTCATGTTCTTGAACACATCCCTAAATCCCCACTAGGCGGGGACCACAACTCGCTGCTTGAGAAGAGGGAACTCGAGTGGCAAATACATTTGCAGGCAAGGAAAAGACCAGGCCTTAACTATGCGGAATCTTTGACCCCAGTCTTGTATCTCAGAAAGATACAACACCGTATGCCACAACCGCTGCGCCTGGACCTCTAACAGATTTACTGACGAAATGTTACCTTTCATGCGACAGCCAGTTTTGATCTCACCAGTCTACCTCCAGCCCATGGTTTGATACTTCCTCTGGCAAATTTGGACTAATTTGTTTTTGGTCAATGGTTCATCTATATATATATATTTTTGTCTTTCATGTCTTTCATGTTTTCTACAATGGTTCAGTATTACTTTTTTTCTTGTCTTTCTAGCTTTTCGGGTTACATATCAGTGACTATTTAAGATTGTGTTTTTAATTAACAGCCCTCATTCAGTTCCATATCTTAATACATTAGTTTCTATTGATATCCATTATTTAAGAATTTTTCACTATTTTGTTTCTCTTTTTAGTTTCTGTATCTTATTTTTTGGATATCTAGCCCGGTTCTTACTTTTTTGTTTTTCTAGCCTGTTTCTTATTTTACATACATGTTATTTTACATAAATGTTGTTGCTATTTCTCTAGTAAGCTCGGTTTTGCTTATTATGCTCTTTTAGGTCGTCCACCATCCTGACGAAGATTTCAAAAAGTGTAGCCTAACAATGTATTTTACCAGCAAGGGTTGATTTTTTTCCAGCAGGACTATTTTTAGTTAACTACATTTTTTTAGCTAATTTTAGCTAATCTCTGAACTTCACTATTGTAGGTTTAGAGTGATTCTACTAACCACGTATGAGCTGGCTCTGGGTATCTAACCTATCAGATTGTAAGGTGTGTTGTCAAGTTGTCGTGCCCAATCACAATAAAGGTTTTTTCACCCACACTTGATTGGCTCCCACTGACACACCCCCAGGTACTCTTATAAAAGGAAATCCTCTGGATCACTCTTTCCATTAAGGAACTACGCTTCGATGGTAATTGTACTTCTGGTACTTTTTACTTCAATAAAGTACGACCTTCTAGAATCCGAACTTCGACTACGTTGATTTTTTGCCACCATGGCGAGCAGAGCTCCTTAGCCGAGCCACATTTACGTTCTTTTGCCTGTTTTTTCTGTGTGTTTCATCTTTGATTTCTAGCTGCCACACTAGCGGTTCCTCTCACCAGGTGACCTGACCAGCTGGAACTACGACCTGTATACGAAGCCTTCCTAAAGACTTTACTCAGCCTTCAACCACAAGCGCTCGGGTACACACAGCCTTTCTCAAGGCTTTACCGGTAGCCTAGCTTCTTCACTGACATCCCACCGTACCTTTATTAAGGCAGCCTACCTGGTCATCCATTTGTTCTTGGCTTCCCTAGGGTATTTTATTCATGGACATTTTTCCTCCTCTGCATAGGAGCTTAAATACCCAGGTCCCACAGACAATCATTTTCCTGCTGGACAAATACATGAAATTACAGAAAAACCATACAAATATGCTTACAAATGAGAAAAGCATGTTTGTGGTATCTGCTAGTGTGAATGTTGATACTGTGCAGCAGAAAGTTAAGATGAAAAAGAAATATAAACTGAGAGGCCATGCCACACCCAACCTCATTGTTAACTGTTGCAGTTGTGGACGCATTCATAAACCTAAATAGGAAAAGTGTTTAGCTTTTGGTCAGCAATTTCAAAGATGTAAAAAGTGGACATTTCAAAAGGCTTTGCAAGTCTAAAGTGTCACAAACTTATATTAAAAGAGAGTATCCAAAGAAGCAAGTAGATCAGATAGAAACTGTAGCAAACTCTGAGAGCTGTGAGCAAACTTTCTATGTTGATGGTGTGTCTGTGATTGATGACAGTTAATACAGTATATTATCAGTTATCACGAAGCGTGAAATATTTTGTATTGTACAAATTAATGAGAAACCTGTAGAGCTTAAAGTATACACTGGATCTAAGTGCAATGTTATATCAGCACAAATGTTTGCTAAAGTAAAAGCTGGTAAGAAATTTGATTCAGCAAAGTGTGCAAAACTAATTGCTTATGGTTGTGGAGAGATTCAAACTGATGACACAGTAGTTCTTTCATGCCATTCTGCTGGAAACAGCTATGACTTGCAGTTTTACTTAGTCAAATGACACATGCAGTTACTATTGGGCCTCAGACAGTCTGAGAATGGGAATAATTTCATTTAATAAAGAGGTTCACCATATAAGTATGAATAACTATGATAGTTTTACACAGAATATCTTTAGTGAATATGCTGATATTTTCAAAGACAAGCTTGGTAAACTTCCAGTCACATATTTCATGAAGTTAAACAGTGAAGTAAGTCAAGTTGTCAGACCAGCAAGGAAGGTTCCAGTAGTAATGCAAAGTAAAGTAAAAGCAGAACTAGATAAAATGGCGAATTTAGGTGTCCTTACTCCAGTAGAAGAACCGACTGAATGGGTATCCTCCATGGTCGTAGCTCATACGAAAAGCTCAGATTATATTCAAATATGTATTGATCCATGAGACTTAAACAAAGAAATTAAGCATCCTCATCATCCAATGTGTACAGTAGAAGAGGTAGCTGGTCTCATGCCAAATTCAACTGTTTTTTCAGTTAGAGATACAAAAAGCTCCTTTTCGCAAATTTCGCTGGATCGCAAATCTTCATTGTTAACCACATTCAGTACACCATATGGTAGATACAGATTTTTAAGAATGCCATTTGGAATCAATTTTGCCAGTGAGGTATTTCAACGTGCCATGGAACAAACTTTTTCCTGGTTATTCACGCGTTGTTATAGTAGACAACATTATTGTTGTGGGCAATGGTGAAGATAAACACGATAGAAATCTCAGGAAAGTTCTAGACCACGCAAGTGAAGAAAATCTTAAACTGAATCCTCAAAAATATAAATTCAAACTGAAAGAAGTTACTTATGTGGGACATTTGTTTACCAGTTCTGGCTTTACAACCAGATCCTTCTAAGCAAACAGCAATTGTTGAAATGCAAGTTCCAGAGAAGGTCACGTCTTTACAACATTTTCTAGGTATGGTCAACTATTTAGGAAAGTACATCCCAGACTTGAGTGAGCTTTCTGCACCATTAAGTGCATTGACATGCAAAAATATAAACTGGTCCTGGTTGGAACAACACCAAAGAGCATTTGATACTCTGAAGAAGAAAATTACCTGCCCACCCACATTGAGATATTATGATGATCACAAACCTGTTACTCTTTCTTGTGGTGCTTTAAGGTACAGCCTTGACGCAGCATGTCTTCAAGAAGGCATACCCATTGCTTATGCATCAAGAACTTTAACTCAAACAGAGATGCATTATGCACAAACAGAAAAAGAACTTTTGGCAGTAGTGTTAACATGTTCAAAGTTTAATGATTATATTTATGGCAGAACTATCCAAATAGAAACTGATCACCAACCACTAGTGACAATTTTGAAAAGCCGATACATACAGCTTCAGCTCAATTGCAATACTTGATGTTAAAATTGCAAAAGTACAATTTCAATCTTGTTTACAAAAAGGGCAAATACTTGTAACTTTATAGATGTTGTGTCATGTGCAAGCAGTTAGCCGACTTCAGGAACACAAACCACAATTTAGTGCTGTTTACTGTGAGCGCTTTCATAAGAAAGTCTGGGATGTACTTTCCTAAATAGTTGACCACTCCTAAAAATGAAGCTGCTCATTAGTATGTGTTCCCTATTTTGACCATTTGTTCCACATTATGATGGCTAGTGTTCCTCGTTTTGGAGATGGATCTTTGGATCTTGTTTGCTCGTTTCCCACCTTTCCTAACTAGTATAGTCCAGATCCCAGTCTTTGTTGGTTTCAGGACTTCAGTTTCTGTATTCAGAGCTATCCAGACCTTGCTGTGGTAGAGGGAAGTCTTACTGCTTACTAGTGGGAGTAGTGAGCATTGTACTGCCTATCTAATGCTAGAGGAGTGGTTTCCAGCTCTGGAATTGTAATTTTATTGGCCATTTGGGGCTGATTTCTATCCCTTTCAACTTTCTGGCTTAAAAACATGTGTTTGTGCATGTTTGAGCTTGTTTTAGATCAGCAGATCCTGTTTGGGCATTCTGCAGACTACTACAGCTCCAGAAACAAGAAAGAGAGACTTTTTGTGCTAACTGCGAGTACTTTTGGCTTAAATTGCTCTATTTTTGCTGATTTTGATCGTTTTTGTTAACAGCACTTCTCAGAAAGCTTTAAAAGTAGACTAGCTACTTTTCTACTGTATTTCTGCCTCTTAAATCGTTTTTCAGTTGTGCACTTGCCTTGCTTTATTTTAAAAAGTTTAAATTGCTAATTTTGTAAAGTTTTAAATTGCATTTACTGTTTAGGGCTACACACTCAAGTGTGTTAGCCTTTTCTGTGCTTATATACTGTATTATTGCATTGTTTAGCCTGTTTAAAAAAAAAAAAAAAATACTATCTTGTTTGCTCGTTTCCCGGCTTTCCTAACTGGTATAGTCCAGATCCCAGTCTTTGCTGGTTTCAGGACTTCAGTTTCTCCATTCAGAGCTATCCAGACCTTGCTTTGGTAGAGGGAAGTCCTACTGCTTACTAGTGGGAGCAGTGAGCATTGTACTGCCTATCTAATGTTAGAGGAGTGGTTTCCAGCTCTGGAATTGTAATTTTATTGGCCATTTGAGGCTGATTTCTATCTCTTTCGACTTTCTGGCTTAAAAACACGTTTGCTTGCGTTTGAGCTTCTTTTAGATCAGGAGATCCTGTTTGGGCGTCCTGCAGACTACTACAGCACCAGAAACAAGAAAGAGAGACTTTTTGTGCTAACTACAAGTACTTTTGGCTTAAATTGTTCTATTTTTGCTGATTTTGATCATTTTTGTTAACTGCACTTCTCAGAAAGCTTTAAAAGTAGATTAGCTACTTTTCTACTGTATTTCTGCCTCTTAAATCATTTTTCAGTTGTGCACTTGCCTTGCTTTATTTTAAAAAGTTTAAATTGCTAATTTTGTAAAGTTTTAAATTGCATTTACTGTTTAGGGCTACACACTCAAGAGTGTGTTAGCCTTTTTGTGATTATTTACTGTATTATTGCATTGTTTAGCAAAAAAAATATATATATCTTGTTTGCTCATTTCCTGGCTTTCCTAACTAGTATAGTCCAAATCCCAGGCTTTGCTAGTTTCAGGACTTCAGTTTCTGTATTCAGAGCTATCCAGACCTTGCTGTGGGAGAGGGAAGTTCAACTGCTTACTAGTGGAAGTAGTGAGCATTGTACTGTCTATCGTAAGCTAGAGGAGTGGTTTCCAGCTCTGGAATTGTAATTTTATTGGCCATTTGGGGCTGATTTCTATCCCTTTCAACTTTCTGGCTTAAAAAGGCATGTTTGCGCATTGCAGGGCCAAGGTTAAACTATTCCTGGTGCCAGAAAGTCTGCTCTTCAAATTTTCCCTTAGAACTAGCTAGTTTCTCAGTAGTAGCACTAAAATCTGAATCCCTGTGACTAGCACTTGCTCTAAAACCTGCTTGAAAGCACTAGGAAGCCTTAAACTGATACAAGCACTCAACTCTCCTGTAAATAAGGAGAAATTGATCGTAGGCACTAAACATCCTATAACTGCAATGTACCTTGCTAAGGTAAGGGGAAAAAAAAAAAGTTATGTACCTACCATAACGTTCCATGTTAGTTGTCTTCATCTCACCTTCCTCGGCTCCGACTCAGCCATCTTTAATAGCTTGAGAGTTGTTTACTGGCTCGAGGCTACCCCTTATCCCATAATGCCTAACGATAGCTACCCAGATCTCATTTGAAATAGCTAACCCCAGACATAACAACATAATAATCCAGTCAAGAACCAGTTGACTATACCTGCCATATTCTCTTAGGTCAAAAAAGGACACAAGAGAACACACAGCCAGTGAAACAGAACAAAACACTCCTCTCGGCCCACTAGGACAGGGGGATGGAGGGTGGGATGCAAGAAGGAAGGCGAGATGAAGACAACTAACATGGAACGTTATGGTAGGTACATAACTTCTTTATGTTAAGTTGTCTATCTCGCCTTCATTCTTGCTGGTTGGGACAGCGTCCCTAGCACCTAACATCCTGGGTGGCTCAGTGGAACAGACTCTTCAGAACAGTGGAACCAAAGTCAGCTCTGCTCCTGGAGACCATATCCAACTTGTAATGAGAAATAAAGGTATGAGGGTTTGCCCACGTGGCAGCTGTACAGATAGAATCCATGGGCAACCTAGACTGGAAGGCTACAGAAGTGGCCAAGGCCCTAGTAGAATGACCTTTAGGTTTAATAGGTAACTGCTTGTTCCTTAACTGATAAATGAAAGTAATAGTGTGTGACAACCATCTGGACAAGGTTACCTTGGAAACTGGGAGACCTTGTTTGCCCAAGGTGTAAGAGAGGAATAGTTGGTGTAATTTCCTTACTTCTTTAGTTCTGTGCAGGTAAAAGCGCAATTGCCTATGAAAATCCAGTTGGTGTAGTTTGTATTCTGCCTTGTTGGTATGATTAGGGAAAAACACAGGAAAATCTATAGATTGGTTTAAGTTACTTTCTGAGCAGACTTTAGGGAGAAATGAGGGATTAGTTCTCAGAGCAACCATGTCCTTATGAAAAACCAAGTAAGGAGGACGAACACATAGCGCCTGAAGTTCGGAGACACGTCTGGCTAAAGTGATAGCTACCAGAAAGAGTGTCTTCCAAGATAGGAACTTGATAGAGCAAGAAGCTGCTGGTTCAAAAAGGGGCAGAATTAAGGAGGTTAGGACTAAATTAAGGTCCCAAGGAGGAGGGGGATCTCTCACTGGAGGCCTAAGAAGAGTTGCTCCTCTCAAAAAAGCTTTACATAACTTATGAGACATAATGTTAGAGTTCGAAAAACCAACATGAAAATTAGAAATGGCCGCCATTTGTACCCTGATCATAGAAGCAGCGGACCCGGAATGAAACAGCAGAGCTAAGAATTTTAAGATTTCTTGGACGGGGGCTGAGAAGGGATCCACATTCCTAGTCTCTGCCCAACAAGAAAAATGTTTCCATTTGCTAACACAAGTTTTCCTCATTGTAGACTTGTGAGAGGACACAATAATGTCAAGGACTGCTGGGGAAATGCTGGGAAGCCTGGATAAGGTTAGAAGTGGAGCAACCAAGCTGTGAGCTGGAGGGTTTTTAGGGATTGATGCGACCCACCTGATTGATGAACCAGGAGGTCTGGAATTGGGTCCAGAGTCCAGGGTTGTTCGAGAAGGTAACAGTGCAGGAACGGAAACAATATCTGTCGAGGCCAGTAGGGAGCAATGAGGATCATTTTGCAACCCAATGTTATTGCTTTCTGTATAAGTTTGGGTACCAGAGGGAATGGAGGAAAGGCATAAAGAAGTCCCTGGGGCCAATTGTGGACTAGAGCGTCTCTGGGTGTGTGACCCGGAAGTGGGAGAAGTAGTTGCTGCATTTGCTGTTGAAGGGGGTGGCAAAGAGATTGCAGCAAGGCTGTTCCCATTTGCGAAAAACAAGATTCGCAATATCCTGATTCAGAGACCACTCGTGAGGCATTAGAATAGCTCTGCTGAGCCTGTCTGCTATGACGTTGGATCTTCCAGGGATGTGCGTTGCAGTCAGAAAACGTTGGGAGGAAATCGCCCACTGCCAATGCCTGAGTGCTTCTCGACATAGGGGGTAGGACCTGGTTCCGCCTTGCTTGTTGATGTACCACACCACTGACATGTTGTCCATTTGAATAGCAATGGTCCCAGGAGGAAGACAGCCTTGAAGGGCTTGCAACGCCAGGAGCACGGTTCTCATTTCCAGGACATTTATATGCAGATGGTACTTATGAGGTTGCCACGTGCCTTGGACTGTCCTGCCCAGATAATGCCCCCCCACCCTATCAGGGAGGCGTCTGTCATCACAGTGGCTACCGGAGGGGGTTGTATGGAAGGTCTGCCCTGAGTAACTAGTGGGGAGACCATCCACCAAGAAAGATGCCTTTTGCATGTGTCCATGATCATGATCTCGTACGTCATGGGTAGCTCTTGGAAAGACCACTGCGTGAACGGAAGCCACTGAAGAATCCTCATATGAAAGCATGCCAGTGGGATTAGGAGAATGGCTGCTGCCATGGAGCCCAGAGTTTGAAGGACATACCTGACTTGAATCCTTTTGCTCCGCATCAGTACCTGTACCTGCTGACGAATTGCAGACACCCTTTCTGGTGGTAGCCTTGAAAACATATCCCTTGTGTCTAAGTCTGTTCCTATATAAGTGATAGATTGACAGGGCAACAAGGCAGATTTTTCAAAATTTATTGTGATGACGAGCTGTGAGCAGATTGAGATTGTGTAGTCCCGTGCTTGTATGAGTTGATGCCTGGTGGTAGCAGTAAGGAGCCAGTCATCTAGATACGGAAACACCTGGAATCCTTGATGCCTCAGGTGAGCCGTGACCACTGCCATACATTTGGTGAACACCCTGGGGGCTGTGGTGAGACCAAAGGTCAGAGCTCTGAACTGATAATGACTGGTCCCCAGCCAGAAGCAAAGATATCTTCTGAAGCGCCTGTCCATCTTTATATGGTAGTACGTGTCCTGAAGATCTGTAAAGCACATCCAATTGTCCTGACCCAGAAAGGGTAGAATGGACTGTAGCGTGACCATCTGAAACTTCGTTCTTTGTACAGACCTGTTTAGTCTGCTGAGATCCAGAATTGGTCTCCAGTCCCCTGTCTTTTTTGGTACTAAAAAGAACCTTGAGTAAGTTCAGGATCCATGCTGGTCTGCCGGGACTTCCTGAATGGCTCTTTTTTCTAGCAGTTTTGAAACTTCTATTACTGCTTGCTCCCTCAGATTGGGTGGAACATCTGGGAGGGTCTTCCTTGACTGCAAGGAGGGTTAAAGGAAGGGAATTTTGTAACCTCTGGATATAACGGACCGTACCCATCTGTTTTGTGTTAAACTTTGCCAGGCTTTTGGGTACAGCGAAAGTCTTCCCCCAACTGCCTCCAGAGATGAGCAGTCGGGCAACCCTTCAGAGATGCTGAAAGGGCTTATCAGAGAAGGATTTTCTGTTGCCCTGGTTCTGTGGACCCCCTCTGCCACAAGGGCGGCATCTATTATTATTGTTTCCCCCTCTGCCTCTGGAGGAAAAATCACTACGTGTGTCAGGCAAGGCTCCCTGAGATTTACGGAACCACATCTTACCACTCTTCTGACCTTTGGGGTAGGGTCTAGAGGGAGTGGAAAAACGGACTCCCATGGCAGAGAGAGTCTTGCCTTCTTGCTCACACCTAGTCAAAGTGTTTTTCACCTGTGGTCCAAAAAGAAAGCAACCATCAAAGGGAATGTTGGTGAAGGACGCTCGAAAGGGTTCCGCAAAGTTACACAGCCGCATCCAGGCATGCCTCCTAAGGGCCACCCCGGTACCAGCGGCTCTACTCGCCCCATCGGCTGCATAGGAAATGAGCCTCATGGAGGAGTTAATGACAGAATTAAGCATCGCTAGCTGGAAAGCCACCTTAGCTTGTGCTCCCTCAGCTGTTGGATCTTGGAGGGTATCTCCGAGCTCTTTAAGGAGATCCCTTTGAAGGCGAGTAAAATGACACAAGTAGTTCAGTGACCTCATAGAGAAGGTCGCTGAAGCGAACATTCGCTTCCCATATCTGTCCATTGTCCTAGACTCCTTGTTAGGGGGATGGACAGATGAAGAGGTCTCTGCTAACATTTTTTTTGTGGCTGCTGCTACCACCATAGCATCAACAGGAACACTTTTCATAAGGAACTGTTTATCCTGGGGTGCTGTAATAAATTTACCAGGTCTCCTCGGAGTTGGTTCCACTGTATCCGGAGCTAACCAAGCCTTTCGAGCTACCACTGTCATAAGTGGATTGAAAGGCGGGGACACTCAGGAGGTGGAAGGTCGGGAACCGAAGGCATCCAGAAATACAGACCCATCCTCAGAAGGAGCTAGGGGATTCCAGTTCCCCCTCTGCATGAGCATCTCCAGGATGTCCGAAAAGGAAACATCCTCAGAGGGGGATCTCGGGGACCCTTCCGATTCATCTTAGTCTGTTTCAGAAGTGACAGACTCAGGGGAGTCAATGTGCTTCCTCTTGCACTTCTTCTTCTGAGGGGGCTCCTCTGAGAGATCAGGGGAGGCCTCGGAAGAAGAGGAAACACCCAATGGGGTGTCCTGGAGCATCGGTTCCCTCTGCTTGGGGCCTGGAGGAGGAGCAGAGGTTGGCACAGGCACTACAGGGGACGGAGCCGGTGGGGCTGATAGTGGAGCTGACTCAGTGGCCAGCACACTCTGCATGACATCGAAGGCTTCCTTGCCATGATGCAGAGAAAGCTCCGGCTCCAAAGAAATAGGAATCTTTCTCCGCACCGAGGGAGACGGCTCTGAGGCCGATGTAGGAGCCGAGCTCACCTGCGCCGAAGCTCCGAGAGGGAGAACGGAGTCAGACAAGGGTCTGATGCCACTCGTCCCCTCGGAGCCGACAAGGGAGCCCCGGCACCCAGATCCCTCGATGGATGGCACCACCAAGGGAATCAGAGCCGACTTTGGAACCGAAGGAGATAGTGTTATCGGAGCTGACGGTTCTACTACTCGAACTCCAATGAACTCTGGCTCCAATCTCACTGGATTCGGAGGAGGAACATCGAGAGAAGTGGATGGAGCCGATACCTTTTGAGGAGGGCTTGACAACAACTTGGCTAGTGCCTGCGACTTCAAAAACCTACTGACCACTCTCTCCACATCGTGATCCGATAGCCTAGAGGACCGAGAGGAGTGAGAGGATCGGTGACTGCGCTCGCTCTGAAGTAAACGGGACTGAGGAGCCAAATGCACCGATTCAAGTAAGGGGGACCTTAGCCTCTTGTGGTTCCACGATGGCTCCAAAGCCTCTGATGGAGGCGACGGGGAGATTGTCTTGTCGGTGCCAGCCGGAACCGATGTGGGGGGTAAACCCTGAACCGAAGATGGCTCCGAACTTGGAGCCGACAGCTTAGTGGGTTTAGGGGATTTCACAGGCTGTGAGTTCTTGGCTGGTGAATCCTGGGGTTTTAAAAGACCCCTAAGGATAAGCTTATTCTTACGCTCCTGCAGGACTCTTGGACTAAAGGCATGGCAGATAGAACAAGAATCCTGCAGGTGCACAGCGCCTAAACAATAGACGCAAGAAGTGTGCCCATCTGTTAGAGACATTTTCTGACAGCATGAGTCACACTTCTTGAACCCAGAAACCTTGGATTCCTTTAACATCCTTGAAAGTAAGGAAAAACAATTATAACAATAACAACCAGAAGCAAAATACAGTCTACAAAAAACACACTACGATAAGGACTATAGCTAAAGGCTTTTTTTTTTTTTTAAGAGAATAGGAAAGCCTCTAACTTAAATGGCTAGCCTATAAGAGAAAGGTAGAAGGAAAAGCCTCTAACTTAAACGGCTAACCTGACAAGAAGAGGTAGGGGGGAGGGGTGGGGGAGAACTCCCTAAGTTAAACGAGTTCTACAAGAAAAAGGAGGGATACTACAAGCTAAGAAGCTATCACAAAACAAGACTATCGTTTACAATAAAATGCTAGAAGGGTTGAAATGTAGTGAAGAAATTTATACAAAAAACTTTATACGAGCCTGAGCCAGAAAAACGACACCTCGCAGCTGAAGCGGCAAACGAGATCTGGGTAGCTATCACTAGGCATTATGGGATAAGGGGTAGCCTCGAGCCAGTAAACAGCTCTCGAGCTATTGAAAATGGCCGAGTCGGAGCCGAGGATCAGCTCCGATCCCAACCAGCAAGAACGAAGGCGAGATAGACAACTTAACATCAGCTCTTGTACTTTACAAAAGGAATGCCAAACCTGGCATGTCCAAGGGTCAGCTTCCAGTGATTTCTCCTGTCCACCTGGTGACTCTGGGCATACTGGGGCAAAGCAGCACTATAACCTGCGAGAGATGCACTTACATAGCCAAACTGGAAGCAAAGATCTCTCCAGCCAAGGTTGTGCTAGACAGTGAAGAGGAGAAGGCTAATATTTGCACTACGCCTCAAGCAACACATAGTCCTTCAAAACCCACACCACCAACACCCACACATAGTAACATTAAAGTTGCATATGTGGAGGCCCTTAACATTAACATGCTCAAGCAACAAGGATCTCCGAAGCTGAAATGCAAACAAACACCAATCACAACCAAAATGACACATAGCTCAAAACACCAGTGTGTCACCCAACAACAGCCCCTAAGGCAAGACAACGTACCCAACACTTTAGTCATAGGTGACTCCATAGTCAGGCACACTGATGTCCCACTCACCATGGCTGAACAAGGAGAAAATTACTGTCAGCTGCATGTCGGGAGCCAGGATCCACCACATAACGCATGCACTCAAGTCTCTCCACAACAAGTACAAATACGACTCTGTCATTGTCCATGTTGGAGTGAATGACTTGAGACATACTTCCCTTGACTACATGAAAAGAGACATGGAAGAGCTCTCAGATCATGTGGCCCAGGCAGGTATGACCCTAGCCCTGAGTAGCATCCTGCCTTCGCCCAGAATGATACTACAGTATTAGGACAAAATGATTGACTTCAACAATGTCATTCAAAGGGGATCCAGTATCTGTCTGCCTGGGACGACATGATCAACAAACCATGATGCTTTGCCAGAGAGGGTCTACGCCTGTCACCACTGGGATTCAGGTTACTGGCTAAGGCTCTTGCTACCCCTATAGTGCCTTTTTTAGGCAAGGCTCAAATGACAAAACCACCACCATAATATATAAAAGCATGCACAATCTGAAGGTAATGCTCCTCAATGCTAGAAGTCTAAACCTCAAAATGCACTCTCTCGAGGCACTCCTAAAAATGGAGAACATTGATATCTGTGCAGTAACTGAAACCTGGTTCAAGGCTCCAGAAAACACCCCTGCAATACCAGACTAGAACTGTTACCACACTTTTTGGCCACCAAACCAGGACTGAAACACTAAAGGTGGTGGAGTGTCAATATTCACCAGGGATATTCACATTTCCAGGCTAGTTGCCAAACACAATGCATCTGAAATACTACAGGTGCAACTAGCACTAGGTAAGACTGCAATCCAAATTGTAGCTTGCTACAGATCCCCCTAGGGTTGCCAACTACCCATGTCAAAAATTCTGGACATGTCGTGAAAGCAAAATGCATGTAATTTTGGTACCCCTACCCCATGCAGGCATTCCAGTGTCCCATTATTTGGCTATTTCTCCATTTCTCCCCATTTGCCATAAACACTGTTCAAACCTCTCAGTGTGCATATTGTCTTGTGCTTTGCTTCTACAATGATTACAAATATTTTGAATTAATTTAAAACTTGTATTTCAAATTTTATAGCACAGACTCTGATAGACATTTGCTAAACAAAGCAATACATTCTCACAATGAAAACAGACTTAGCATTAAAACTTCTCTCCTCTCTGCCTTTGAAACTCATATTCACTGAATCAGCATTGAAACCCACGTTCAAAGAAAATGCATCTGGTCACTAGTGGGTTAAATTTACCTTTGGGCTGTTTTCATATCACATCCCCTTGCTCATATTTTTAGGACCGTGCAAAAGTTATTTGATTCACCTTCCTGATTGTATTAAATTATAATATATGATAGTTAAATTATATGCTTTGTATAATACAGCACCACTTGTTAAAGCATGCTTTAAATTGATAGTTTTTAACATTTTTCCAGTAAGCAACGCAACAAAACATATGAAACATTAATGACAAAACTGCCCAGTTTGGCACATTTGAACCATAAAAGGCCACTCAAACTTCTGTCATTACAATCCACCAATATCAGTCAATATGCACAATCTTTGCATAAGTAAAAGTCATCTGAATAATTTCACACTAAAGAAATCTGTAACTAATGAAAAGATATTTGCTAGCAAACAACTTTATATTTCAGTGTATCATCTACAAATTCAGTGCCTGCTGCCCTTGAAGAATAAATTGCCTATTTACAGTAAAAATGGTAAACTGGTAATCTGCCCTTCATCTGTGATTTCACACATCTGTCTACCAGCTACTTAGTCAATCATATACAGTTGAATAAACAGCTGTTGATGAAACACAGACTCAACATTCTGCAGGGAACCCAGCTATGTGTGTGGTGTGTCTGTGTGTATACACATAAAAAAAAAAAAATATATATATATATATATATATATATATATATATATATATATATATATATATATATATATAGATGCACACACATATATATACATATATATACATATATATATACACATATATATACTATATATATATATATATACATATATATACATATATATATATATATATATATATATACATACATATATATATATATGTATATATATATATATATATATATATATATATATATATATATATATATACATACATTATATATATATATATATATATATATATATATATATATACACACACACACATATATATATATATATATATATATATATATATATATATATATATACACATATATTTTTATATATATATACACAACTAGCATTCTATGTACTGATCTATTTTTCTTGTTTCAACACTCTCTAGGTGTCTGAGTCTGACTAAATAATTCACAGGCAACTTCTAAATTACCTGGAGTATAATCAACTTCAGTCCCATTATCATCATGGGTTTCATGCTAAGCCATGATGTTGACATTTCCCTAGTCACTTGGCAAAGCATATAAACATAGAAGTAGACAAAGATAATGCTGCAGCTACCATGGCTCCTCAAAGGCTACATTCACACATGAATTTTATCCATAGTACCATACTTTGATGACAACAAACTCAAACATAACCATGGCTTGTCAAATATGCAAACTTTCTGTGCAACCATACAATTTCCCAAATATTGTTGGGCATATACAGTATTTATGTAGCTAACATGTAGAACTATTGTAAGGGCTTAAATCTCAAAACAGTCAACCCTTCTCTTCTATGGAAAGAATGCCATCAAGTTCAAGTCCAAGCAGCTTTGCAGCAAAATATTAGCTGAAAAGGTCTAGCAAGATATAACATCAAGAAAACAAATTCCATGATGTTCCACACTAACAGGAAGAACAAGGCACACAGCTGCAGTTTGGTACTGGAGAAGAACTTGAAAATGTAAATCTACAGATTAATATATTTATTTGCATTTACTGAATTTGAAAATCTAACTCCATCTAGCCCCTTTAAAGTACCAATGTTTTCAGGTCAAGCATGCTATATTTTTTTAAAACATAGACATATGCATTAATAAAATAACCATAAAATCATAGCAATGTACGTAAGCTATGTTTACGGAAGTAGTGGAGACATCAACAATCATTACCAATTACTTCATAAAGAATTATAACAAATTTTGATTTTCACAATTTCACTAGATATATACAAACAACAGAACATTAAAGCAAATTATAAGGTTTGCTAATAAGATAAGGAAAGATAAGATAAGTTTGATAAGGAAAGTGATAGTCTGACAGAATATGTAAGGAAAGTGAAGTTCAGATTAAAGGTTAGTTATGGGCTTCTACATAAAACTTTGTATGAAATGGCATGAGCTGCTAAAAGATTTTATTTAAATCAAATGACAAACAGCCCTGGGAAATAAAGGTCAAGGCTCATGTTTTGACTGGAAATAGACTAAAGAGGAACCTGAAATATTCTTTAGAATGGGAAAGATGAAACGTTATTTTTCTTTCAGATTCTTTATGAAAAATACTTCTAGTTCAGTTTTACATATTTTCTATTAATAGCATGTGTTTACAATTCATTTTGTTGTGTTTTTAGGCCACACGTTGAACAGCAATTGCCTTTTTGTCATTTACATGCAGACTTATATACAAGACAGAAATAAGTAATACAATTATGAGTCAGAAAGTCCTTCACTACTCAAAGTATGAAAAGTAAAACAGGAAGAAGAGCAAGAGGAAAGGCCGAAGCCTTAATCTCTGTGATGCCAGGCTATATGTTTCAGGGCAGTAGTTACAGTAAACTATTGCCGCCTCACAGCAAGAGGTTCTCCAATTTGATTCTCGGCTGGGAAGCCTTCTGTGCGGAGTCTGCATGTCCTCCCTGTGGTCCCGTGGGTTTCCTCCGGGTGCTCCGGTTTCCTCCCACATCCCAAAGACATGCAGTAGGTGGATTGGACACTGTAAATTGGCCCTAGCTGTGAGTGTGTGAGTGTGTACGTGTGTGTTCCTTCTGTGGAAGGTTGGGCACCGGGCTGGCAACTTGACACCGTAAAACTCCACTGCCAATCATGAGCGGACAGATGATCCACTGTGGCGACCCCTAACCGGGAAAAGCCGAAAGAAGAAGAAGAAGGTACATTAAACTATTGCCAAAAACAGTAAGGCTGCTGTGTACAGGCTTACCTAAAACCCATAGGAACAGTCAGACATTTGTATTTTATACTCTTATGTCATGCATTTGCCTCATCCACTGCAAAATGTTCAAATCTCATAAAATTGCTCCATAGCCTAAGAAATGTGCATCAGTGTTAGTCATACCTCTCCAGTTATATCTTTGAGATACAGCACTATGACTTTTGACCTTGTATTTAACCTTATTCCTCCTAGATTTACTGAATTTCTACTTCACTAAATGACTTAAGTTTAAACTTACACAAAGATTACTTGTACTCACTAATTTTGGACTCTATTCCCTCAAAACCTTTGTTCTGGAAAATAAAAATGTGGTTCATAACTGTCAACCTATTAGTGCAAGAATTCTGGATAAACCCAGAACTAATGAGGTGGCAAATGCTCAGAATCAGGGACAGAACTTCAATATCAGGGACAGAACTTCAGTATTGCTCTTATAATCTTAGAACATCGCTAGTGTAACAGGTTTTGAATTAGCATGCATTTTGTGATTAATATGAAGCCTGAAGCTCAAATGTTTGCCATTATTTAGTGACTTCAGTCTTCATTGTTTTACCAGAAAACCTTGCATTTTATGTAGAGCAGAGCAGAAATATTAGACAAATGTGGACATTCTGGATGGGGCAGCCATATGATGTGCCCCTCCTTTGACTTTTTGTTGTAATCTTTTAAAATACAGTGTGCATTTTAATATTCAGGAATTAAGAGGTACATATGCTTTTACTCTTTATAACCATAGGGTACTTGTACAGAAGCTGGTTCTGAGTGATTATCAGAAATAAATGTGATTATGTGAATAAACCAAAACAAGTATGAGCACTATTGGAAACTGAAAAATGCACTGTCAAATCTGGAAGTAGACCTCACACTGTCTCAGGCTCAGATGCTACCATCCAACCTCTCAAACTACCAGGAAAATATCAGATAAAAAACAGTGAGTCAGTACATTCCACATACACAGAGTTGACATTCCATACCTAACTCCCCTAGAGTGACAACCATAGTAGATACACACACAAGCACACACACACACACGCGCACCCAAACAGAGACAGACACACACACATACCTCTCATTTGTCCAACTGTTTGGTGGTCTGCAGCCACTAAGTAGTCCAAACATCTTCTGGAATTCAAATTCACCCACGCAGAACATGAAGACATAAACAATCTCGGCTTCTGTGTCTGTTGCGTCTGGTCGCACAGTCTGTGAGACCAGATGCAAAGGGCATTCTTAAAGAAGAACGCCTTTTTAAAAAATGTTTTTTTTTTTAATTAAAATAAAAGATTTTTTTTCTGGACAATATAGTGCAGTCTCCATTTTCCAGACAGTGTCCCATAATTCTGAACAGTCCGGAAGAATTCTGGACGGTTGGCAACCCTACCCACCATGCCCCTAGACTCTCACTACACCTCTCTAAACATACTGGAAAATATTAAGATACAACCTACCACCCTAATACTGGGTGATTTTAACTACCCTGCCATTAACTGGGAAAACTACTTGGGTACCAACACCTTTGCCGAACGTTTTTTGGAATTCATAAATTCCATTGCCCTGGATCAACTAATCTATAGTCCCACCAGTTGCTCAAATATCCTTGACCTGGTCATTACCAACATGGGAAATTGATACTCCACACCAGTGGTCATCCCCTCATTGGTCAAGTCTGATCATAAGCTAATCACCCTTGACGTCTACATCCCAACCCCACTCCCACCCCCAGTAGGGAAACCTCCATAAAAAACTTCTCCAAAGCCAACTTCATGCTACTCAGTTCAGAAGTGATAAACTTCATGACTCCCATGCAGACGGGAACTGTAAGTTCGACTGCTGAATCCTACACTAAGGCACTGTACGAGCATATCCTCTTGTGCATAAATCGTGCCATTCCAAATAGAACCAAGACACTCTCCTTAAAAAAAAGGAAGCCAATCTGGTGGTCCCCTGCCATAAACAAACTATACAACAGAAGGAAGAAACTGTTGCAGAAAAGAGGAAAATCCCAGGATACAAAAAACTCCCTTACCAGCCTCAGTAAGAAGCTGAGATCCCTCATAAAATCCTCCAAAGCTAGTTATGAGAATAAAATTGCCAAAGATTCTAAGGACACAGGTGGACAGTGGTCTCACCTTCGATAACCACATTGCAACAACAGTCAGGAAATCTTTCTATGTGGCACATCTCATCACTAAGGGCTTTTCATCCAGAAAAAAGGATGTCATTGTCCCACTGTACTCATCCCTCATTAGACCCATTATAGAGTACAACACCCCATTTGTTATGTACCTCACAAGACATTGCAATAATTGGAAAGGCTAAAGAAATACCTCACTAAAAGAATCACAGGCCTAAAGCAGATGACCTATGCTGACCATCTAAAAAAACTACAGCTATACTCTGTCGCATATCGTCTACTCAGAGGCGATCTCTGCTTAACATACAAGGCCAAGTCAAACCCTGAGCTGTTGGACATGCTACACTTAAAGAAATCCCAATCACTCAGAGCCACATGCTCCAGGGATCTAAACATGGTCATCACAATGAACAAAACATGCTGGAGGGATAGGCTCCTGTCCCAGAGACTCCCCATACTCTGGAATAGACTGCCCATACATGTCAAGCAGAGTACCTCTTTGGCCCTCTTCAAAAGGAACCTTGATGATTAAATAATTCACCCCAGGGATCACGTCAGTCACCTTGTTAGACAGGGGACCAGGGAAGTAAAAATTCTGGGAAGAAATAGCCAGGGAACTGTTATGGCTAGGCTTGTATAGGCCCTAGGGCCAATAGTCTAGTACCAACCTATGAACACAGTCAGAATTTCTTTGTAACTAGGTTGGGTAGAATTTGCAAATCTAATCCTAAATATGCAGCAACTTGTACTTGAAGTCAGTTATGTTTTGTTGAAATAATGTCTAGCTCTTAAATATGCCTTTGACGTTTGAACAAAATTAAAGAGAGAGGATGTAGAGCAATGTATATATTGAACCTAATCAACCACTGTAGCTAGACAGCATGTGCATATAAGTTACTGAGCGCATGCGAGATCAGTGCAGTTTTGTGTAGTCAGTCAGTGTGAATGTAAGCTTGAATGGAAATGCACGTGTGTTTGTGTGTGTGTGTGTGTGTGTGTGTGTGTGTGTGTGTGTGTGTGTGTGTGTGTGTGTGTGTTAGTTAGAAGTAACAAGTCAGTCAGTAAGCATATGAAGTATGAAGTATATGTACAAGTTACAGCTCCTGATGTGTCTATGTATAAGAAATGACTTGAATACATACCCAGCCTCAGTGTCTCATTTGAATACACGAGACATGCGACAGAGCTAATCATTACAGATGTAGCTTATACCAAATAGCATGGTTTATCTCGTGCTGATAATCTGATATAATCCATTTGTCTGGGAATGAGTGAGTTTGAGGAACTTATTTAGTAGGTAATATAGCCCTCACTTTTAAGGTCAACTGTAGATTTGTGAATAAGTGCTGACATACAAAAGTATCCATGTTTTTTGTTAGTGGCATACCCTGAAAGAGAGCAAAGGGCTATCTCAGTCAGTCATATCTTGCACATAGATCATTGTTTTTTTTTTCACATAATGGATAACTGCTGAGGACTGCTAACCACCAAATGTTGGAAGGGGTGGAATACAACTGCTCACAGAAGGATATTTATAGAAGAAAAAAAGTGCATAATAACTATAATCATAATGTCTGCCAAAATACCATTCAAAATACTTTGAAACCATGTGATGATTCCCTGTGAATCCCAACTCTGAATTAATGAAGATGTATAAATCCCTGACTACAGACCAGTCGGCTTAATGGCCTAGGCAGGATGGATGGGGTGAGGACCATTGTTTCCCACCTGGCTGGCACCACTATCCAAGCAAAAGTGAATAGGCTGCAGGAAAACATGGGGGAGCATGACTACCAAAATTGGTGATTGCAACCTTTATTGACACATATGGAGGAACACATGCATGAGCTGACAAAGGGCATTAGTCATCCTTGTAGTGATGCCAGTACACAAATGACCACCTCAGGAGGGGTTTAGACAATAAAAAGAATGATCTCATTGCCAGGATGCAACCAAAGAGCCATCATGGATCCCTGGATGATGGCCTCCATCAGGTAGTACAATGCTTGACAAAGGGGAGGCTTGTTGGTCAGTAAGCATGGAGGCAAAATTCATGCAAAAAGTAATAGTTTTACTGTAAGTCATGTTCCTTTATATCATTATCACTACAGTTTTCAGAAACAGTAATATGCCTTGCAGTTATACAATCAGTTAATGTTGTTACCTCAGCCATGTTTCCTTGAATAAAACTGCATTCATTTTACTAAAGCAGTTTCTAATAACATGCAGTGAAATCACACTCCTTGGAACTCACTATCTTTCAGACATTAACACATGCATCATTCAAAGTGTATCATGATGAAATTATGGTGTTACCCCTACTATAGAAGCTCACATCTGTTCCAGACAGTTTTAGTTTTACTAACATGTGCATATTGGACAGGAACTAGATATGCTCCCTGCTCTGTCAGTATAGATTCAAAATCGGTAGTTATAAAATTGTCATCATTTATTATGCTTCCTTGCTTATAAAAATGTATCTGGGCCTCTTAATAAATTCAGATTTAGTTAGCCCAGAGTTTGTTCACAGATGCATTTAATTTAATTCTGAAAAGTATTCTGTTAGGAGTAGTCAGCAGGTTTTCAGATTCATGGAGATTAATCACACCATGTGGTCTGTGAACTGTGACAGATGGTAAGGAAAGAGGTCTTTCTGTTGTTCTAGTGTCAGTAATGTCCTATATGCTGACCAGTATCACATGAAACCACACGTTTTCCTGCTGAGCTAAATGTTGTGTCAAAATAAAAGATAAGTCACATCTATTAAAATGAGAAACTGGCTTAAAGCTAAGCAGATGAATTGTCGCAAAGTTATTTTGTTACTGATACTTTCTTTTTAATTACTCAACACATATTTACTCTTTACTCATTTATGTATCATATGTTATATTTTAATATAATTTATACTGTGCTGACATGGATTAGCCCATATAGATGGATATCAGTTTTCAACCTATGGCAAATGCTCCCAATATAACATTTTTTGTATAACAGGGTTAAAAATAACATCTGTCAACACAACTGTATATCCATAATTACAACAGCAGCAATGTAAGTTTCCATTGAGATATAATGCATTCAGAGCAATGAAGTGAATGAAACAGTGATCATTTTCAAATGCATGCATAGTAATGCACCAAATGAGATAGTGAACAGGTTATAATACATACCTAGTAATACAATGAATGAGACAGTGAATCACTTATAATGCATACCTAGTAATGCAGTAATGCAGTGAAAGAGACTGCGAACCTTGAAAAAAATCTGACATGCTGGCATTCATTCTATTGAACTATATCCCTTCATGAAGAAAGTGTTAATGCTTATGTTAGATTAAAGATATGAGTTAAAAAGTATGCATTTGGCAAGCTAAGTAATTCAATAGAAGGCGGAATTGTGTATGATATTCAGAATGATCGGTTGAAAGGCAGACAGCTACAAGAAGTGTTAACGTTGAATAGTGCTATTGATGTCCGCAAAGATGGTCAAATGATCTTTTCTCAGGTGAAAAGGCTGACAGAGAAATTAGAACTACAAATAAAAATAAATAAAACTGTAAAAAGGGAATTAAATGAGCCTTGATAGTTATGGGAAAAATAAAAATACAAGAGCTATTTCATCGATAAGTTCTGTATGAGGTCTGGTTACAATGGTTACAAGGCTTACAAAAGAGATGTTGCACAATAAAACAAGTGTATGGAATCATTAGCAAAAGCAGAAATTTTGCTAACCTATACCATATTAGATACATAGTTACTATGAAAAAGAATGCATATGGCAAAATGTTTTGAAAATGAGTTAATGTGAGAACAGTAAGGGACGTATAAGTGTTGCAAAAGAATGCAGTACATACAATTTGTAACTATTGAATTTCAGTGTTTAACATGGCACTGGCGCAAAGTATAATTTGAAGGCTGTTCAAATGTTAGAGGCATCACACCTGAACACAATAATTCAAAACTGTCTGTCTGTATTTTATTTATTAAGGTTATTATTATTATGTGAAGCCACTGGATCAGAATTTTCTTATATGTGAATATAGAAAAAAAAATGAGATTCAGTTTCAGATAGTTTGAATGGAAGTGCCAGCTATATTAGGTCATCTGACATGTCAGGAGTTTGATATGATGAAACATTAATAATGCGTATGCAGAGAGTCTGATTTATGAGTATAAAGATTTATTCGCTGATTTATCCTATGTGTTAGGATCCATAGGTGTTTCAGTGTGATTTAATTTTGTGCCCATCAATGCTTTTCCAATATTCATCTCTTCAGGAGGGCTAGGACAGTTAGTCCAAGGGAAAATTTGAGGGTATCCAGTCAGTCATCCTGGTTTTGTCTCAAGGATGATAATGGATCACACTACATAACCTGTAGGGAAGCCTTATTCCACAGATGAGAGAAATGCTGCATAATGAATATCTCACTATCATGCTCTATTTATCTACTTGTAAAGAGTTAGGTCCTTGGTTCTGGTGTTTGCAAAGTTATTAGGCTTGTGGAGATATTGGAGGTAAATAAACAAAACACAGACCACCCCCTCAATAGTCAACAAGATACTGAGTAGAACAGCAGATTTTTCTAGCGTCTATTGATAGCTTTGGGTCTTTAAGCCTGAAATGTTCATAATTAAGAACCTCTGTAGTATCATCTATGTTAATATATTGGAATGCACTACATATTTTAAGTGCATTGGTAGCAGTTTAACCTGAATAATTTTTTTCAGTATTATTCGACTAACTGTGACTCCAGTAATTTGCTTTCTTCCTTTTAAAGGAAAACTCTACCCAGAAACTCATAAAATGTTTTTGTTGCTTTCTCTTATTTTATTTTCATATTCTGAGCCACCTGCCATGTTGACATGATTTTGTTTTTCTCAGAGTTTTTTTTCTCTCCTCCAGAATGCAGTTTGAATCCTTTCTATATGAGACATTGTAGGCAGGTGGAAGTTCTTTTCCTTATTTAGATACAACAGCACTATGAGTTACTGACTTCTTAGCCTATAGGAACTGTACCTGTTTTTCTATTTCATTGAATGACGCTAATTTATGTTAAGATAAGACTGGATTATACATTAAATCCTCACAGAAAAACAATCTAGCTGAAATAATAGTGTTTTAATTAATCAAATCTGTAGTCCTTAAACAACTACCAGACCTTTTCCATACTCTTTCTAAGCTATAAAACTTGTTCGTTCAGTGCAGTAGTTGGATATTTATTTGTGATTTGCAGCTGACAACTGTTGGTGCAAGACTTCCTATCGCTCCGAAGCATTTTTTTTCGGGTTATCTTTAATTGTTTTAAGAGTTACACAGATACAAGCAAGAGCTCTCTGGTCAAAAAGGAGGGTATTTGCCAGTTTGTTTATAAAGTGCTGCAGTATAACTCATCCCTGTTCTTCACATCGATTTGTCTAAAAACTAGCTCTTTCGTAAGAGCATTACCTTAACTGGTAATGTAAAAAACCAAAAAACAGTCCTGGATAGGGAGCCTCTTCAGAACAAAACCAAGTATCCAGAAACACAGATGAGACTCGCCACAGTAGAAGTATAAAAATAAATCCTTTAATGGCTGCAGTAAATAGTAAGCGCTTTCACATCCACATGACGCTTCTTCAGAATTTAATAACTACACTAAAGCACATCTATTTAAATAGTACTGCCCATAAATTTAACCCAATCGCATTAAATCCATTTACTAATTAACTGAATTAATTAAAACATTTAAAGACATACACACTGGAGCCAACAAATAGGGATTCCTGTGTATTCATATACATATGTCTAAAAAATAATATATATACAAATATATATATATATATATATATATATATATATATATATATGTGTGTGTGTGTGTGTGTGTGTGTGTAAATGGTACTTATAAAGCAAAAAAGTCGGTAAAACACCAAAACCAATATAAGAAGTAATGAATAAAACACTAAAATCAATGTGAATAGGGGTGTGCTGCTAGGAAAGGCTTCAGAGTCACCTTTTCATTCAGTCCATGTCCCCTGTGACTCTGAAGTTTAGTATCCACTTTCCTCAGTGTGGTTCCTAATGTCACCTAGTCTATCTGTTTTATTTATTAACTCTAAAACATTAAATTTAAACTTATGTAATGTTCCTACATCTAAGACATGTCTAGCTAGTGCATTGCAGTCATCCTCCCTGTTGATCGCATATGCATGCTCTCTAACACATTCACGAAGGCTTCTATTAGTTTTGCCTATTTAAAAAGATTGACATGTCTGACAGGCAACCAGATAAACTAAGTCCCTAGATTTGCAGTCAGCATAAAAATTAAATCTATATTCATATCCTGTGTCAGGGTGTATAAAATGATTGTTACAGGACATGTAAAGACATTGATTGCATCCCCTACATGGAAAAGTGTCTTGTCTAAGAGATAAGTTAGGCACTTTTTTGTTGCCCTCATAGCACAATAGCCTCTTTAATGACTTGGTATTCCTATATGAAAAGCTAGGTTGTCGGCCTACTAACTCTGCAATCCTATCATCAGTAGTTAGAATATTCCAATTCTTACTAATAATGTTTGTAACCTTCAAATTTTTGTTAGAATAGGAAATTACCATCATGTTCCTCTTCATTCGTTGACCACTGTTGTTAGTACTACCTATGCTCCCTCTTTTCCTACACAGAAAAGGTTTCCCTTTTCCTTGTCTCATAGCAGTATTAACTTGGTATACACTTGCTACTTCTTTCTTAGTATATCCTCTCGATGAAAAATTCCCAGCTAACATATCTTACTTCATTTTGTAGTTTTCATCATCAGTAGTAAGCCATGACATCCTAAGTGTCTGACTTTTTATAATATTATGATAAACATGTTGGGGATGCATACTACTACGATGTAGAATGCTATTCCTCCAACAAGATTTCCTATATATTTCAGAGTGTACCATATTACCTTCTTTGTTTATTTGTGTATCTAAAAATTCTATTTTAACATCAGAACTTTTAACTTCAAATCTCAGAAAGTCAGTAGTACCATTTATATAATTAATGAACTCACATAGCTCCATTTCAGTGCCAGCCCATGTAAAGAAAACATCATCCACAAAACACTTATAAAACTTGATTTGGTCACTATATAAAGTGTTGGCCATGATATAATTCCTCTCCCAATATGCTAACACAAGGTTAGTATATGAGTTTGCACAAGGGGTGCCCATGGCAACCCCTTTTTTCTGTAAATAGTATGTGCCATCGTATAAAAAAAAATATTATTCAATACCAGTTCCAATAATGCTAAAATTCTAATAATTATACTCCTGGAAATTCCTTCTTCAATTAAAATCAATCTTACGAACTCCATACCAGTGTCATTCAGAATCGAGGTGAACAATGAAGCAACGTCCAAAGTGACTAACAGCTCATTACTTACATTGTTTGTTAAAGACACATACTCGCCATAACTCTCCAAGAACTCCTGACTATCTTTCAATATCAACATATTTCTGTCCACTATTGGCCTAAAATGTTTTTCAACAAAAATGAAAGCAGGTTCCATTAACCACCCATTACCTGAAACAATTGGTCTCATAGGAGGGTCAACTAAAGTTTTATGTATTTTAGGAAGTCCTCTAAGAGTAGGAACTAATGGTTGCTCAACTGGAAAATATTTGTATAAATCACTATCGATAGTGTTACATAAAATAGATTGTATAATTCAGAGTGCATGCTCTTAATTAATCTGTTTAACTGCATACTATTCAATATTTGATATATCACAGAGTCATCCAACATATTCGTCATAGTGTTAAAATACATATTACGGTCTAAGACCACAATAGCCCCACCTTTATCTGCTTATCTAATCACTATGTCGTGATTGTCCTGCAGTTTCTTAATAGTTTGAAACTCATCATGTGTCAAGTTATAAAAATCTGGTTTACAGCGTGAATTATAAAGTTCAATCAAATCACGTTCGCAAGCTCTCTCAAAAGTATCTAATAAGGGATGCCCTTGAGGAATAAAAGTGGAAGGCTTAGTGAAAAAATTCCTATTCCCCATATCATTATCACCAAAAAGCATTCTCAGACTAACATTTCTGGTAAACATTCTAATGGCCACCAAGATATCAGTTATGTCTGCTGATTTGGAAGGTATAAAGGAGAGGCCTCGGTTAAGTAGGAACCTCTCACTTTCAGTTAAATTATAGTTAAATATATTCACTACTAAGTCTTCTTGATAGGACGAAGTACCTTTTTCTGGAACTCGTATGTTTCTCCTGATGTTTTCCTTTTTCTGGCGTGCCCCTGCGGCGACCATCCAGTCGAAGTCAAATGTCGGATGGGTAAAGGGAAAGAAAACGCCATGTTGGTTCCCTGGGGAGTTTTCTATAACAATGAGCTGTTTTTGTCCAAACAGCACTCCTCCTTCCTAGTAGCTTCCACCGTGGACAATACTACCCTGCTGTTAGTCTGCCCACATGGCCTTTCACCTGCATCCAACAGAGTAGCAATCTCGGATATTACATCACTACGCAAGGATGGATCGATGGGCATGGATGTTCTCTGTAAATCAGTAGATATAGGTAACCGCGTTGACGTCACAATTGTGGGTGTGGTTGTTGATGTAGTGCGAGCCGTAACAGTTCTATTATTGGCATTGTGAATGGCATGTACGTTATTTGCAATATGCTCAGCATTATTTCTAGGCCAGGAGAAGACTTGACCTAGACAAAAATCATTTAAATCACGCTCCAACTTTTTCTTCTTGTCAAGCAATTGCTTGTTGTCAAGAATAGAAAGTCTTAGTGTGATGTCAGCAATAAGCACTTCCTTTTCTTCCGTGCTGACAAGATTTATAAGGGCATTCTACATAGTCACAATCTCTTGTATTAATACATTCTCTATATCTTTATACTGTTCAATTAGTAAGTTAATATATCCATAACTCGTTTCTAAATTTAGCTTCTGCCATCTGGTTAACAGTTCTGTAAACAGACATACTAGGTGACATTAGGAACCACACTGAGGAAAGAGAGAACATGTGGATACTAAAATTTCAGAGTCACAGGAGGCATGGATTGAATGAAAAGGTGACTCTGAAGCCTTTCCTAGCAGCATGTCCCTATTCACATTGATTTTAGTGTTTTATTCATGACTTCTTATTTTGGTTTTAGTGTTTTACCAAGACATTTTTGCTTTATAAGTACCATTTACACACACACACACACACACACATATATATATATATATATATATATATATATATATATATATATTTCTATATATATATTATTTTTTAGACATATGTATATGAATACACAGGAATCCCTATTTGCTGGTTCCAATGTGTATATGTCTTTAAATGTTTTAATTAGTTCAGTTAATTAGTAAATGGATTTAATGTGATTGGGTTAAATTTATAGGCAGTACTATTTAAATGGATGTGCTTTAGTGTAGTTATTAAAGTCTGAAGAAGCATCATGTGGACGTGAAAGCGCTTACTATTTACTGCAGCCATTAAAGGATTTATTTTTATACTTCTGCTGTGGCGAGTCTCATCTGTGTTTTTGGATTAACTGGTAATGTGTTCATTTAACTAACCTTAGCAAGTAACATCCTTAAGATGTAAAACTGTGAGTGGTGACTAATACTAAATACTACACAGAATGGTAAGTCTAGCCTAGGTTAAGAAGGATGACAACAATTATTTTCTGAAAGAACATAAGACTTCGGGTAAAAAAATGATGGGATCTTTATGGTCTATGGTAAGGAAAATGAAAGTGAGGAAAATTAAAGGCAGTGATGGTTTTCTAGGCACTAAAACAGGTAACTTTATACAATGAAAAATAACTCCGGATAAGGTTAACTGCAAACGTACCCTTACATTATATCTGTGGTAAGTGTACCAAGGAAAATTCCAATATTTCTGAAAACTAGAACTGAAACTATAACTATCCCTGTGACACAAGGTATAATTGAAGTGAATTGAAAGAAACATGACAGGTGATGCAAGGTTCTAATTCACTTAATTTTAGTGTGGGAGGTTGGCACAGTGGTTAAGGTGTTTACCTTACAAACACAAGGTGCAGGGTTTGAGTCTTGCATGGGGTAATTAGCTAGGTTTAAAATGGCCCACAGGGGCAGTTAACTTAGTGCTAACCTATGAAAAAGACTTGAAAATGGAAAAAAGATTTTAAATTGAGCCTAATACTGTGAATCATAACAAACGTTTATATGCATGATTCTACAAAATCCTAATAAACTACAAAGAAGGAATTTTGTCCACTTCAGAGAGCCCCAGCATCATCAACTGCTCCCCTTCCCATTTTCTACTTGGGGTTAGGGTGTTGTGTTAACTGTTGTCATATCTCTCAATTCAATGCCACATTACTCCCTTCTTCAAGGGTCATGCCTGACTGCCACACATCTTTATTCATTCTGCTCTTTGCTGGATGCCCTCATTTCCTCTTCTTCCTAGCTCTCCCAAATCGTCTTCACCAGACTGTCTTCTGCTTTTCTACATTTGTACCCAAACCACTGTAATCCTGTTCTCTCTGACCTTCTCTATACCTGGGGCTACTTTTGCATCTGCTATGTTGTCCTCATTTCTTCTTCTATCCAACAGTATGCATTCTACCACCTGTCTCAGGCACTTCAAGTCCATCACCTTTAGCTTCTTCAGCTGCTCTGGCTTCACTACCTAGATTTCTTTACCATAATTTAAGACTGTTCATACCACTGTTTTACACACCTTAATTTTCAACTTCTTTGGCATTTTTCTGTCACAGTTTACCCCAGCTCTTTGCGTCAATTGGCTGCAGCCCCTCTGTTTCTTGCTTTAACCTCCTCATTCAGACTTTGTTTCCTCAATCAACCTTTCCAGACACTCGAAATGTTAACCTCTTCCACTGTTTTCCTTTCTATGTCAGTTTTCATTTTCATCTGATTTCCCCATTTGCTACACTGACAGCGGTCTTGTCTGTACTCAGTTTCATCCCACATGCCTTCAGTTTTGCACTGTATTCCCTTATCATTTGCTAAATTTCTTGTTCAGAATCTACTTGTTATACCACAGCATCTTACATAAAGAAGCTTTGTTGTTCGGTCCCCAATGACCTGTTTGCTGATGTAGTCCATCACCAGTATAAGGAACAGTAGAGACAGAGCTGAACACTGATGTGTACTCACTCCCACTGGGAATTGTTCTCTGACTATGAAAACTGTTCATACTTGTGTCAACGGGTCCTTGTAGATATCCTGCACTAATTCTACCAATGCTTCTGTGACTTGGAACCATTGGTGCACCACCCAAATCAGCTTGCTTGGGACCTTGTCATATGATTTCTCCAAGTCAAGAAATGCCCAGTTGAAGTGGGCAAGTTCAAGAAGTTTCTGCTATGTTATATGTAAAATATATTTCTATATGTAATACTAACTAGGGATTTTAACAAATTTAACATGATGAAGATGGTTTTAAGCTGTGTACATTTGTTTCACCTATGTGAAGATGCACATTTCTCTGGCTTTCATTTGGTATTTTGTCAGAGACTGAAGTTTTCAGACAGGTGTTGCACAGATTATTATTGGGCTTGAAACGATTGAAATTACTGATGTACTGTAAAAAAGGAATAAACTACTTCTGAGTTCTTTACAGAACTCTTGTGTACTAAATTTTCTTGTAACAATATAACTAACTTTTCTTCTGATACCATGGTGGATTTATAAGAATGGAGGCATCAGTAGTTAAGATATCAAGCTGAGTCCTTCATACATAAGAAAAACATGAGACACAGAAACAGAGTTTTCTTCATTGAATCTTTACTCACTCTATCCTTGGCACATAACTCTCACACAAATTAAGTCATAATGGTATACTGCTGCACAAACCAAGTATGTGACACCCTGCACATTCATACTTATTGGATTCTATTCATCACCTCTTGCAGCTATCTGTTTTTGAGAATGTGATCCAGTATAGTGTTTTTTAATTATTCCATTGCCATGTAGAACTCTCAGTAGCATTTTGATGCTTACTGCAGATGACATCTTGATATTTGTCAGACACCTTCAGTGATGATGCACCTGGCTAAAAGAAAGGACCTTGCGACTGTCAGGAGTTGGGGATAATAAGTAATGTACTTTGAAGTTTGTGATCTAACCTTAGAATGATAATAGTAGTCCCAGCCAAAGGAGTGGGTAACATTATTTTGGTAGACTGAGGCTGATGGCCAGACAGTTAAATAGCTAGGCAGCCATCTTATTAGGGTTCATTCTTCTCTTGTTGTATGTAAGAAGAATACTTTGCAGAAGAATAAAGAAGAAAATGGTCTCTTTCTCCAAAAGATAATGCAGAAAAGTGTAAGCGGTAGCCTCTATTAATAATATACCATAATGTTTGTACATCAGTGAAAAGTATCTGTTAAAATATAGTAAGTAAGTTTCAGCACAGATTTAGAAAAGGATACAGTACTCTCATGGCTTCAGTTTATAAAACCATTGCTAACCAGTGTGCTGTTTATTGGCTTTAGCATAGCCCATGTACAGTGCAGACTACAAACTTCACACACACAAACTTAAATTACCTATAAATGAAGTTGTTCTACAGTGACTGCAGAACTAAATGTTTACTAGAACTATGCCTCTCAACATTTACAACTTTGAGCTTTATAACCCATAACATCAGTCTTTAGAAATTATCACAAATGGAAAAAAGAGGAGCACTTTCTTATTTTTCAGAAGAGAAAATGTTAGGATTCTAGACCCATGTAGTAAGAGACATGAAATCTGTATAGACTTCTTTCAGTCATTTAATATCTAAAATTAAGAACTTGTATAAATCTAGAAGAAGCGAGGCTCCATTTATAGATTAAACACACATTTCTATGCCTAATCATAAGATCTAAGAAGCACTTTAATTACATTATGTCTGTGGAACCAGCCACTTATGATGTGGTATCCGGATGAACCGACAACTGACGAATTTTATCTATGGAGGATATGCTATCATCAAGATGTGTGGTAGCCTTATAACAGGTAATAGCTTGAACTAATATTTAGATGCAAGAGACAGCAGGTACCAAACTGCGTTACTAGACCCGGCACCATCAAACTTTAGGATGTCTTTAGCTTCTGAATGGATGTTGTTCCACTCCTTTATACACTTCTCATGATGTTGCATCTCTCTCCTTTTGTAGGATGCCAGAGTGGCTTTGGTCACGTCATGCCACTTTCTTTGATTTAGATAGTCTTGGAAAGTATTTGCTGAATATTAAATGCTCTTCTTAAAGTGTGCACACTAAGGTCAATTAGGAATACTGTGCTTATGTGCCAAGCAGAATAAATTCTGGATGTGATAGACTTTATGTGGGATCTGCTTCCTACAAAAAAGCACCCAGAAAATGTAACTTATGACATCTATACCTGATACTTGAAAAGCTATAATAGGTATACATTTGTAGTGTATAATCAGAGTTCAGTCCTTCTCTAGTAGGGTAATCATGTAAAAATTCCAGAAGCTAGGTTAAACCTACAGACCGATGAACAAAAGCAAATATGCTTTGATCTGCACTTGTACTGTGACACAGGCAGACACTATTCTTGCACCACTAATGCACTGATGTCCAGGTGGAAGAATGTCTGCCTGGTCATGAGAGGAAGGGTGCAAGGCTCTAGAAGTCAGACCAAATGTCAGCCCTTCTGTGACAAATGTCTCAAAGTTATCACTACTGCAACAATGGACAATACAATGAAAATATTACGCCACCGTAGTAGCCACTAGGCTTCATTTAGTCTATACCCTTCACTAGGTAGTCATCCTTCCTTTTTATTTTTCTGAGTATGTCTTCAAGAAAGTAGCAATCAGTGGTGCAAAATAATGAAAGTAATTAGGGTGGCACCTAGGAACCATGGGTCCAGTGAGCCTATCACTCACTTGACAACTGGCCCATTTATTTCAATTATGGTAAATAGCTCTAACAGCAACAGTCTGGCACAATGTTCTGTTACTTTTAATGTATTTATTCATTTACTTTTTAATTTTTAAATACATTGATGCTGTTTCTGGTAGCCTTTTGAACATGAAAAACAAAAAGCAAAGAATACACTGCGCATTTCTTTAGTCCTCTGTGAATCCAAGCCTTCTCTAGTTGTGCCTTATGGGTATTAGTTCAAGGGTCAAAGCTGCTGACTAAGTGCAATTTGGATAATGATGGGCAGGTTGGCTAGCATTACTTCAGCAACTTTTGCAGAAACTCATTTCATTGAAGCACTTGGTTCAAAACCACCAGCCACATTCTTAGAGACTCTGGAGGCAGTAATTTTTCCCTGAATAAAACAAAAAAGTGCATGCAAGGGATCTAAAGCTATCAATAAATTAAACACAGTTTACTGGTAGTAACATTTCTTGCCTCTTGTCTGGACTTTTCTGCTAAGTATGTAATACCATGGCTTCTTGTCCACTTACAATATCTTTTATACTGTTTTTAAAATTTATGGTGATCCTGCTATTTTTTCCACTCAGAAAACACTCTTCCTACTGCGACTGATATTGCATATTGGCATAATAGGTAAGTACTAGGCTAGGGGCCCTAGTGGGTCATTTTAAGCCTAGACAATTTCTCTTTTTTGTGCTTACCCATTCCAAGGTCAATAATTATATGTTCTCCCTGATGAGAATAACTCATAAAATTTAAATAAAATTAAATAATTTTTCACAGATGGTTACCTCATATTTTTCATATGAGCTTCATAAAAGTTGCAGTTATCTACAGATTGATGAGGATTAGTACCAAGTATGACAGACAAATTTCAAACTTCATAGCCTTCAGAAAAGTTAGCTGATGGAAAACCTAATTTGAGTACATAAGAACATTGTTTAAAACGTGTCCCTGTTTTTGTGGTTGTTTATCAACTTTTTAGACTCTGCCTGATTTTTGTACTGAAAACAGGCATTATTTTATTTTCTCAGATGAGGTGTATGGTAAAGAGACTGCTGGGAGAGGGCTAATTGTGGATGAAAGCAACTAACATCTCCCTGTCTGCTCAGTTAATCATTTGACTTTGCAAGACTAGTGTACATTTGTATAAGTTGCAATGTTTGTGTGAAAGAAAGCTAAAATTATCTCTCAAATGTCATGATGTCATAGAATGTACCCGGTATTTTTTTTTTTATCTCCTCAAAAGTTGTGGTGTCCTGGCAAATTGCAGAGGACTGGAATACCTAAATAATGACAGACATCTCTGTTTCTAACTTCATTACAGCCTTCATAAAATGCATGCTAATGCAAAAGCTGTTATCCTAACAGTTCTCTAAGTATACAAGAACAGTATCTAATCTGCCCCTGATTTTGGCATTTAGCCCTCTTTTCTCATGGTAAGAGATTTACAGGCATTATTTTATTACAAACATACAAGGTATACACATTTAAGTGGCTATAACTGCTGGGTTGATGTGGCAGGATATCTGGATTAGAGCAACTTTGCTGTTATGAGTTGAAGTTTGAAAATTCTGGTTTGGCAAGACTGGTATGCATTTGTGTGAAATAAGTAGGAATTCTTGGGCTACTATGCATTTCCATGAAACAAACAAAGTGTATTGTTGTGTCCATAATTTCATTTTATTACAATCAAACATCTAAGATATACACAGTCAAGAATGGGGCTATAATTGCTGGCTATTAGAGCCTGGGGATGAGACTGGCTGACCCCACTTTCATGATCAATTTAAAGTCATTAATCTGGCTCGGCTAGACTGGTGTCGATAATGTGTAAAGAAAGTTGGAGCAATTTGCCATTTTTTTTTATCATGCTTGGGATGCTTGTGGGTTACGAAGCCAAGTGGCTATAACTGAGAGG
The DNA here is from genome assembly GCF_019279795.1 of Protopterus annectens. Taxonomy (NCBI): domain Eukaryota; kingdom Metazoa; phylum Chordata; order Ceratodontiformes; family Protopteridae; genus Protopterus; species Protopterus annectens. The sequence continues at coordinate 684,667,157 of NC_056737.1, read as the reverse complement.
GTGCAGACATTGGCAGATTGTAATGACAGCATTTTGAATGGTCTAATGGAGTAAAGCAGTTAGCAGGGTGAATCCAAAAGATTATATGTATTTATGCATGGTTCAAAAAAGAAAACAAAAGTGGGGGGGGGCCATGGTTTAAGAACTGCTCAGGGCCCAAGTACATTTAATTTGCAAATGATAGCAATACAACTGTTTATAACCTGTAAAATGAATTAAATAGATTAAAAATGAAGTTGTATGCTACATTAATTTATCACATCCTCATAATGACAATACACATGCTCACACAAACACACACACACACACACACACACACAAAAAAATAGCAAAGATGATACTGCTCTATTAACTACTTTTGTTGCATTTGCTGGCCTTGATTGGGTGCGTTCTGTATGCTGTCTTTATTGGGGTCCTCTTTCAGTATCTTTCTTTAAACATTTCAATGTATATAAAGAAAAAGGTGTTACAAGCTGAACTACTCTGCTTTTTTTTTCTGTAAAATATAGAACTTAGAACCATGCTCTACCTGGCAGAAACTGTTAAAAGAGCTTACTTATAAGACTACATTTGATGGATTTTTATTAGTAGAACCAGGCAAAAACTTCTTCGGTTCAGCCAGAAATATTTTCAATGTGCAGTTTTTACATATTCAAAGGCTATTCTGACTTTATACTACACTAACTGATTCCTATGCACTTCTTCATTTACTGTGAAATATAAACCCCAAATCAGTTGATTAAGATGTAGCATGCCTTTCCTGAAACATTTTCATAAGACGTAGCATACCAGCATAGCAATCTTTTACCGCTGATTCACAGAATTGTTTATAATGTTTTCCATGCACCTATTTCAGGCTCTGACTTTGATGATTCTTTAGGAGTGACATTGCCACTTTGTAGCACATGGCTATTAAACTGGAATTGGAAGTCTTATACTTTGTAGCTTTTACCCATTTGGTTTAATGCAAGGAAGTTGTGCAACATAAATGACTACATTCAAGTAGGTGCTATTAAAACCAAAAGATTCAAATTTAACAAGTTCTACAAACTTAACCTATATCTCATATAGTTCTTACTTTCACCCTCACCTTGATGTACCCCTGACCTTCTACCTGAATTCTTGTTACCTTCTCCATTTGTCCATTTCTGTCTCCAGTGATCTGCGTGCTCCACCTTGTCTCCTCCTATCCTTTTGTTTCATATGCATGAAGAAAATATATTCTGAATGCCTGATTCTGCATTTAATGATCATGGCAACCTTTAAACAAACGTTTTGTTTAGCATACGTTGTTTTATTTCAGTTCATGAAAAGACCTTTAGCATTATTCCTCCTATACAAGTACTTTTAATAGGCATGCTCCTAGGCTGCAGTTCTCAACTCAAGGCCAAAGTAAACAGAAACTTGATAACTAACTTTTGTCTCATATAATAAACACTCAATAAAAGAAACATAACACCTTTGTTTTGGTCTGCCTAAAACAAAGATAAAGCAAACTCTCATTCTGAGCTCAGAATTACACTGTAGCAAGGACATATTGAAAACACAACAAGCACTCTCTTACTCCTCCAGTTCCAATTTAAAAATCATGCAGTCTTAATAACGAGGAGAATTTTATATATGTGTATCCCAAAATGCAATAAATAGTTTGTGTGCCACTAGAACACAAATGCTAAATCACAGCAATACTTTTTTACATTATGGTAGATGACTTCTAGGAAAACAGCACTGTAAAATCATGTCATTTTTTGCAAAACGAGAGTTCAACACTATTCTAGTAGAAGCAATATTATTTGAATCCAGTGATACACTACATTCTAGATTTGCAGTAATCTTATTAAAACAATGATCTGTGCAGGATGTTAAGGAAATTTGAGTAAACGATAACTACGTTAATGCTGCAAAAAGTGCAAACCAGTGGTTGCTGTCATGAGTTTCTTGAGACTGTAGAATCACTGAAATGTTCCACACTCAGAAAAATGATAAAGTCCATGACAGGTTGGCTAAATGTGGTTCTGTGGACCTGTTTTTCAGTCCAAAAACTAACACATCATCTTCTGTTACCTTGCAAGACCCCAGATAAAAAGAAAAGTACAACTATGCTTTGTTCTGAAAAATCAGTAGTGCTGTTTCATAGACATATTTTGTCTGTCATCACAACTTTTTTTTTCCAAATAAGATAGGACTGGTGAATTGAAAAGGCAGTTATTTCATAATTGTAGAAAGACAGAAATCTTACAGACAGCAGAATTCTTTTACCTTGAAGGCCATTTTCAGAACTTGGAATTTCAATAGCAAAACACACATACCAACATTTTAGACATACTGGCACATTGACCTGTTGTACAGAAGGCTTATTATATGAATTAATGCCATATATGCCTCCCATATTTTATATGGGAGGTATGTGCATGCAGCATCTGCCTCCCATGTAAAAGATGGTAACACAGTGGTAGTGTTACTGTAAGAAGTTATGTGTTAGCACCTTTGTTACAACAGTAGTCTTAGATGGATATTATGTGTCAGATAAGACAGTGCCTGTGTTGAGCATATTAGGACACAAGAGTGCACAGACCATATGCAAAGTGACCTGCTTTAGTATATAGGGATAAAAATATCTACATGGATCACATAGTGTAAAGTAATCAGCGGTACCCTGTGTTGATGAGAATGATCTATGTTTTTGCATACATGACTGCTGCATCTTAAAGCACTTCCTTTATGGACACCGTGTAGCCATAGTAACCACTTTTTATAGTCTGTGAATTGTGTTGCTGGAATATGTACACCTCTGTCATGAGCCCAGAGTAAGCACTATTTGCTGTCTATTAATGTATTTCTCATGAGAAGCACTAAAAGGTTTATAGTCACATATAGACCACATTTAGAACATAGTTGAAGGCAAGATAAGTCATTACTAACAGCTGAATATGCAGGCAGGTTCATGGTGGGAATTTAGCTGAGTAAGACAGTGCAGACTTTTCTATCCCTAGCAAAAGTCCCCAGCTCATCTTGGAAAATTCACAAGCACTCCCATACAATTTGTGAGATGTAATTTTTGCAACATGTCTTGAGTTAACCTCAAAAACGCATCCTAGTATGCTAAGAAAGCAACCAGCAGCATCCTCACTAGGTGACCAAATCATTTCAACTGGTTCTTTCTAATCCACAAGATCAGTGTTTCTCTTCTGATGCCATCTGTGACTACTGTGCTCTTTAGTTTGTCATGGAGATTGACCTCAGCAATCCTGCAAAGGAACTTGTAGGCCATCTTATCCTTTTAGTAACTTGTGACTACAGGTAAGGATAGTGTCACAGGCTGACTAGCAAACTGAAATTTCATCCAAGGACTTAACCCCTGCTTCACTACCACAGTCTGGTATAGTACCTGAAAAACCTCTACTGATGCACCCTTTCACTAGTTAGTCTACTGACCACTAATATACACATTCATGAACAAGACCCCAAAATACTCACACTTCTCCACTTTAGGTAGACACTCCCCTCACCTATGGAGTTACTGATTCTCATCAGAAAAGTGCCAACTAGATATTATTTGTCCTACCCCAACATCAGAAGGAGATGTTAATTGGTCACTAGTGCATTACCAGCATTCAGAAATTAATGTTAGTGCATTTGTAGTCAGGGCAGAAGTGCCTGTGCACTTTGTATGTGGTATAAAATATAGCAAGCCAATTAGCTACATTTTCTAAGGAGAGCTTTTTTCTGTCCTCGTGGTTGAGAGGTCCTTTTTTGTATGAGAAGACTTTTTATTTCTTTTTAATTTAAAATTTGAAGGAGTAGCAGATTGCATATCAGCACAGGGCATCAGAATAGTTCATTATGGCTCTGCTCGACATACAGCCTTAATTCTGTAACAAGGCTTCTTGATTAGGTGGTCAGTTTCCTGCTCTAGGTATGCCTTAAAGGAGTGGCCGTAGGTGTATATGGAGATACTCAAAATCCCCTGGCTGGGTACTGTATAGACAGAGTTGGTACTGGAGGATGACTGTCTCCTTAATGTTGCTGTAAGTTGAAGAAAGGGGAGAAAGGGGAACTTTGTGCACATGAACACAAGTTATTGAGAATCTAGGTCTTCTTGGACACCATAGATATGGTGCTCCACAGATTATCACTCATTTTATTTATAGTCCTAGTGGGAGGTTCTAAAACTCATGTAAGGAACGACAGGGATACCTGCAGGGATACAATTATGAAACATGTCTTGCCTGATTTAAATCCAAGTGGTGGTCTGCTATTGGATTTCTGTGCTAATCAAAGTTTGTCTTTAACAAATGCCATGTCTGAACATAAGACTGCTCATAAATATAGCTGGTAACAGATCATCTTGGGAGAAAGGTTGATACTTAACTTTGTAGTTGTGTCATCAGACCAGAGGCCATATATTCCTGACACTCTGCTGATGATTGGTGCTGACCTATCAACTGATTACCACTTGGTAGTGGATTGGGTCAGACTGGCCAGTAGCTGTACAGACCTAGGAAACCCAACCAAGTGTTGAGGATGTCTTAGAAATGCTTAGCATTTGCCTCTGTACACGAAGGGTTCAATTCACATATCTGTAACAGCATCTCCTTTACCAGTGGAATTCAGGGACATGGAATCTGAATGGACCATGTTGAAACCTTGAGTAAGTTGTGATGGCAACAAGGATCTGGGGTTGGAAAGCAATCAGTGTTTAAAATGATGTAACCCTAACTATCACTGGTGAATGCCAGCAGTGACAGAAGCAGTCACAGTCAAGAAACAGACCTTCTTTTCAATGTTGGTGGATGGGAGGGTGGCTTTAGATTTAATAGGTGGGTACTAAAAGGCTAGGTAGCCAGCAATTTAGGCAGGCACTGAAGAAAAGGCCTCCCTGTAGTAGTAGTTTAGCAAGGCCATAGAGATGTACTTTTATATGGCCCCAGAGACATTCTGGCAAATCATCTGATGACTCCAAAGACGTGAATAGAACATCACCCAGGCTATTCTCAGCAAGGGTGGAGAACACTTACATTAACTGAGAATATTGCTGGGAAGTTTACCTCTCAACTGCCCAGATTTTCACAGAATGTCCGTATTTTTGCCTGATATTTTTGATCTATTCCTCATAAAATTTGTGGTTTTCCAGCAAATAACTGGAAAGATCTATGGACTGAAGTCACTAAATAATGACACACATTTGAGTTTTAGACTCCAAATCCTTCAGAAAATGTATGTTACCACAAACCCTGTTAATCTAGCAACTTTTTAAGTTTATAAGAGCAATATATAAAATCTGTCCCTAATTTTGGGCCTTTGTCCTCCCATTTTGTGAGGCTTTGTCCAGATTTATTGCACTAAGAGGTTGAGAGGTATGCTAGGAGGTAGAAGGAACAGTTTGAGGAACTCTTAAATCCAGTGGACATATTCTCTGCTGGGGCAGCAGTGTTAGAAGCAACTGATAAGACTGGGTCCCTTTCTATTGCTAAGGTCATTATGGAGATTAAACAGCTGTGCAGTGACAAGGCTGCAAGAGTGAATGAGGGAGGCCAGGCTGGAAGTGCTCAAGGTACTGCATATTATTGGGGCGTTGGTGTTGTTGCACCTTTATAATGTTGCATGGAAGACTGAGGCAGTGGTCTTGGACTGACAAGAGGGGTGGTGATCCACATTTTCAGGAGCATGTGGACCAATATCAAACAACTCAGCCGCCCTAGGAAAATCTCTAAGTCAGTTGCTGGAAAAGAAACTCTAACTGTTAATTGAGCCAGTGCAGAGTCCATCCTGGCTGTTGTCCATTAATGCATATTGGTAGGGTTATGGAGTTCTCAAATCCTATCTACATGTGTTCTGTAGAAGTGAAGAAGCTATAAGACTGCACAATAAAAGCATGGGGATCTGCCATTAGTCCTTAAGTTTTATTTGAGGAGCAAATGTTGTCTGTATTTTTGAGACTGTTAATTATATTCAAGGTTAGCTAAGAACTCCACCAAGGGTATGTATTTTCCCCTTCATGTTTGGATTTTCATGGACAAGGTATTAAGGTGCAGCCAAGCTTTGAGCAGTAACCACTTTGGGGATATGAGGGTTGCATTTCTGCTCTCTGCAGATTATGTTGTCTTCACCTGGCCTCAAGTCATTGTGACCTATAATGTGCAATGAAATGGTTCTCTGCAGAGTGTATAAACTATGGAATGAAAATCCCAACAGCCAAATCAGAGGCCATGGTTCTTCACCAGAAGAGAGCAAGAGAATGTTATAACTTACTTATACAGTAAATTATTGCAGCCCTGATTTTCATTCCATTTCACAGATAACATGTTAAACTGTTACTGTTCTGCATTAACTGATTTTGCTGGTGGAAATTAGTGTCTGTAAGGCATGTTTATTTTCTGACATCTACATTTTGAAACTAATTTGCTCAGAAATATGCTTTTTGTGGGTATTCTACTGGTTGGACAGTTGCACCTGTACCAGTTTTTCTACTTTTAGCTAGACATCTCAGCTGCTGTGTTTAATCATTTGCTCATACTTTTGGCATTCTGTTTACATAACCCATTTGTCATGTATCCTGGGATGTAGGAAGCTGTTTTGCTGTAAGCGCCTAAAGCTGCCTCTCTTTCTGATTCTTGTTTCAAGTCTTGAGCCAAAGTCATAAGATTTTCTACTGCCTGCCTTTGGGTTTGATGGGTTGTGACAATGCCATTCATCCTCTTGATCTAATTGCTGTAGTATGACAGTCCTGCTTTGTGACCTTTATAGTTCCTATCATGCAGTATCTTTTTGAGCTTATCCTGTCTTGTACTGTTGGCTGCGGGAAAGGGAGATTTGAGTTCAAGGTAGTCACTGCCAGTCTTGTGGTGACTTCCTAACTCAGATGCATAGTGATTAGGCTTACTGATGAGTTTCAGCATTCAAAATTCAAAGTAGCAAGGACTGTTTCCCATTAAGACATGAAGCATTCCGAGCCACAAAATAAGTAAAATGTCGCCAGGCAGTTAAATAGAGAAACAGTAACCTCAATGGACTCTGTTTCCCTTTATGCACCACTTAGAAAACCTCATCCATTTGTAAACATAAGATTTTCTAGTAGCAAGTTTTCTGGCCTCCTTTAAAACCTGCTGCGCATCCTCATGAAAAAAGTATCTAAATGGAGTCAAGACTAAATCTTCCAGGCTATTAGTTTAAGTTGCTCCAAACTGAGGTACACCAGTTGCCCTTGAGACACATTGAGCAAATCCAGAGTGTGAGGAAGTTTGTGGTAGTTGCCCTTGGCCAATACTGTTATAAGGGAGAACCAAGATTGCTTGGGCCAACAGGGGGTCTTGACAATGATGTTTGGCATTCTTTCTGAACTTTGAGAAGTACCATGTGAATCAGTGGAAAGGGTAGAAATGCATACAGGAACATTCCGTCTAAGGGAACAAGGATGTGTCTGTCCTTCAAGCATGGCTGAAAGGATTTCTGGAACAGAATTTCTCCAGTTGTCTGTTTTGAAGACAGGTTAACAGATCAGTCTGAGGTATTTCCCACATTTGGTCTGGATTCTGAAACACCACTGCCTTGAGCTGCCACTTGTACAACGTCTACTCAGCATCTGCTTAATCTGTCTGTCACAACATTTTGTTCTGATGGTATGTATGATGCCTGAAGAGTCACACAGTGTTGTAAAGCAAGCTCCCAGGCCATCATTACCACCTGGCATAGACACTTTGTGCCCCTTTGCTTGTTGAGGTATCACATCACTATGGTGTTTGTAACCACCAGAAGAGGACCCCGAGTGTATAGGTGGTGGTGAACTTTCAAGGTATGAATCATCTCCAACATGTCCATGGTACTGATGTGCTTCCATGCTTCTCTGGTTCCATACCCCCATTGATATCACTCCTCAAGCAAAGTCAGTTGTGCCGGCACAAGTGGGAGAAAGTTCTGAACTGATGCTCAACTGTACTCTTCAGAAACACCATGTGGTAAGACAGGATTTTGTCAGCCATTCTTTTTTTTGAGCAAATTAAACAGCCAGAAAGACCAGTCTTTGCAAGGGTGTCAGACATGACTTCTGCAGGCTCAACTTGAACCCTAGCTGAGAAAGTAAGACCGAGACCTTCTCTAGTGATTCCAACCACCTAGAAGCAGACTCTGCACAGATCAGTAAGTCATCCAAGTAAGGAAAAATGTGGATCAGTAAGTTATCCAAGTAAGGAAAAATGTGAATGCCCACCAGAGTCCAACAGTTGGTCACTACCAGAGCAACGCATTTGGTAAACACTCAGGTTCAAGGTGCAGTGGATAGCCCAAAGGGAAATTCCGAAAATTGATACTATAAATCAGAGAAACAAATCTCAGATATTTCCTGACGTGATGAGCAATGGGGATGTGATATGAATCTTTCAAGTCCAGGGTCACCATGAAACATTGGCCTGGCAAAAGAGGAAGTATTCCCTGAAGTGTGAGCATCTTGAACTTGAGGACCTTGACAAAAATATTCAGAAAGGAAAGGTCCAGTTCCTATCTCCACAGCAGCTCCTTTTTTGGAACCAGGAAAATTATAGAGTAGATATTGCTCATTCTTTGTGAAGGGGAGAAATGTTCTATGGCCTGAGTCCAGCATGTACAGGAGAATAGGAGGGAATAACAAAGTCTGATCTAGCAGGTGACAGGCAGCCCTCTTGAACAGGGGTGGATATTCTTTCCACTGTCACCTTTAGCCCCTGCCAATAATGTTGCGCACCCATTTGTCAGAAACCAATGATGGCCAGGCCACCTTGTTGAGCATTAACTTTTGAGATATGGCACCTAGAGGGGAACATGAGAAACACAGGTGCCACACCTTGGCATGGTCATTAAATCGGAAAGGAGATTATGCTTTTTTGGGAAAGGAACCTCTCTTGTTAGGTTTGGTGGAGTTGTTGATCTGCCATTTCCCTTTCATGTCCTGGTTATTGTTTGGCTGGGATTCTTGCTTGGTGGGCCACTGAAAGTTATCCAGCTTATAACAGGGAAACTTGAGAATATGAAACATTTTCAATACTTCTTGCATTGGTTTTCTTCTGTCATCCCAACATTTAAGGATCTGATTACTCCAGCATTTAAGGATCTGATTAGTTGCAATACCAAACCCTCAATCAGACTGAAGTGGAGCATTCATAACTCATCAAAAAAGTTTTGGCTGTGCAACCATGCATACCTCCTTATCACCACTGATGATGATGCATTTCTAGAAATAGTATCAGACCTCCCCCACTTCTGGCACTCAAAAATGGCATAAGGGTTAAGGTGTTTAACTTACAGATACAAGGTGGAGGGTTTGATTCTCACATAGGATAATGAGCTAGGATTAAAATGGATCACAAGATCAGTTAGCCTAGTGTCACGAAAAGAGATACTGCCAGCCCAGCTATCTGGAATGTTGTAAATAATTATATGTCATTCAGATGCTTGTGTACAAATGTATTAGTACTGTATGTTATATGTATATCTGTGATACGTATGTGACATGAAAGGGGATGTTTGTGAAAAGATGGTTGCTTGCTGGTTCAGTATGGAAAGGATATTCTAGAGTTAAATCTCTTTTCTACTATTTTTCTGGTTGCTAGTAGGGATACTTGTTTTTCTCGAAACATAAGAGGAAATGTTTTTGTAAACTAAGGAAATGTTTTTACTGAGACTCAGCTGGAACATTCCTGATGTCTGGCCAGCATCTGTTTGTTCCAGCTTCATCTGGTTTCTCATGAGAAAGGATTACATCTGGTCATTCAAGAGTTGTTTACTGTATGGTATAAAAAGAGAGGTTTTAGGACAGCCAAATAGAAGTCTCACCTGTGGATGGATGCATTGCGCAGGATTTTTCCTATCAAGTTACCTTCTGTCCGGCTGTCTTGGGACTTCCCCAGCCTGAAAGGACATGAATGAAGTTGAATCTACTTGATTGGTGATGTATTACTTTTCTTATTAATTGTATTATTAAAGCTGTGTTTTAAATGCTAAATTAGTGTGTTTGTGTGTGACTTCTTATTTTAAATATATTTGAATCCAGAAAATAAGTATTTTAGGAATACAATATCAAACTACTGGTACAGAAGTGTGTGTTGAAAAGGGTTGTACAGTACTGAACTTTAAAAATGTATACACAGTGTACCCTATGCAAACAGAACAGAAATGTACATACACTATTGTAACTGATTAGATGCATATATTTTGGGTCTATATTATATCCTCGAACGCTTAAAAAAGCGAACACTGATTGATCAAACTTATTTTTGCCAAACTGCAAGATATCGAAGCAGCAGAAACTCAAATTTTTTCCTAGGGAAAGAATTCGGTTGTCTGTTTCTGTTGCTTCGGTATTTTCAGTGTTATGGTGGAAAGTCGGATTCAGGTAAGTGTGCGATTGTGTGGATGTGAGGGTTAGGGCGGATTTAAGTGAGTTAGGGTTAGGGAGCAGGTGAGGTGAGTGTGCGATAGTGACGGACCTTAGGGTTAGGGTTTGGGTTAAGGTAAGTGGGTAGTTAGTGGTGTGTGCATAGTTTAGTGTAGGGTTAGGTATCATATTTTAGGTGTATGTGTGTGGATTTCTGTTTGTTTGGTGTGCTTGTGTTGTGTGTATGTGTTTTGGATCAGCGATTTTTTTCCCTGGGAAAAAAAATCGCTGATCTGACAGTTCGAGATTGTAAACTTTCGGTTAAATTAGGTCGATCAATCAGCGTTCGCTTTTTTAAGCATTCGATGATATAATATAGACCCTATAGTTTAATAATGGAAACTGGAACACAGGAAGTTAATTTCAGAAAAATAGCTGAAAATTTAAATTACTTTATAACCACATAATAAAAGGATGTTATCAGTTTCAGTGCAGTAAAAGACACAATGTCTCGAACTAGGGGTTCTCTGCATTGTCTTGCAAGTGTTTTATTGTTTTATGATTTCCAAGTACCAAGATTTGAGGAAAAGCCCTCGTGTATGTATTTTCACAGGTAGATGCTAAATGCTACCAGCTGCATCAATGGTTGTTTTTCACCTGGGATAGAGTCAGATGACAAGAAGTGATGTCATCCATCAAGCTATCCCAGCAGTAATATTTGGGATATTAATTTAAGAACTCTCTGAGAGAGACTAAGTATTCTGTATTTTGTCTTTGACCTGACAAGATCCATTCACTACACATCTGCCTCGCTAATAGTAAGCAAGTCTGGGGAACAGTATAATTCTCATTCAGTCAGAAATATGGTGAAGCATAGTTTAGATGTTTTTCTTTAATTATTTGAGAGTGTCCTGCAGTGTTTTTAAATATTTCCTGTGATTTTGAACTCTGGTGTTACTGTGATTATATACAGAGTATTTTCTTGTTCTTTTATTATTCATTATTTATTATTAAATATATTTAAACCTTTCATTGTGGCTAATATTTGTGAGACATATTTAAGTTCTGAGAGTAACTGCATATTTATTTGGTGACACCGTGGGCCACTTCTAACAGCCTTGCTCTTAGTCAAACTACCATTTGTATTGATAGTAACATTAGACAGTAAGATTTGACACCCTTTGTTAAGGGCCTTAAAGTAGCTGATAAGCACGTGGCTGGTGGCAGTAATAACTACCTTATAGTATGGGCAAAGGGGGGCATAGCTAGTAAATCTGTGCCAGCCTTTCCCAGGTGTGTGTGTGTGTGTGTGTGTGTGTGTGTGTGTGTGTGTGTGTGTGTGTGTGTGTAAATCAAACTTCAAAGTGCGTGTGTGAGCTGCTTTGGCAGGGACACAAAGCACTGGTTAGACAGAAAGGCTGCTGTAGGTCTTGACTTGACCACTCAGCTGAGATCTCAAACCTATAGCTGTGCCAGTGGGGAGTCTTATTGCGGATCTGGAGAAAAAGGGAGAAACCAGCTCTGGACTGACTATGGTCTCTGTGTGCTCTTAAGGGAAACTGCACTTGATGCAGAGACCTGCATCTGGAAATGCTGTGTGTGTACCTGTCATCCTCTCAATGTACATCCCCCACTGGTGAGGACCGTGGGTCCTAGATTACTATTGCCAGTGGTGGGACGTTACACCTAGTACTAACTCATGAAGAAAGCCTAAACCATGTTTTGACACTTGAGAAACATTGGAAACAATATATTTGACATAGGCTTGTTTGCTCAGCAGCAAATACACCTCAACACGAGCTTCAACATAAAACAGTGGTAGTTAATTACTTTGAAAGCTACCGTGCTGTACTAAGCCAGCTTCTTTCTCTGAGATTCTAGCCATTTGCCTGGTTTATCTGAAGGGACTGGATTTGAAGAAGACAGTCTTTTTATTAGAAGAATATTAGAAGAGGTCTTTGGTGACACAGAAGTAGGGTCCACGAGTTGGAGGCCAAGCATGGCTGGTCGTACCCGTAATTTCTTACACATTTTAGTCAGCCTCAATAAGTAGAGAAGAATCCACAAACTTTCTTAAACATTCTCCAGTGTTGGGATCAATGGAGGAAAGATCTCCACATCTGGGGCCTTATCCTCCAGAAGATCATAAAACTTGCTGAACTCGAGAGCAGCCAAATGATCGCTCCCGCCTGACTACATCCTAAATCTAGCCAGCATTTGGGAAAAAGAAAACATCCGTTTGTGTTCCTGAACCTGTTCATCCTCAGTGGAAACTGACTGATCAGACTCTGACAGTTTTATTTATTTATTTACTTGTATTTGTTTACCAGGATAGTCTACTGGGCCTGAAGAGCCCATTTTCAGTGTTGGCCCAGGGGAAAAAGCTCCAAGAGATAAAAAAGCAATTAAGATACAACTGAATTAAACATACATGAATATTATATAAAAATTGTTAGAGGAATAGAGTACAAAATAAGCAAACAACCAAGAAAAAACAAAGGCAAAATAAGATACAAGTAAATAAAAAATGTACATGAATGCATATAAAATTTGTTAGCGCAATAGAGTACCTAATAAAAACGAATATATATATATATATATATATATATATATATATATATATATATATATATATATATATATATATATATATATATAAAACTGCAGAGTCATTTTAAATAGTAAGACAAATGTTCAATTTAAGATGAATAATTTTTGTAAACTGAAGTCAGATGAGGGTGGGAAAGTGAAGATGGAGCTTTGAAACATTAGTCACTGGATCCCCTTAAAAATCTGGATCCTTAGATGACTGAACAGTGGTGGAAGTGCCAGCATCACCCATAACCCTGGTATACTCCCTGTAATCAACTGCCTGAACAATGGCTCTAGCCATAGTCACCATCTCATGTGGAAAAATAGTCAGAGTGCTGCCCTATAACATGGTGGGTCCTCTGTATCTTTTTTACATGTACTACACTAATGGGAAAATCCCAAGGGTGAGACATATCAACACTGGCAACAGATTCTACACCCCTGGATTTCGCTACACCAAACTGGTTTGGCTCTCCCATACCTAAAACAGGCAATGGTACAGTCCCGAAGATGTGTCTGACCCTCATGTCATGCAGAGTTGTCATACTAACACCACATCAGGGGACCTGGAGGTAATAGAAAGCTAGTGGTCTGACAGCCTGCCAAAGGCTGCTGTGGAGTCACAAGCCATAGGCTGAAACTTATTTTTTTATTTATTTCTATGTTTTTTAGGTGCACAAAAGGTAGATGGCATGTGTGTGTGTTGGGGGGGGGCGGGGTGTACTGCATCAGAGTCCACCAAGTCAGGAGACAAAAACCTAGTCAGATCAATACCAGATAACAGCTGCATGGTCAGCCCAGTAAAAATGGACAAAACTCACTATACCCCCCTCTAAATAGCAATCTGAAGTATATTTCTACAGGGATACTATACTGAATACTGCACTAATTAGAAAGATAGCAGATTCAGTAACACAGCTTAAACCACAAAATGCATGTGACAAAAGTCTCCACTTTTAATATATAATGGCTAGTTTCAGCCCCAAGTGAATGTAAATAATAAATAAATTGCCTTAGACAAGGAATTAAGCATACACTTATGAATAATTCCTGTCAGAAATGTATCATACCTAAAACAATGCCTGAATTGTGATTTAAGTGAAAAAGTCATTTAAAACCCTGTAAATCTACTCAATCACCTTAAATAATCATAGCCCCAAAGTAAAAAAGCAGTGAGTTTTCCCATCAAAGCTTTAAAAAAGAAGCTTTTAATCAGTGGAAAAAAAAAACATGATTAACTTGTGGCTTTGAAAGCCCAAGGTAATTGTACTAAAAAGGTCTTAGTAGAGATACTCAGTTAAACATTCACCAATGGCCATAAAATACATTACAAGGGTTAAAAAACATAAAAGTAAGAATCAGTTTAAAATAAATAGTACAACTCTTACACAGTAAGTAAAATAAAACTCAAATCAAATACAATTTTTCATTCAGAAAAAAAAACAAGCTAATCAGCAGAATACAAATTACAAGCACTAAAGGAAAAGGGCAGAGGGAGGGTATAAAACCCCAAAGTGTTTCTCATCTGAGCTCAATAGCTGAGGGAATCCAGAGACAGGGGTCTTCCAAGAGATTCTTCTATTGCTAGGGCAATAGAACACTGAAGCAGTCCTGCCTGTGGGTTTGAAGGGCCGTCCCAGTATTGCCAGGTGATTGGTCCTTCACACCCACAAATAGGCAGTAGGACAAACCCTGAGCTTTGATACACTGCCAGAGGGATGGCAACAGGGGACTACTACCCATATGACAGGCAATGTGTTTGTTGAACATATAAACTTATTTGTTCTTGTATAATCCAGTATCTCATTTTTTTATTCAGTGGTAATTGATTCCACATTTTTTATTTCTGGCTGAGTGCATTTTTTTTTAGAAAATTTTGTTTTATTTTGCTACTTGCTTGATGAAGAATCTTTCATACCTCTGCCTGTGACTTTATTTTAAATTATGATGCAGAAAGGCTACTATTGGAGGAGGTATAATATGTTTCTTTACTTTTAATGTTGAATTATAAGATTTGTATCTTCATTTTGCTAGTAACTATGATGGAGGGGATGCTGTTTCATATGAACAACAGTATTTAGTAGTGGAAATGTTAATAATTATAGTTTCCAGATCTCCACTGCTGACTTTTATTGGTCTGAAATACCACCAAATATCAAACTAAAAACAAAGGCATTTCAGGTGCAGATTTCTTTTTCTAGAATAGATTCATCTGGATTAAGGTGTTTAATTACAGTTAGATATCCATCCATCCATCCATCCACAACCCCTTTTCTGATTTTTGCACATAGGGTCAGGGTGTTACTTCAACAGTGACATTTAGTGCTTATTAGATCCCTTTCCAAATGCTGGGGGTGGCAATATTAAAATACCCATAGACATTGCTTGGCCACAGGTAGACTCTAGGAGTGATGTGGATGACAGGTATATTCTAATTAGAGGTTCATTAAATGTGAAGCCTCTATTCATGAGATGTGTAGGTGGGCAAATGCCTATAATGATGTTTTTCATGGACCTGAAGAGATTTTAGACAATTGACTGTTTAGTAATAACATTCAGGTACAGACTGAAGCATTGTGGTTAATGAAATGCTGAGCAGGACCTTCCTCAGAGCTCAGAGATCAAATCTTAAGTAGTGGCTGCTTTGGAAACTTGTTTTCACATAACAATCAATCAATCCTTGGGTAACCCTATATACATAAGCTAAAACATATTCCTACTCTGTTATTGCTTGTGGCTCTAGTTCAGAGGTGGATCATTTCACCTTCTTGTGTATCTTTCTGAGGGTTCTGGAGTGGACTATTGAGATGAAACTACTCACGGTAGACTTCCTCAGAACACCATATCTAAAAACAACAGTCTTTAAATAAGAACAGTCATCCAAATCATGTAACTGCATTAATTGAACTCATTATTATTCATCAATTCCATTCTAACTACTATGATCTAACAGTGCAAATACATGTGAATAGTAATTTAAAAATATATAATCACGATCGACTTTTCAAATTGTAAAACATTATAAACAAATACACAAAATATATGTATGTTAAAAATGTTACAAATATGAAAAATAAAAAATATAAAAATTATATACAATATATCACATGGGAAATAATAATGTAAATAGTAAAAAACTAATACTAAAGTTTTTATGTAGGGAAAACAGAGAGGAGATTTAGGAATCGTATATATGACCACCTCTACTGTATTAGAAAAAAAAGATACTAACAACGCCCTATACAGACATCTAAAAGATAGTGAGACTTGCAACACTTTCAAATTTGCCATATTAGAATGTGTTAAAATGGACCCTAGAAGAGGAGATGTGAAAGCTAAACTGGGGGAGAGAGAAGTGAAATGGCAAATTTTATTGAATGCAGCTAACCCCCCAGGATTAAATGACTGTATTTCTACTAAACCCCTATTAAGAGCATGAATGGGGTATGTACAACTGTATTTTCAACAACACTAACCACAGGTGTTAGTATTAGTTTTTTACTATTTACAACATTATTGTTTCCCATGTGATATATTGTATATAATTTTTATATTTTTTATTTTTCATATTTTTAAACATTTTTAACATACATATATCTTGTGTATTTGTTTGTAACGTTTTACAATTTGAAAATTCGATCGTGATTATATATTTTTAAATTACTATTCACATGTATTTGCACTGTTAGATCATAGTAGTTAGAATGGAATTGATGAATAATAATGAGTTCAATTAATGCAGTTACATGATTTGGATGACTGTTCTTATTTAAAGACTGTTGTTTTTAGATATGGTGTTCTGAGGAAGCCTACCGTGAGCAGATGAAAGCGCTAAACCTGACATTAAAATAAACAATGAGTTTTTTCATCCAGCTTTAGTTTTGTCTTTTGGAACCTGACACCACTGATTTACCATTTAATTTATTTAGTTTTGGTTGGCAACTTTCTAAGTTTATAAGAGCAATATTTAAAATCTGTCCCTATTTTTGGGCCTTTGACCCCCATTATTTTTGCCTTTGTCCAGATTTCTTATGCTTAGAGGTTGAGGAGTATTTCTCACAACTGTTGGGTCTGCTTTATCTGGTGCCTTGCTGACTCATCCAGGCTGACTTGTACCATTTAAGCACTTGGAAAAACAGTATTTTTGGACAGGTCGTATACCTGAATAAGATGTAGGCAGTTCCTGATTTCAGACTAAGCAAGAAAATGAGGCATCAATGATGGGGCTGATATTTATAAATTACAGAATAATGAATTCTACTATTTCAAGACTAAATATGTAAACAACATACATCTAAACTGTCCAGAATTTCACAGAATGTTCAGATTTTTGCCTCATATTTTTGGTCTGTTCCTCATAAAATGTGTGGTTTTCTGGCACATTACTTAGGAATGAGGTAACTAAATAATGACTTACATTTGACTTTTCAGAGATCAAATCACTCAAAAATGCATGCTACCATAAAACATGTTATTCTGGCAACTTTTTTTAAGTTTATAAGAGCATTATTTAAAACCTGTCCTTTATTTTGGGCCTTTGTCTCCCCATTGTATTTGTTTTTGTCCACATTTCTTAAGCTTAGAGGTTGAGAGGTATGGTAAACAGGCATGTTATTGACAAAAAAAGAAAAAAATGAGAAAAAAAGACTAGTTATTCATGATAAGAATAATTCATTAGGATCTGCAGGAGTATTAGAGAAAACAAATCAAAGAAAATGTTCATCAAAAAGTTATTTTGAAAGTCATTTGCATACCTAAGTAGAGAACATATAGTTTCACTATTCCTTGATTTGAATATAAATACCCTTTCCATGCAATAGTCACTATAAAAGAAAAAAAAGACTACTAGCAGTCTTCATTATTACAACACTGTATTTATGGGGTCATTAAAGACCTGATCCATTGGCTCACAAGGAAGTTAAATCTTTCTGTGAAAAGAACAGGCATTCAGATACTTTATGAGCTAAACAATGGCCTATTAGGCCTAGGGACACATTGCAGGCATCTGCTGCCTGTCATAAGAAACTAAACACCTTTGTACCTGAAATACCCTCTACCTAAGATCTAATTTCCTCCCCTCCTCTTCATTTAGTAAAGACCAATACCTGTGTTTCAGAGGCTCCTACCTGGTACTGCAAGCTATTAATCAGATGAGTGCTTGGAGTTCAGTGAGCACAGACTGGATTTTGTTTATGTAATACAATAAGCTACTGATGCCTAGTTTATGTATTTTTTAGATGTACAAATGTTTTTATTCACTGATTTTTTTTTTTGCCAAAACTTAATAAATATTTTGTGCAAATGTCATGTATGATATACTTTCATGTATCATTAGTTGTTTCACTTATTGATTAAAAAGTGGTGAGAACTTGACCATTGACATTAATATTTATACCCAAAAATGCTAGCTCTTACTTTCTACTTGATAGAAAACACATTTCACTTTACTTTTATATCTTGAAAGTGTCACGTGTTAATGAACGTCATATAATATAAACATGTGGAAGAAAAAGGAAAACAGAACAAACTTTATACATCATGACCCTGTTTTTCTTCATTTTAGTGTTAACAGACTGTTCAGCTTAACCAGATTTTCATCTCTTGATATCATTCTTATTCATTCTCCTCAGGTCTTAGCTAATTCACACTTGTTGGACATCTGTCCTTATTGCTTTCTATGTCCGTCCCTATTAATAATTAAATATTCTTAATTCTGTCTCCCACTTCTATTGTTGGCTGTTGACATGTATATTTAGACAGTATGCAGTTTCAGTGGCTCAATAGGTATACTCAACTTTAGTGCTGAAGGCCTTGGGTTCTATTTCCACACCAGGTAGGTGGATTACTTTTTCAATATTGACACTTCATTGCAGCATAAGTGGGGTTGCTACACTCCTGAGTGTGTCGTTCTTCAGATTTAGATGTTAAAACGAGACCTCATATGTCTGAATTGGCAGTAGCTCTGGTGAATGTAAAAGATCTCATAGCATTTATTGACAACAGTAAAGGAAGTTTTCCAATTCCTTCAGTTAGTATAAACACTAACTTGAGTTTCATGAAAACAGGTCATTGGTCTAGTGGGAAGAACCTGATCAGCAAAGTGCAAGTAAAACAAATTGTGAGGCCAAGATTAAAGAGTAGGTTAACAGGTTGAATTGAGTGTAGATGCATCTTCTGTCAAAAATCAGTTCTATTTTTTGGGGAGGCACTGTGTTTATGAGTGCCTGAGGAAACTATGACCGTGAATGTAATATTCTCATTAGATGCAATGATAGTATCTGAAAAGGTAAAATGGACCTTTATATTTGCTGTTCAGAAAACTATTCTTTGAGAGTAGCAGACCATAATTAAAATGTTACATTATAATGCAAAAACAAATATTAAGGCCAAGAATGTTTGAATAATTTTCAGAAATGTGGTTAAAATAAGGATGCCTACTATCTCTGTCTTAGCTCATTTCTGCTTTGCTGATGTTCTTCGTGTTTCACTGTTGCAGTTATCACATTTGGATTATCCCTGCCAGGATAGCCCTCGGCCGGACTGAATACCAGAGGCTTAGTATTTCTGCATCAGTTGCTGTCGCTTCAGGACTGACGTCAGGTCATCAGTAATATAAAGTAAGGCAGCTGACGTCATTACATCAGTCTTTCTTGCCGCAGAGCCCAAAGCAGAAGCAGTCTGCATGAGTACCAGTCAGCCACTACCTGAGTTTCATCTTCCAAATTGAAGCTGAAGTCCTCTAAAGCTAAGTACCCTGTTGGGGATCCTTTTGTCTTGCACTAACCGATGTCAGAAAAAGTTAACAATTGTCTCACCTGTGGAAAGCAAATACCACAGCGAGACTTTCATTCTTACTGCATCACTTCCTTATGCCCAGACCACGACATCCCCCGCTTGTCACTTTTGTGCTTTGTTCAATGCCAGAACTATACTTTGTCAGGCCCTTATTGTAGCTAGATATTTTTGCTTACAGTCCTCGAATTCTGATATGGCTTCAGTAAGCCATCCGACAGCAGATCTTCTGAAAAAACGTAAAGATAAAGACAGAGACAGACCGCACAGGTCCAAACCTACCGACTATGCTTCCGTTAAGCTAGTCGTCAGTTCTCCGGTCCTCAGTGCGGTGCTTTCTCAGCCCCTGATGCCTGCTTCTGTGGATTCGCAGGCCGCTACAGAGACCCTTTCGGACTCTGGTATGCTGCAAAACTCTTCTTCAACTAAGGACCCTGAGGTTGTATCTCCTTTGGATGGGTCCAGAGCTGCTGAGCAGGCACCGGTGTCCAAGGAAGTCCTTTGCACTACTGATTCGCGACACAAACCGATGACTTCTTTTGCGTCTACCGTTCTTTCAAAAACTACAGAGTTTTTTAGGCCCAGGGTACAAACCACACCCAAGAAACCAACGACCCAATCCCGGGCACCTGCTTCCTTGCCTCAGTCTCAAATGCTTAAAATGGTGGAAGACCTTATCATGCTGATCAGGGGAAGCCAAGCTACCCCTTCCAAAAGAAAAAGAGATCTGTCCCCTGTAGTTTTGTCTGAACAGGAGTCTGATGCATCTGAATATGAAGACATGCAATCCCTCTCTGTTTATGAGGATTCTGATGCAGAGTATTCCATTCCTTCAGCCTCTCCCCAAGAGGACTTTTCCTTTGGGGAACCCCTTCATACCTTAAGGGAGCATTTCCAATGGGAATGTCAGGGATACCCTCAGTCTAAAAAGAGACTCCGGGAATTCTTAGATCTTCCACAGCACAGACCCCTGGCCATTCCCCCAGTCCTGGATGTTGTGGAGGATGTTTTCTGGAATCCAGTTTGACTCCTGACACCCTCCCTCCTGTACCCAGAAAACCAGACAGGTATTACAGTGTCCCTGACTCACACAAATTTCTTTTTAAAAATTCTACTGCTGACCCTGAGGTAATTTCTCAAGGGCCTAAATGAATTAAAGCAACCTCTGCTAAGAATCCCACCCCCTCAGATAGGGATTCCAGAGCAGAAGACAGATGGAGTAAAAATGTATACACCTCTGGTACTCTTGCTATCAGAGCACTAAATTGCCAGTTCCATATGCTAAAATTTCAGCAACATAGCCTGGAACTCCTCAAACAAAAATTGTTTTCCTTTCCTGCTTCTGCAGAATCTAAAGAGTTACAAGAGTTAATGCATTCTGCAAGTCAAGTAACTAAACACACCTTGCACTGTGGTTTTGACACCCTAGAAGCTTCTTGCAGGGAAGCAGTCACCGGTTCTGTCCTTAGAAGGCATGCATGACTTAAGGAACAGCCCCTGCCAGACCATGTTAAATCTAAATTGTTGGATGCCCCCTTGCACAAAGACAACTTATTTGGCACTAAGGCAGAAGAGGTCTTAAAAAGATGGAAGAAAAAGCAAAATCTATGCAGACAGTTAAGGATTTGTTACAGGTCCAGCCACCCAGGTTCAGCAAGCATTGCCCATCCAAGCACTGGTCCTTTCCTGCTCCCACCAGGTCAGTTCAGCTCTGACCCCATGGAAGCAGAACCCCCAGACAGCAGCCACAGGGAATACACAGATCTAAATAGTGGACTTCCTCTACTTTAAAAACAGGGAGTTCTAAGCCACCCCTTTATGGTAAAAACTCACAATGGCTCTCCTCCTCCACCCCACCCCCTCCTTCTGCCCACCTTCACTTACCCCTAGGAGGATAACAATCCTTTCACTCAAGCACCTGGGCCACCATTACCAATGACCGCTGGGTTCTAACATAGTGTCCCAGGGATACAAATTTTCTTTCCACACTCTTCCAACTCTAAATGGGTTCCCAAATCTACCTCTAAACCAGTGGGCAGTGGCGCAAAAGCAAGTCCTTTCCCTGCTCTCTATGAGGGCAGTAGAGCACGTTCCTGCAGAACAGAAAGGCTAAGGTTTTTACTCCAGACTTTTTCTGGTATCCAGAAAAGAGGGCACCTGGTGCCCCATCCTTGATCTATCCATTCTAAACACCTTCCTGGTCATACCAAAATTCAAAATGCTCACACTCCAGCAGCTGCTACCCATGCTCTCCAAGGATGTTTGGCTAGCCACCCTAGACCCAAAAGAGGCCTTCCTCCACATTCCTATCAGGGAATCATGCAGGAAATATCTCTGTTTCAAGGCAGAATCTCTGCACTTCCCTTTGGCTTATCTACTGCTCCCAGAGTTTTCAGAAAATGTCTGGTTCTGGCCATTGCCTTTTGCAGACAAAGGAATATCCAGATCTACCCATACTTAGACGACTGCCTGATTCAGGCAGACAGTCAGGAAAAGCTGCTCAAGCACCTGGCCTTTGTAAAGTCCCTACTAACCTCCCTAGGGTACACAATCAATGAAAAGAAATCCAACAGGTACCCACCCAAAGGATTATATTCCTGGGAACAATCCTGGACACAGCATCCCAGATGACATTCCTTACAGTAGAAAAGCAAACTTTCCTGACAGCCTACTTCTCTCAACTAGCCACCAGACCTCAGTTATCTGCAAGGAAAATCCTGCCACCTCTGGGGTTCATGGCATCTTGCATTCTACTCATTCCATATGCCAGACTGCATATGAGGAAACTTCAATGGTACCTAAAAAGCATTTGGTGTCAACACTCTCAAGATCTGGAGACTCTTATACTCATGATACCTTGCCTCAGAAAATATTTTCTTTGGTGGGCAACAGCATGCTCCCACAACAAGGGACTACCTTTCTCACCATCCCCCCGCTGCCCAAACCCTGACCACAGACGCATCAGACTATGCCTGGGGTGCACACCTGGATGGTAGGTGCATACAGGGCCAATGGAGCTCACAGCAAATCCATCTGCACATCAACCAAAAAGAGATGATAGCTGTCCAGTATGCCTTGACAGCTTTCAAGCCCTTTCTCTCCCCAAGGGCTCTCCTGATCAAAACAGATAACAGCACTGTGATGTGGTATATCAGCAAGCAGGGAGGGACTCACTCTTACCCTCTATGCAGGCTGGCCATGACCCTTTGGCACACAGACTCTGCCATGCAACTTCACCTGTTATCAAAATTCCTGCCAGGTTCTCTAAACTCTCTAGCAGACCACTTAAGCAGAAATCTTCTGGACCCACATGAGTGGCAGCTCGACAAAAAAAACTTCACCCTAATAACTCAGAAATGGGGCACCCCGAAGGTCGACCTCTTTGCCTCCCACACCAACCATCAGCTCATCAAGTTCTGCACCAGGGAGCATCACTGCATGGCCTGGAAAGTGGATGCCCTGTCCTTCCCATGGGTCAATCTATCAGTCTATGCCTTTCCTCCACTACCTCTAATCCCCAAGGTACTGCTCAAAATAAAGAAGGAAAAACCAAGGACAATTCTTATTGCTCCAGACTGGCCTCACCAGCACTGGTATCCACTGCTGCGCAGCCTGTAACCACTTCCATCATGGCATCTCACTCAGATTCCAACCCTCCTGACCCAGAGGGAAGGAGAATTCATGCATCCCCAATTGCAGACCCTCAATGTGGCAGCTTGGCTTATTCCCTAATAATCTGCCAACCTCAGTAAACAGGTTCTAGATGTTATCCATGAGGCCAGATGCCCTACCACTAGAAAGTCTTATGCTGACAAATGGAAAAGGTTCTGCACCTGGATTTAGGATAAGGGAGCCAGTAAGACACAGCCCTCCCACACTCTCATCCTGGATTACTTAGCTGAACTGCTACACATTGGTCTTTCTTTTTCCTCTATTAAAATTCATGCCTCTGCTATCTCTGCTCTTTTTCCCACTGAGCAGCCCCTTTTCTCACATCCTCTGATCAAACAATTTCTAAGAGGGGTTAGCAACTTGAGGCCACCCAGAAGAGCACCAACCCCAGCTTGGGACCTTAACTTTGTGTTGGAAAAGCTCACCCTGCCCCCTTCGAACCAGCATCTTCAGCAGAGCTAAAATTTCTCTCCTGGAAGACAGCTTTCCTTCTGTCCATCACTTCAGCCAGAAGGGTCTCCGAGCTGGAAGCACTCATGGCTGTGGAGCCCTTCATCATCTTCCATGCTGACAGGGTATCCACAGGACTAACCCATCCTTTATAACCAAAGTGGTGTCCAGTGTGGCTCTCAACCAATCCAATCATTTGCCCACCTTTTTTCCTAACCCGCAGAACAAGGGGGAAAGGATCCTGCACTCTATAGATGTGCACAGACAGCTCAGATTCTGTCTAGACAGGACTAAATCCTTCAGAAAGTCTGATCAATTGCTGGTTAGCTTTGCTGCAGGGGCAGAGTGCAAAGCCATCTCCAAACAAACCATTTTCAAATGGATAGCACACTGCATCCATTTCTGCTACAAGCAACAAGGAAAGCCTCCCCCCAAGGGGGTCAGGACTCACTCCACCAGAGCAGCCTCCACCTCTGCAGCTTTCCTCAGGGGAGTACCCACCAGGGACATCCCCGAGGCTGCCACCTGGACATCTGTTCACACCTTTACCAAACATTACCACCTGCCTATCTTCTCCAAATCCAGGGCAGGGTTTGCCTCTGCAGTCTTGCACAGCATCCTAGCCAGCCCCTAGTCTCCTTGACTGCCTCCACCCTTTTCCTCAGCTTTGGGAATCAACCCAAATATGATTACTACAACAGTAAAACACGAAGAACATAGTACAGTTGTGTACACTTACCATAAATGTAGATGTTCGAGTGTATTCACTGTGTTCTGGTTTCCCTCCCTCCACCCCCCTCTTCTTTCTTCTCTTTCCTCACAAGGGACATTTTGGTATTTACTTTCTACTGGTGGTGTTCTTCCACCAGAACCTGGCTCCTACTTGGGGGCTCCTGACAGGTTAGTGCAAAAAAAACTGATGTAATGGCGTTGGCTGCCTTACTTACTTATGACCTGACGTCAGTCGTGAAGCGACAGCAACCAACACAGAAATACTAAGCCTCTGGTATTCGGGCCGGCCGAGGACTACCCTGGCAGGTATAACCAAAATGTGATGACTGCAACAGTGAATACACTCGAACATCTACATTTATGGTAAGTGTACACAACTGTACTTTCTTACTCAGGGCAAGCAAAAGAACCAAAGTACTTCTGGTCTCAGTGTTGGGGGGGATTAAAACATCTGCTCATACTCTCATTCCTTGGCTAAGCTATATCCTAAACTTATTTTGAGAGGTTCATATGTATATACTTGGCAAACGACCATCAGGGTCTTTATTAAGCCTAGCTGTGCAATCCAACCCAACTGTCTCACTATGTATCATGGGTGTTTATTAGAAGGAAGTATATTAGTTAGGAAGCTTCTAGAGGTTATGGGGGTAGGTTAGTTTGGGAGTTACTATCTGCCTCTGTCTAGAGGAGACACGGGGCCAGACCCAGGGTGAATTTCCGATTTCCCATCCATTGGTGAAGGTTACATTAAATAGGTACTCTGCTTCACATGGATGAGGAGCCTGTTACAAAGCATGGGGATCCTCTGAGACACATATCTGTCTCACCGACATAGATTGGTACTAGGCTATCAGCCCTAGAGCCTATACAAGCCTAGCCATAACAATTCCATTGCTATTTCTTTTTTATTTCACAAGCAAAATTTAAATCCTTGGATCTAGTGGTTCTGTTGCTGTTCATTATTCTGATGTGCAAAAGGTCCGTCAGATTTGGATCAGAGCATGACTTGTATGCCAGGCGTAGACTGTCTCTCAGTAGCCTGTAGAGAAGAGAGAATAGAGTGAGGGGTTTAAGGTGATCTGTATAAGACTGTGTGTTTATATCATGGATTGTCCTGGTCAGCAACCTTTGTGGGCATTCCAACTGTTGCATATGTTTGGTCAGATACAAGTTGAAGGGGGCATTTTACTGAATAATGGGTCTTGTAATGGGTGAATCTAATGGCGCTATGACTTCTTTGGACCTGAATGGAATGTCCTTACCTATAAGTTGGGTGACACAGAATGATTTTCTTACTATCTTGGCCACATGTTGGCCAAAGACCAGATTATTGTCTTCATATGTTCCCAGATTTCTGACTTTGGGGTCAACTTTTAGGGGTGTCTTATCAATGGAGTAATTAGCCTAGATGGCAGTTTTCCAAAAAGGCACTATAATGCATTTCTTGGCATTGAGTTTTAGTCTGTGAGTTTTGCACCAGTCATTTATTTGTGTTAAGCCCTTTTGTAAGACGTTTGTATCATGGGGCACTCTATAAAAGCTCCCAATCTGCAGTCTTCTGCAAACTTGATAAGCCAAAGGATCTTGACATTAGCCTTTACCTCCGAGAAGCAGATGCAAAATATGAACTTTCCTAGCACGAAGCCCTGAGGTACCCCACTGGTGACAGTCTCAGTACAGATCATGCCTTTGACTGATGATTACAGCAAAAACTCTGAAAATGTAACTTCTTATTAATAAATTCATAGGAACTTGTGTTCTAATTCAAAAACCATCAAAGGGCACAGGCTCTTTTAAGTTATGGGAAAATTTTTTAAGGCCCACCCAGTCATATAATTTAAGTATGCATTATGAAAAGCCGTCTAATGATGTAATGTTTATAGACGTTTATTCCAAAAATCAAGTGACAGAGTAGACAGTAAAGTGATACTTTTGAATAGCCTTATTTACTTCCAACTACCTCTTTGGTGAATTTCACTAAATTTACCTGCAATGTTGACTTTTCTATTGACTACAATGGGTCACTGTCGGAGTTGGCTGAGTTAATTTTCATGACTGGCTGCGCTAATTTATGCAACTGAGTGAATCCCTGAATCTCGGCTAGTAGAGGCATTTCTGGGGAGAGATCACATGACTAATTAGTATTGGCCACTCCCCTAGAATGCTTTATTATCTTGTAACATGGCTGTTGGGACTGCCTACTACAGTGATTCTTCTCATCATCCAAAATCACAGTTGTGGGCCTCTCTCTGAATTGGAAGTGTTACTATGAGGGGCTGGTCAGTCATGATAGGACTTTTTGCTCTCATAACCCTTTCTGAATTCCAGGGAGTATTTTTAACCTGCCAAGAAATTAGTTACTTGAATCTACTTTATTTGATCTAAACTTATCATTGGCTACAACAGGTAACTGTAGCATTTTGGCTGAGTTAATTTTCATGGATGTCTGCGTGTTTGTTGTTAATTTCAGTGCATGTGCAAAACAAAACATTTTTTTTACTTCATGACTAGCCTTACTCATGCATTATAGAAAAACATCTAGAAATTGGATGAAAGCCCATAACCCTGTGCAGTAAGGCTCAGGTGAAATAAAAAGAAACTTCATTAAGCTAATAAAGTGAAAGAAAAGCATTTAAGTTGGCTAAACTGTTTTCAGTAGCAACAGGCTACTTTAGATCAAAGTTAGTGGCACAGTACATTGCAGTTGTGTAAGTAAACTTACCATAACAGAAAATGTTCAAATGATCACTTTTGCACTAGCCTTAGCTATATGTGTTATATCTTGAACAGGATATAACAGCCAGAAAGTTTAAGGGCACCTAGCATATGCCCAGACTACTGACAGCTCAAGCACAGCTATAGAAAATCAGCAGTCTGGGTGCCAACCCTTCAGAGCTTTCATGGCAATTTAGAGAGGGAAGCTAGAGCCCTGAAAGAAGAGTGCTAGGTGAATCAAATTCAATGTCCACATCCTGACAGCAAAAAAGCATATTTAAAAATAAGATTATGGAGGGAGGGAGCAGCTACTGCATCAGTGATCATTCAAACATCTACCGTTATGGTAACTTTACTTGTACAACTGCACTATGTCCATTATTTGATCACTGCAGCAGTAGCCTTAGCTATATGGGTAGAATAAGATAGCTTATACAGATTGGGAAGAGGAAGGATGAGGGTCCAGGAGCCCCTGGAAAATGGTCCTAGCAAAGCCTGTGCTAGACCTGGAAAAGGAATCGAATTTGTAGTGTTTTGTAAAAGTACTTGCATATGGCCAAGTTGCTGCCTGTACAATATTTCTATAGTCTACTCATTTCCAAATAGCCACTGATGAAGACTTGGCCCAAGTAGAATGTGCCTTGGCTCAAGTAGAATGTGCCTTGGCTCTGCCTGGAATGATTTATGGTAGCTAAAACAAAATGAAATAGCATGGAGAACCATTTGGATGTAGTCTGCTTTGGCAAGGGTTGGCCTTTCTTTCTTACTTTCATAAGAAATGAATAACTGATCAGATAGTCTGAAGGTCTTAGTTCTATCAGATTTATATCTAAGATTTCTGTGGGCATCCACAGTGTGAAGTATCCTCTTTCTCTTGTTGTTAGGCTTGGAATGAAGACAGGGAGATGGTTAGCTTGGCTTAAAATAAACTTGGATGCTACTACAAGGATAAATATAGAATTAGTTCTCAAGGAAACCCTATTTTTTTGGAAAATGAGATAAGGTTGACCCACCATTAGAACTTGCAACTCATACATTCTAATTTACAGAAGTCAGAGCAATCAACAAAACTGTTTCCATGTTATGAACCTCAAATCAGCCTGATGAGCTGGTTCATATGGAGCAATAGTTGACTTTTCTGAAGCAACCTTATGAGCCCTAGGAGGAGCCACCTTTTTTCTAGGTGGACAGATATGCAGAACCCCTTTCTAAAACATTTTGACATAGGAATGCCTTGAAAACAGGGTCCATGGGCCAACATGCTGAAATGGCCAACAAATGAACCTTGACAGAGGAGTAAGAAAGACCAGAGGATAATAACTCTCACAAATATTGCAGAACCAGAGAAATACTAGCCATAAATGGGTCCTGGTTCTTACCTCAGCACAAAAAGAAAACCTTTTCAGTTTAGTAATACTTGATTTCCTAACAGAAGATTTCTTTGCCTCCATTAATATCTGCTGCATGTCCTCAAAAAATAGAGGTCTAAAAGGTATTTAGCATCCAGACGGTTAGATGAAGATGGTTCAAGTTAGGGTGCACCAAACAGCTTCTGCCTTGTAAGAGTAAGTCTAATCTGTGAGAAAGCCTGTGGTAATTGTTATTGGCCATTTCCAAAAGATGGGAGAAAGAACAGTTCTGTAAATCCTACTTACCCATAACAGTAGATGTTATTATCACGGCTGCAGTAGTCTGTGAGTAGTGTCCTACCATGGACACAGCACCTGGCTAGCTTGCTGAAGCCCTAACTACCCTCCCTCTCACTCACTCTGGCTGCTCACAGGCTGCACTCTTTTAGGAGGGAAGGGTATCAGCAAACAGAGTGAGGTAAATCTTAAGGAATTTACTGCTCTGAGCCAACAACCAACAATCAATAATCAGCATAAACATTTAAATTGTCCAGCAATAATAAGTGAAACAAAGGAGGTTGTGTACCACCTCAACTATCTACAAAAGGGGGTGGCGGATGGGTGCAGCTAATCCAGCAGTGAAGAAATTCGAACACTGACTGTTATGAAACTTAAAACAACTGTACTACGTTCTTCATTCTCACTGCTGCAATAGCCTATGAGTAGATTTCCAAAGCTTACCTTACCTGGAAGGAGGTAGGTTGACAGTCCAGGAGGCCATGGAGAATGGTCCTAGCAAAGTATGTCCTGAACCTACAGAAATAATTCAGATTGTAGTGCTTTGTGAAGGTATGAGTAGAGAACCAAGCTGCTGCTTCTGGATAATTTGAGTATACCCCTTTCCAGTATGCCATCTAAGTGGACAAAGCCCTTAATTTTGTCTATTACAGCTATACCATCGTGGGAATAGCAGAGAACAACTATCTGGATAAAGTCTGCTTAGACACGGGTCAGCCTTTCTTAATCCCAGGGCTTTGTTCTGTCAAGTTAGTACCTGAGCTAGCTGTGCACATCCAATTTATGTGGAATTCCCCCCCCCCCCCCCCACACACACACACACCTTGTTTTTTGGCTCTAGGAAGAAAACTGGGAGATTGATGTCTTGATTCAAGGTAAACTCAGAAACAGCTCTGGGCATGAATGAAGGCTTCTTGCGTAATGCAATCCTAACCATGTGGAAAACAAAATAGGGTTTACTCACCATTAGAGCTTGAAACTCAGATGTAGATATCAGAGCAACAAATAAAACAGTTTTGCAAGTAATGAACTGCAAGTCAGCCTAAGAGGCCAGTTCAAAGGGACTTAAGATTGTTTTTTATAGAACACAATTTAGATTCCAAGGAGGAGGAATTTGCTTGTGATGCAGCCTCATGTGTAACACTCCTTTCAAAAACTATTTGACCACAAACATAGAAGAAACAGGGGGGCCCATAGGCAGGAAGTTGAGAGAGCTGAAAAATGCACCTTGATGGAAGCATATTACAAACCATATTTAAAGGAGGGCGAAGGCATGCCTGAAGGCAGGAAGAGAGGAGGAAGGTTAGGAGTGTAGCAGTGAGGGTAGGAACTTTGAATGTTGGCAGTATGACTGGTATAGGAAGAGAGCTAGATGATATGATGGAGAGAAGGAAGGTTGATATATTGTGCGTGCAAGAGACCAGATGGAAGGGAAGTAAGGCCAGGTGTTTAGGAAACAGGCTCAAATTGTTCTATTATGGTAGGGGTTATACTAAACGAACAATATACCAAAGTGCTTTAGAAGTGAAGAGAGTGTCTGACAGAGTGATGTTTATGAAACTCGAAATTGATGGTGTAATGATGAATGTTGTTAGTGCATATGCTCCACAAGTTGGGTGTGCGATGGATGAGAAAGAGAAATTTTGGAGTAAGTTGGATGAAGTTGTGGTGAGTGTACCCAAGGGTGAGAGACTAATGATTGGAGCGGACTTTAATGGGCATGTTGGTGAAGTGAACAGAGGGGATGAGGAAGTGATGGGTAGGTATGGTGTTAAGGAGAGGAATGCAGAAGGTCAGATGATTGTGGATTTTGCGAAAAGGATGGACATGGCTGTGGTGAATATATATTTTAAGAAGAGGGAGGAGCATAGGGTGATGTACAAGAGTGGAGGAAGATGCACACAGGTGGATTATATCCTATGTAGGAGGGCCAGTCTGAAGGAGATTGGAGACTGTAAAGTGGTGGCAGGGGAAAGTGTAGTTAAGCAGCATAGAACAGTGGTCTGTAGAATGATGTTGGTGATCAAGAAGAGGAGGAGGAGTGTGAAAGCAGTGCCAAGGATTAAATGGTGGAAGTTGAAAAAGGGTGATTGTGAAGTGGAGTTTAGGGAAGAGTTAAGACAGACGCTGGGAGGCAGTGGAGAGTTACCGAATAGCTGGGTCACTACAGCAGAACTAGTAAGGGAGACTGCTAGAAAGGTGCTTGGTGTGACATCTGGACAGAGGAAGGAGGACAAGGAGACCTGGTGGTGGAATGAGGAAGTACAGGAGAGTATACAGAGGAAGAAGCTGGTGAAGAAGAAGTGGGATTGTCAAGGAGATGAAGAAAGTAGACATGAGTATAAGGAGATAAGGCGCATGGCAAAGAGAGAGGCGGCGAAAGCTAAGGATAAGGTGTATGGAGAGTTGTATGAGAGATTGGACACTAAAGAGGGAGAAAAAGACCTGTACCAATTGGCTAGACAGAGGGACAGAGCTGGGAAAGATGTGCAGCAAGTAATGGTGATAAAGGATAGTGAGGGAAAGGTACTCACAAGAGAGGAGAGTGTGTTGAGTAGATGGAAAGAGTATTTTGAGAGGCTGATGAATGAAGAGAATGAAAGAGACAGAAGGTTGGATGATGCTGGGATAGTGAATCAGGAAGTGAAACAGATTAGCAAGGAGGAAGTAAGGACAGCTATGAAGAGGATGAAGAATGGAAAAGCTGTTGGCCCAGATGACATACGAATGGAAGAATGGAGGTGCTTAGGAGAAATGGCAGTGGACTTTTTAACTACATTGTTTAATGAAATTATGGAAAGTCAGAGGATGCCTGAGGAGTGGAGAACGTGTTTTGGTACCTATCTTTAAGAATAAGGGTGATGTGCAGAGCTGCAGTAACTACAGAGGGATAAAATTGATCAGTCACAGCTTGAAGTTATGGGAAAAGTAGTAGAGAAGCTAGGTTAAGAAGGGAGGTGATGATTAGTGATCATCAGTATGGTTTCATGCCAGGAAAGAGCACTACAGATGCAATGTTTGCTCTGAGAGTGTCATTGGAGAAATACAGAGAAGGTCAGAAGGAGTTGCATTGTGTCTTTGTAGACTTGGAGAAAGCATATGACAGGATGCCTAGAGAAGAGTTGTGGTATTGTATGAGGAAGTCGGGAGTGGCAGAGAAGTATGTAAGAGTGGTACAGGATATGTACAAGGGTGGTGTGACAGTGGTGAGGACTGCAGTGGGAGTGACAGATCCATTTAAGGCGGAGGTGGGATTACAACAAGGATCAGCTCTGAGTCCTTTCTTATTTGCAGTGGTGATGGACAGGTTGACAGATTAGATCAGACAGGAGACCCCGTGGACTATGATGTTTGCAGATGACATTGTGATCTCTAGTGAGAGTAGGAATCAGGTTGAGGAGACTCTGGAGAAGTGGAGATATGCTCTAAAGAGCAGAGGAATGAAGGTCAGCAGGGCTAAGACAGAATATATGTGTGTAAATGAGAGGGAGGGTAGAGGAATGGTGAGGATGCAGGGAGTGGAGTTGGTAAAGGTGGACGAGTTTAAGTACTTGGGATCAACAGTTCAGAGTAATGGTGAATGTGGAAGAGAGGTGAAGAAGAGAGTACAGGCAGGGTGGAATGGGTGGAGAAGAGTGTCAGGAGTGAATTGTGACAGATGGGTACCAGTAAGAGTGAAAGGGAAGGTCTACAAGAGGGTAGTGAGACCAGCCATGTTATATGGGTTGGAGACAGTGGCATTGACAAAAAGGCAGGAGTCAGAGCTGGATGTGGCAGAGTTAAAGATGTTAAGATTTGCACTCAGTGTGACTAGGATGGATAGGATTAGGAATCAGTATATTAGAGGGTCAGCTCATGTTGGACAGTTTGGAGACAAAGCAAGATAGACGAGATTGCATTGGTTTGGACATGTGCTGAGGAGGGATGATGGGTATAGTGGGAAAAAGATGCTAAGGATGGAGCTGCCAGGTAAGAGGAAAAGAGGAAGGCTTAAGATAAGGTTTATGGACGTGGTGATAGAGGACATGCAGGCAGTTGGTGTGACAGAGCAAGATGCAGAGGCTAGGAAGAAATGGAAAAAGATGATCCACTGCGGTGACCCCTATCGGGAAAAGCTGAAAGATGATGATGATGATTTAAGTATCTCACAAAAATATATGAGAACCAGAGGTGCTACTTCCCTTTCAGGAGTCTTGTGATTGGCAAGACATGAACTAGAAAATCTCTTCCATTTGCCAACACAGGACTTTTTATTAGGAGGTTTACCTGCCTCCTTTAGTACCTGCTGAATGTCCTCATGAAGAAGAGGAAGTAAAATTTAATCATCTGGGCCATCAGCAGGGGCGGTTCATGCTACTGAACTGCAGGACTGCAGCCTCCCAGCTGTAAAAAGAAAAGAAAAAAAAGTCCCTGAACGCCGCGCATGCGTGCTCAACATTCCCGGAATCCGGACTTCTGTTTAACCAGTCCGGATTAGGAAGAAGGCATCAGACTACAAAGATGCCCAGCAGTCTATGTGGTTAGAGACGCATAGACTGGAATGGAATCGGACTGCAATGTCTGCAGTTTGGATATAGCTTAGCTTGCTCTCGCGGGGTTGGGGACTTTGAAGCTAGAATCTCGCAGAGCTTGGGAAGAGGATTGGACTGCAACATATGTCTGCAGGCTGAGAGAGACTCCAGACTCAGGTACTGGTGTGTGTGTGTGTGTGTGTGTGTGTGTGTGTGTGTGTGTGTGTGTGTGTGTGTGTGTGTGTGTGAAAGGAATGTAAAAATATAACAGAAGGCAAGTTGAATGTTAGCTGGAGAAAGTGCCGGTGTGCAAAATATAATAGAGGTTAGCTGAATCTTGGCTTTCATTTTAACAAGGCTTGCTTGAAGCTCATGAGCAATTCTGCTTCAGATTAGGCAAAGGCTCACTTTTATTTCCATTCATTACAATTCCGTTTTTATGCTGTGGCATTGGTTCGGGAAATTATTTTGGGTTATACGCACTAATTACCAAAGTAAAAAAATCTTATTTAACTTTAGTCAAATAAGCAGATGGTTTACTTGCAAGTTCCAGCTTAGCAAGCATACCCTTATTTGGCAAGAGGGGTGCCAGATGTAAACTACCAGCAACGTTGGTCCATTTCCTGTTATCAACTTTCCCCCATTTCTTTTTCTTCTTGGCATCACGGAATATGACAGTCCAACTCCTGGTCAGTTCTAGACCTCACCTTGTCTGACACATAGATAGGCACTCACTTTGGACTTTTGAATTGTTAAAATTATATTCCATACGAGAAGTTAGCAATTTATATACCTCTTGCACTGTGAAGGTTTGCAGTAGGGCATTTCTTACTGAAATGTGACATTTTGCATGACAAACCATGCAACCAATGCAGAAGACTTTTTTAATTTTTCTTTTGAAATAAAGACTCGACCTTACAACTTTAATCATTTCAGTTGTTTTTGTTTACATCATTTTATAATGTTTTAATACAGTGTAGATTTCAGAAACGTGCAACGTTTTATGAAAGCCTGTGTCTTACTTCATCCAACTGCTTCTTTTCCAAGTAAACATTTGCCTTCCTGCTTTTCCTTCCAGGAGATGTGACAAAGCATACCAATAAAATGTTGAACATTACATTGAGACATGTAGTACCAGAGCACTTTCGCAGCATCTTACTTCTCAACCTCTATGCATTAGAATCATATTTAACACGAGCCTTTAAAAAACATTGCAAAAGGTCAGGAGAGAAGCATTTCTGCCTATTTATTTATTTTTTTTCAGAACACATCTTCACCTACTAGACCCTGTATAAGTTAACTATATGCAACATTTGCAAAGGCTTAGCTCTGTTATTTAATATTGCATATACCCTTAAAAACATCTAACTTTATGAAGACAATCAGTAAATCTGGAAGGAGCAAGACTAAATACTAGGGCAAACCCATAACGTAACATCTAAATTATAGCAGTTAAGAAGGATACCTAGAAGGCAGCTGAGGTTTGAAATACAGAAAATAGCACTGTATGTTTAAGCAATACATTAACATTAACTGTAGATGTAGTACTTCTGGTACAACATGTGGACGGATGGTTTATGTGTTATATTTTATATATAACATTTGTTTCAGTTCACAACAAAATTCTGGAGATTTTGTGGAGGAAGGACATCTTACAGTAAAATTTACATGCTCATCAACTTAAAAATTACTTGCAGGGTCTAAGGGGATTTAAAGCCCATCCTGCTGGGCAACAGCTTGAATTAAACCAACTTGTTTGTGTGAGAAAATAAATTTTAAAGCTATCTGATTTCTTCCATAACTCACTAAAGTGATTGGCCAACTTGCTGATGCACTACTAACATATTATTATTGTTATTACAAATACAACAATAATAAAACGCTGCCACCTTCACACCTATCATTTATATGCAATAACATGTTTTATCAATGATAAACAATCATGAATGGGTGGATTACAAAAGCATTTTCAGGTTATATCATCTATTTAACAGCTTATTGTATAGTGTAAAACAAGCAAAAAGAAAGCAAGAAAAATAATGTTTTGATTCAGCAAAGGCACACCCGTGTTTGTACCACATCACATCACAAACTTGTTATATATGTTTTACTTCAGCAAAGAGACACAAATTTCAGTGCCACACCACAAAAATATTTATATTATGTTATGCTTTGGTAGTTCTGCATCCTGACATTGAGGCTGATTAACACATAAAAAGTTTTCAGTTACATGTTGTATTTACTCCAAAAATAAAAATAATCTAAACTTCTAATTTCTCCACAACATTTTTTGATGGTACCTTTCTCTGTCCTGTTCAGTTTTACACAAGATTTCAAGTTTAATTATGGAGCTCTGTGTGTGTGTGTGTGTGTGTGTGTGTGTGTGTGTGTGTGTGTGTGTGTGTGTGTGTGTGTGTGTGTGTGTGCATTTAATGCCTCAGTTAATGTATAACTGGTGGCTAGAGAGAAACCTCAGGTGGTAGAGAATAATTCAGGCTCAAACCCTGTACCTTGGGTGCAGGTAGCAAGAGCCTGAATTCCCTACCCACCACCACTTGTAAAAATTATTCAGATTTTTGCCACATATTTTTGTTCTGTTCTGTTCCTCATAAAATCTGTGGTTTTTGAATTCACTAAATAATGACAGGCATTTGAATTTCAGACTTCATGTTCTTTAGAAAGTACATGGTAATGCAAAACCTTTTATTTTAGCAATTTTCTAAGTTTATAAGACCAATATTTGAAATTTGTCCCTATTTTGGGGGCTGTATTACCCCATTATTGGCTTCATCCAGGTGTTTTGTGCTAAGAGGTTGAGAACTATGGTAAGAACTGAATTCACTGAATATATATTTAGGGGCTGCATTCCCCCATTATTGGCTTTGTTCAGGTGTTTTGTGCTAAGAGGTTGAGAGCTATGGTGAGAGCTGAATTTACTAAATGATAGCCATTTAACTTTCCGTCTTCCTCTCTTTCACGAAACAGTTGATTTGGCATAGTGATATGTTGCTTTGACTATAGTGCACAGGGTCCTGGGTTCACGACTTGGCAGTGAAATGCATGGTAGTAACACCGCATTTTATTCTAGAAACTTTCCAAGAGCAATGTTTAAAATGTGTCCCTGGTTTTTGGGCTTTTGTCCCCCCCCCCCAATAAATTTTGTCTTTCTAGATTTCTTGTGCTTCAAAGTTGAGAGATACAGTTGAGTGTCGAGTGGATTTTACAAGGAACTGAGAGGTTCAGGGAAAGAGAAGTTTAGTGCTAATTGTGCTGAGCCTGCTTGCATTGTTAATAGCACAACAGGTACTGTACTTACTTTTGATGTAGAAGGCTGCGGGTTCTACTCCCACAATATGTAGATGCATTGTTGATACTGTACTGTGTTGTAATTTTAAAGGGGGTCGATGCTGCAGTTCTGAGAATGTCCTCTTTGGTGAAGATACCTAGTAACTATGAACCTGTTATCAGTTTGCCATCCATTCCCTATTGCAATATTACTAGCTTATCATTTTTAATGTAACATAGGTAATTTATTCCTCAAGGGCAACAGACACTTTATTTGTAGATAAAACAATGACATTTAAAGTTGTTTGCTAGCAGCAACTTCTTCATTAATTACAGATCTCTTTAATGTGGAATTATTTAGATGACTTTTACTTCTGTAGAGATTGTGCATATTTACTGAGAAGTTTGTGTCGACTTTTATAATGGAAATGTTCTGAATTGGGCATTTTTGTCATTATTGGTGCATGCATTTTTTCATTGTTTACTGGAAAAATGTTCAAAACAATAAATTTAAAATGCCATCTAACAACTGTACTGTATTATACAAGGAATATAATTTAATACAGTCAGGAAGGTGTATCAAAGAACACATGTATGTTTTGTGTGCAAGGGGCCTATGATTTGACAATAGCCCAAAGTTAATCTTTATCTACCACTGGCCAAATGTACTTTCT
This sequence comes from Protopterus annectens, assembly GCF_019279795.1. Lineage (NCBI taxonomy): Eukaryota > Metazoa > Chordata > Ceratodontiformes > Protopteridae > Protopterus > Protopterus annectens. The sequence continues at coordinate 684,629,743 of NC_056737.1, read as the reverse complement.
TTGAATGTGGGTTTGAATATTGTTTCAATGAATGTAAGTTTCAAGGGCAGAGAAGTTTTAATGCTAAGTCTATTTTCATTGTGAGACTGCATTGCTTTGTTTAGCTGATGTCTATTAGTGTGTGTGCTGTAAAAATGTAAAATAAAACTTTCAAATGAAATTTAAATCATCGTTGAAGTAAAGCAGTATGCAAATTACAGTGTTTATGATAAATGGGGCGAAATAGCCAAGTAATGGGACATTAGAATGGCTGCAGTGGGGAGGCCCCATTCGACCATGATTTTGTGAGGGGGGTGGTGGCAAACTCAAAGACAACCCCGGCTGAACTATACCTCTCAACTGTCCAGATTTGTGCAGAATGAATAGATTTTTGCTTCTTATTTTTGGTTTGTTCCTCATAAAATTTGTGGTTTTCTGACAAATCATTTAGGAATAAAGTCACTAAATAATGTCAGACATTACGTTTCAGGCTTCATACCCTTCAGAAAAATGCATGCTAAAGCAAGACCTGTTACTCTGTCAACTGTCTAAGTTTATACAAGAGCAATTTTTAGTACTGTTTGTATGTTCCCCTCAATATATTTGGCCTTGTCCAGATTTCCTGCATTAAAAGGTTGAGAGGTACATGCAAATAAATTATGTTACACATTTAGGCATATCCAAACCTCTCAACTGTCCCAGAATTTGGCTCAAAATGTTTCCCTTCCCCTAATAATCCCTCCACAAAACGGCAATTTTGAAGAAAACATGGAGGGTTTACAATTAATAACTAATTGTAATGATCAGAGTTATAGATTACTTTTATTTCAGAAATGCATGTAGATTCTCTTATTTTGTCAGCTGCTCAAGTTAACAATACTAATATTAAAATGTGTCCCTTCTTTTACAGGTTCCCGGCTGTATTGTGTGGCTGTGTTATATTTTTGCATCACATTTTTGGTCCATTTTTCATAAAATTGTGGTTTTCTGGCAAATTAGTGGCAAATCATTAAAGAGTGAAGTTAGAAAATAATGACAGACATTTGAGTTTCAGGTTTCATAACCTTCACAAAATTCATACCAATGCAGGACTTACTATTCTGTTATCTTTCTAAGTTTATAAGAGCAATAATTAAAAAAATTCCTTACTTTTGTGCCTTTGTCCTACTTCTTTGTATGGCTTTGTCCAGATTTCTTGCTCTGAGGTTGAGAGGTATAACAAATGTGTCAGAGCCATCACCGTCAGCCAGAGACATTTCAAACTGTGACATACTTGTATCCCACTCCCCCATGTAGTGACTCTGGATGTGTCCAAGCAAGGCAAGGAGCAGTTATGCAGTATAAGTGTTAGTGTGGAGAGTACCCCCCATCCAAGATAGACACAAGTACTACAGTGTATTTTCATCTGTCCTTGATTTTGCAGAATGTTCTGGTTTTCTGTCATATTTTTATACTTTTGATTTTTATTAGTCAGAAAATGCATGCTGTTGCAGTGCCTGTTGCTCTGTGTTTAAGTAGCAATGCTTTAATGAACATCATGTAAGCTTGTCTGAGATTGTAAGATGCAAGTAAGCTTTAATAACCATACTGTTAAAGAATTACCAACATTGAAAGCCTTTTTGTTGTTGCCAAGCAAAGAATATTTACACAACTAGATAACATATAAACTTTAGGTATTGCATATGACAGTATTTGTAATAAAGGACAGGATTACTGTATTTTCAGAAGCTCATTACATTTGTTGGAGACTTGCAGTCATCTTTGCAGGCTTTACCCATAAACTAAACAGAATGCCAATCTATCATGTGTGGTCCATAACCTGTGCAGTAATCCTTTAAGCAATATATCTTGAGCTTGTTTCTTGTTTGCTGTTCATTTTTTACCTTGATCATGTTTTCCCCATGAAACAAGCAGATAGTTGTTGTCAGGCAGGTCTTTTTTGGATAAGGAACATTTTTAAAAGTGGGGATATCACAGAGATTGCTACTTTCAGCATGTTACTTGGTGCTTTTATAAACCTGAATATAAATTATAATTAGAACTGCAGTGCAAGGGGAAGTGGTTTGAGTTGAGTGCTTCTTCTTTTTTATACTTGATTTTGACTGGCATTCCAGTAATGTATTTAAAAAGTAATTTATTTTTTCATGCCTCACAACCTTTTTGTTTCCATCTAGATATTAAGTAAGCTGTCATGTAGCCAATGCATTAACATATTTTTCTTCTACACTTCATTTTGTCTTGACTGGACTCTCATAATGATGGTTTGGCACTCAGGGCAGTGTATTTAATTAAAGTTCCAGTTTTTGTGGTTTTGAGCATAGGTCCGCCCCTTTCTAGTTGGCCACGCCCCTTCCCATTGACCCCCCACCCACCCATTCAGCGATCTCCTGCAGCTCCCCTTTGATTTGAAGTCACCAGCCACCACTGGCTGTCAGTTTAGTTGATTGATGCTGGGGGTGTAGAGTAGATGAAGTCTGAGGAATCTTGTCGTAATTGGCCTTGCAAATTCCATAAGAAGATGGAACCAATTTTGCCTAGGCCAAAAGGGCATCACCACAATGATTTTTGGTTATTCTTTTTGAATTAGAAGTACATTGGAAATGATTGAAAAGGGTAGAAAAGCTTACAGGAGCATTCTAGATCAAGGGAATGACAGTGCATCTGCTCTCCATCCCTGGCTGTAAGGATGTCTCAAGCAGCATTTTCCTAGTCAGTTTTGTAAGGAGACAGACAAATCTAACTGAAATACCCCCCACATCTGGATGAAGTTCTGGAACACATCTGTATTTTAGTTTCCACTCATGAGGATCTGTCCAGAATCTACTGAGTCTGTCTGCCCAAATGTTTTGCTCTGATGGAATGCAGGAGGCCCAAAAAGTCCAACAATGCTGATGAGCTACCACACAAGCCATCATTGCTAATCAACAAAGATGGTATGGCATTGTACCCCTTGTTTGCTGAGATACCACATTACTGTGGTGTAGTCTGTATCCACCAGTAAACAGCCACAGTCCATAGATGGTGTACAGATTTCAAACTATGAAACACTGCTAGCATTTTCTTGATGTTTGCATACTTTGGTCCATCCAAAGAGTCCCCACAGACCTTGCAATTTTACTCCAATGGAAACTGTACCCCAAGCATAATCTGAAGAGTCTGTCTGTCTGGACAGGTCGAACTAGGGTCAGAAGTGAGAAAAGGAGTCCTGGACCAAGGGCCATTTGATTCCCCCACCCCTGCAATTCTCACCTTACAAACCCCAGCACTGGAATCTGAAAGTCCAAGGGCTGTAGTTTCTGGGTCCAAGAATTTTTTTTAGGTACCATCGGATTTTTCTCATGTGTAATCTGGCAAGTGGTATCACAAGGATCATGGATGACATGAGGCCTAGAATCCTGAGAAATTCTGTTGCAAGAGCCTGAAGTTGAGAAAACATAAAAAGATCTGCTGGTAAGTTACTACCTTTTCTTTCGGAAGGAAGGCCTTTTGCTTCAATGTATCTATTAGACACCCCCAAAAGATAACTTCATGAGAGGATGCGTCACAAGACTTTTTAAGGCTCAAGTGAAATCCCATATGTCAAAGGAGGTATGACAGCTTTGTTAAGGACTCCAAACATCTGACATAAGACTCTACAGAAATAAGCAAGTCATATAAATAAGGAAAATGTGGATGCCCTGCAATCTGCAGTGAACCACCACTGGGGCTAGACACTTTATAAACACTCAAGGTGCAATGGAGAGTCCAAAGGGTAATGCAGAGTACTGAAAATGTGATCCAGATACAGCAAACCTTAGAATCTTCCTTGAACTCTGAGCAATGAGTATGTGATGGTAAGCATCTTTGAGATCCAGTGTCACCATAAGACAGTGGGATGTAAGCCATGCAAATGCTGACTGAAGGGTCAACATCTTGAATTTTGGAATTTTACATAAAGGTTGAGAAAAGACAGATGTCACAGAAGTCTCCATTTTTGCTCCTTCTGTAGTACCAAAAATATCCTGGAATAAAAACCTTTTCCTGTGCAGGTACTGGTTCAATGATCCCCACTTCTATCATATGTTGTAGCACTGGTGAAAACACACCTATCTGGTTTGGTGGACGTGAGGGAATTCCCCTAAAAACAGGAGGAGAGTCCACCCACTGCCAAGTGAATCCATTCTGAGTCACAGTTAACACTCATCTGTTTGAAATTGTGTAATTCCAGGCTATGGTGCTGATGTTAATTTGGGGTGAGAGACGCAGGAAAACTGGGGCAGGAAGTGTAGGTATGGTCATCAAATTCCAGGCATAGTCATTCATTAGCTGGAGCTTGGCTGCTAGCTGACAGATTTGGAGCAAACCTCACCCCCCCGTCCCTTCCAGTCATTTCCTAAGGTATACCTGCCACCATTCCTCAGCCTATTATTTCAAGAGAGCAGGTCAACTCGGCACTCTCCAAGACCAAAAACACAGCAACAATGGGACCAGAAAATATCCCAGGTTGTCTTTTAAGCAACTTAAAGGATTACCTAGCTGACCCATTTGGATCCCTCTTTAACCACATTCTGGAACTGGCTATGTTCTGGTGGAATGGAGGACAGCAATAATAATCCCTCTGCACAAAGGGGACCATCAACCAACTCTGGAAATTATAGACCCATAAGCTTGACTAGCGTCATGTGCAAGGCCATGGAAAGAATCATTATGGAGCTTATTAACAAGGGTGTAGGTAATCTTCAAACTCTGAACGCAACCAAGTTTGGATTCGTTAAAAGTAGATCATGCCTGTTAACTGGTTGACTACTTTGAGAAACACACCAAGGCCCTGGATGAGAGAAAGAAGGTACATACCACCATGCTTGACCTAGCCAAGGCATTTGACACAATCCCTCACTCAGGTATTATAGAGAAACATTACCAGATGGGTAGCCAAGTGGCCCATTGACAGGACACATACTGTTAAAGTGGGTGATTTCATCTTTAGTAAAAGACCAGTCATCAGTGTGTACCACAGGGTTTTGTGCTAGGCCCCTTACTGATCAGAATTTATTTCTCAGACATCCAGGAAAACTTGAATGGCCTGTGGTTGACCAAGTTTGCTGACAATTGCAAATTGGTAGCAATCATTGAGTCCCCTGATGATGATAATATACTGCAGACAAGGTTAACACAGACAAATGACTGATGCCACAGATTAAAGCTAAGTGCAAAAAAAAAAAAAAAAGCATTATTATTCCCTTTGGAAAACTGACATCCCCGCTGATTACATTATAGACAGCATCCCCCTAAGTGTAGACCCGGTGGTACATGGTCTGGGTATTTAAGTTGATAGCAATCTGAACTTTGACCACCATGTATCCACATCAGTATGGAAATCCTTCTATGTGGCACATCTTGTAAGTAAAGGTATTGCATCAGGATCTAAGGATGTTATAATTCCATTATACTCAGCCCTCATCACACCAGTAATTGAGTACAATGCTACATTTTGCGTGTACCTCACCAGACACCTGGAACAATTACAGAGACCGCAGAGGTTCCTCACCAAGAAATTACATGGTACACAAAACAAGTCTTGCATGGAAAGACTTGAAATCCCTGTCACTGTATCCTGTCTCTGCAGGTTGCTAAGGGGTGAACTGTGCCTGGTTACAGGGCAGTCTCTTACCTGCCCTGATGGAAATGCTACGTAGGTTCATAGGTAGATACTAGGCTATCTGCCCTAGGGAATTTATAAGCCTAGCCAGAGTGTATTTGGCTTCCACCTCCCTATTAGATTAACCTACTGTGCCTCTGTAAAGTAGGTCACAGAAGGTACTCTTTTAAGATTAGTTTACTGTGCCTCCGTCTAGCAGGGACACAGGAGAGATCCCAGGGGTGAATTTGCGATTTCCCATCCACGCGTCCAAATTTCGCTTGAAGGGGGTCAGCGAGGGGCTATGTCTAACATGAATTGGGATTCTATTCTAGAGTGAGGGGAGCCTCTGGGAAATTAATCTGTCCCTCCAACATGTCCTATTTATTTTTGTGCTGAGGTTTAGGTCCCTGGAGCGTGTAGCTCTAAGGGACTTGGATTTTTTGAGGTGGAGCATGTCCATTAATTCTGGGTTTGACATGGCTTTGTACGTCAGGCATAGATCACCTCTGAGTAGGCGGTAAGCAAATGAGTAGAGCTGGAGTTTCTTTAGTCGTGCTGCATAGGACATCTGTTTGTAGCCCATGATCCTCTTGGTGAGGTACTTTTGGGGTCTCTCCAGTTGCTGCAGGTGTCGGGTAAGGTACATCCCAAAAGGGGCATTGTATTCAATTATGGGCCTGATGAGTGATGAGTAGAGGGGCACAATGACCTCTCTTGATCTAGATGTGAATGCTTTCGTGATAAGGTGGGCTATATAGAAGGTCTTTCTAACCACTTTGGCAACGTGATTATCAAAGGAGAGATTACTATCTACGTTGGTCCCCAAATGTCTAATTACTTCTTCCGTACTTAATGGATTACCACCTATGTGGTAATTTGTGGGCACCTTGTTTTTCCCAAAGGGGATGACTATGCACTTTTTAGCATTTAGCTTGAGGCCGTGATTCTGGCACCAAGCATCCGTCTCTGTGGGACCCATTTGGAGGATGCTTGTGTCAGCTGGAGATTCGATTATGGCCCCCAGTTTGCAGTCATCTGCGAACTTTGTCAGCCATAATCCCCCCACACATTCATAAATTAAACTCCACGAGGGTCACTTGCTCCAAGGATCTTAACCTAGCCACTGACATGAACAGGTCATGCTGGAGAGCTAGATACATCTCTCAGAGACTGCCACTTTTCTAGAACAAGCTTCCAATTCACATAAAACAGAGCCCATCCATGACCCTCTTCAAGTGCAACCTAGAATAATGGATGGGTGACCACAAATTCCCTCCTTGGGGTGGCACCCATGTCCCTCCTGGACAGCGGAAGTCAGTATTAACTACCATAGACCCATACCTCTGTGAACTTCACTCACCTAACCACCGACAATTGGGATAACTTGGGATAAATATGGCTAGACTTGTAAGGGCTCTAGAGCCGTTAGCCTAGTAACCTTCTATGAACCTATGACTCTTTTTAGGAAAGTTACTTAATTTATTTGGTTTACAAGAGCTATCCTTCTGCTATTTTCTTTGGGGGGGTGACCTACTTGTTATTAGGTTAGGATTTCAGAACGTTCTGCCCTCTAAAGGGTTGAGAAGCAGCCTTGTTAGGTTAGAACCTGGGTACCTGAAAAACCTTTACTTATTTTATTATTTATTTGACATTTGTTTACCAGGAAAGTCCATATGGATAAAAACAGAACCCATTTTCATCCGAAGCCCTGGGAGAAAACTCCAAACAGAAACAACTTGCAAAGAACTTAAGACAGCTAATGTACAAGCATAAAACTATAACATTGTTATATACAGTGGAGAGATAGTAAGCAACATATAAGGAAACATACATTCAAGCATTTAAACTTCATGAAACAGAGTAATACAATCAAATATCCATGTACAAATACAAAATATATTCTTTGACTCTGTTAACATAATGGGAAGGTATTTTACATAAATTTTTAGGGTAATATAATTTATTATTCAGCACATTCTTGTCATTAGGGTACCAGGGTATATTACTGAGCAGTCAACTAACTAGTGAAAAAATAGAGATCCCTTTAGGTTGCTGTTGTTTGTCTTTCGGCTTTTCCCGGTTAGGGTTCGCCACAGCGGAACTCCGGTCCGCTAATGATTGGCAGTAGACTTTCACAAACGCCGAGGTGCCAGCTCGACGTTCAACCTTCAACAAAGGCATGCCCATTTACGCATGTCTTTCGAACGCCCACCCAACCGCGGGTAGGACATGCAGGCTCTACACAGAAGGCACTCCCCGCACTCCAACCGAGAATCGAACGGGAGAACCTCTTGCTTTAGGGGTAATGAGGGAATATATCCAGGAGATGAGCATGTACATAACCATATATTATATAGGTGTAGTTTGGGGGGGGTTAAAAGCATCCAGGTTAGTAATTGTTTTTGTGGTAAGGGGGAGAGAGTTCCAGACTTTAGCAACAGAGTAAGAGTATAAACTTTGTCCTGGTATTTTAGCTGGGGTGTGAGTGACTAGGAGTTGATCTTTAGACTGTAGGGTTCTATTGGGGGTGTAAGGCTTCACTATATAACTCAGGGATGGGAAGTTGAGGGTTTATGAATGATGTGTAAAGTTAGGAGCTGGACATAGTGGAGGTGGTTTGGGAGTTATAGCCATTGCAGCCTATGAAGTACTTTACAATGATTAGTGAAGGTCTTGGAGTTAGTGGCAAACTTGGCCACTTTGTTGTAGCAACATTCTAATTTGGATTTGAAAGAAGACTGCAGATAAGAGAGAATTGTGGCACGATATAGTAAAGAGGGGAAGAGGAAAGTTTTGTGGAGAGTGACCCTGGTTTGTCCATTCAGGAATTGCTCATTCCTATAAAGGATGCCTAGATTCTGTTGGGGTTTTTTGATGTTTTTTTTGGATGTGGAGCTCAAACTTAAGTTGATTGTCAGTAATGACTTCTAGCAGTTTGTGTGGGGCATTATTCAATGGCAGTGTTGTCTGCAGAAAGGATTTTTAATTGGATTATGTCCGGAGAGCAATTTTTTGGCATAAAGAGTAGTAGCTTAGTTTTTTAGGGTTAAGGAAGAGTTGCGAGTTAGAGAGCCTGGTTTCAATGGAAGTGAATGTTTGTTGTGTGATAGAGTGCAGTTGGGAGAGTGTAGGAGAGGTACAGATAATTCTGGAATCATATGTATAATGTGTGACTGAGGGCTGTGGAAGTACACAGGTTGTTAGTAAAGATATTAAAGAGTAAGGGGCCAAGTATGGAGCCCCGATGAACTCCTGTAGACGAGGGTAAAAAAGAAGAGATTGCATGTAACCATTTTACAGCTTGCTTTTGATTGCTTAGATAGCTATGAAACCACTATAAGGTGGGAGAAGTTAGTCCTAGGTTGGACAGCCTAGCCAGGAGTAAGGTAGGTGAGACCATATCTCAGACTTTAGATAGGTCAAGAAATAATGCAGATACAATGTTACCTGTGTATCTAGCTCTATTTATGATGTCAGTGAAGGATAGGAGGGCTGTGGAATTACTGTGGCCTGGATGGAAGCCATGTTGGGTGTAGGTAAGTTGTTATGTAGTAAGTATTGCATGAGTTGTTGGAGAATACATTTTTCTATCATTTTGGCGAAAGGAGATATAATTACTATAGGTTGGAAGTGATTTAGTTCTGTAGAGCTTCCTCCTTTGTGGATAGGAATAATATGGGACAACTTCCAGATGTCAGGAACGTTAGCCTCAGAAATGGATCTGTTGATAAGAACACTGATGGGGTAGGCAAGCTAATTTAAGGTATTCAGGAGGGAGGTTATCTGCAGAGGCAGAGCAAGGTCTAAGTTTTCCTAACAATTTTTTATGAGACTTGTAGGGATGGGTTGGAGAGTGAAATTTGCAGAATTATTAAAAATGGGAATAGGGCAGTTAAGGTAATGAAGTACAGGGAGTGAAGATGAGGAAGGATTGATGGTAGCTGTAGGAGTAGAGGAGCTAGGGTTGAGATTGGGTGAACCTGAGATCAGGGAGGCGATTGATTGTAGACAGCGAGTATTGAAGTTGTTAGCTATTTGTATAGGAGGTGTGTCAGGGCATAGGCAGTATACTTTTTTGTTCCCGGGGTTGAGTAGGGATGAGATGGATGATCAGAATTATTTAGGGTAAGATCTGTGTTCATGTGGGATGTGAGTGCAATATGTTTTTGTCTTTGTTTACTTGGTTGCAGAAATCTTACACTCCATGCATCAATTTACCTCTGTCATCTCACTGTTTCAGGATCTATGTAGAAGCAGGCCCATACACCAGATCAGGGAATTGGAGAATTAAGAACTTCAGACTTTAAATCATCTGGAAAATTTTGATTATGCAACCAAACAAATCTTCTCAACACCACAGAAGAAGCAGAAGCTCTAGACACAGTGTCAGTGCAATCATACACACTTCTCAGAGCATATTTAGGAACTTAAAGTTAGAAGCAATCTGATTCAAATATGACCTACCTTCTGGAGACAATGAAGCAGAAAATTTGTCCAAACTATAAGCACATTTTAACTCAAACTTCTACATATAGTCCTGATAATTTAAGATCCTAAAGGTTAACATAGAAACAATCTCTTATCTTGTTTGTCTAACCAGCAACAAACAGCAGGTCATAAATAGTGAAACAATCCCAGATATCAAACAGTCCAAGTAGCAAAAACAAAATCTCAGAATTTAACTGTCAAAAGTAGTTTAATGTACAAGCTATCGAGATAAACTCTTTATCGAATACAAAACACATAAATACTCATCCAGTATATATACAGTGCTAGCCTATCAACTTATTAACAAATTAATCAATTAAGCAATTAAGCATAAAATGTGTTAAAGTATAGCATAACTATTAGCTCTATACATAAAATTGTTTGTATTTTAAAATGGGCTTGATACTATTAACTTTGTTCAGACCTGGTGGTGCATCTGCTCTAAAAAAAGTTATCCATTTATATTCTGCCCTCTCAGTTGCATTAATAATATCTCCACCTTTCTTGTTCTTAAAAATTCTCTGAAGTATCGGAAGACATAGGCCATACTGTTTTAAATCTATCTACAGCTGACTTTAATAATGACCAGCTAAGACTATTAGATAAGGGATTGAACTTTATTCCATCTATAAATGGGACTTTGAATGACTGCCTTACAGAGCTGCGCTTATTTACAAGAAATGTTGATTTAAAGCAGTTATTTAATAATAATGCTAGTAATATTGCAGGCTTAAAAAGTAGTAATTTTATTCCCACAAGTTCAGCAACTGTATCTGCTTTCTATCGTATGTGTGAAAATGACTTTTATGATCTGTTTTTTAAAAGTAAAGCATTTAGGTACTATAATTTAAATGAATTTGAGAAAAAGTCATTAGTTGAATTGTATGCTAAGGATGATATTATTATTAAATCTGCTGACAAGGGTGGGAAAACAGTTATAATGGATCGTGGACATTATGAACATTTAATGCTTGAGTTTTTGAGTGATGTTAATACTTTTTAAATTATTAATTATGTTGACTTGAATAATATTGTTTACAGAATTAAATCTGATTTATATGACCAACTTATGCAGTTAGCTATTATGCCTGACAAATATAATTATATGTATATTGAATACCCTGTTTGCCCTTCAATATATGGTCTGCCAAAGGTTCATAAAAGTTTGTTACATCCACCAATGAGACCTATTGTCTCGTGTGGCCAGTGGGCTACAACAGGCATATCTAAATATCTTGACCAGCAACTAAAACCTATGCTGAACTATAGTAAACCTTTTATTAAAGATACATGTAACTTCTTAAGAATGTTAGGTGATTTTGTGAAAGATATAGATGCTATAAATATTTTATTAGTAACAATGGATTTAAAATCGTTATTTACGGTGATCCCCAATGGATTAGGTATTGATTATGTACATGAATTTATAGTACAACACAGTAATTTTTCAGCTAAGATTTATTTGATATGCTCCCTCTTAGAGTTAGTACTACAAAGCAATGTATTTATGTTTAGAGATTATATTTATCATTAAATCTGCGGTGTAGCCATGGCGACACCTGTAGCTAATAGCTATGCTAATTTGGTTTTAGCCAGGTAAGAGGAAATTCATATTTTCTCATCTGATGGGTATACGCACCCTGATTTAATTTTTTACAAACACTTTGTAGATGACATACTACTATTATGGAAAGGGAGTGAGGTTTCTTTAAATGAATTTGTTAATCATTTACAGTTAACTACTGAATTCCTGAAATGTGTTGTTCTACTAAGGTGATTAATTATTTAGATGTGAAATTATTAAAAGAGGATAATCTAATTCAGACTATCTATAAAAAAAATGTGCAGACTACTAGATATGTACATAATTCTAGGATGCACCCTAATCATATATATATATAAATGGGTAGTAAAGAGTCAATTTCTAAGAGCTAGCTGTCTGAATACTATGGAAGAAGGATTTATATCCGAAGTTGAGAGTATGTCTAAAGATTTTTTATGTAGGGGATATGATAAAAACTTTGTTAGACAATGTAGCTGAAGATGTTAAAAAACGACATACTGTGGCAGCACCTTATTTCAAGAATGATAGGTTAGATGAACAATATAGTAATGGTCAGCACAAAAACTATAACTTAGGTTATATAATGAAATTTAATAGACACTCATCTCAAGTTAAAGGTATTATTGACAGGAACTGGACTATCTTAAATTCAGATTGTTAAAAGGATAGTTGGAGAGAAACCATTTTTTTGTATACAAGAAGGAAAAGAACCTTAAACAGTTACTATGTTATAAAGATTTAAAGGTTAATGCCAAAGAAGTATGTGTAAAGAAAAAATGTAGTACTCCATGCTGTAAGTGCACATACTGCAAGATTATTAACACAGATTCTGAATTTGTTCACCATATAACGGATATGAGATTTGTATTTAACACAATTGGTACATGTGATACTGAAAATATTATATATTTGGCTAAATGTATAAAATGTCCGAGTTTTTATATAGGAAAAACTAACTGTAAATTTAAAGTGAGAATTCTGTCACATTTATCTGAAATTCGTAGAAAAGTTGAAACAAATGCTCTTAGTCAACATATTTTACAGCAAGGAGCTGATCATAGTTTTAGACTTAGGATACTTCAGAGAATTTTTAAGAACAAGAAAGGTAGAGATATTATTAATGCAACTGAAAGGGCAGAATATAAATGGATAATTTTTTTTAGAGCAGATGCACCACCAGGTCTGAACAAAGTTAATGGTATCAAGCCCATTTTAAAATACAAACAATTTCATGTATAGAGCTAATAGCTATGCTTTACTTTAACAAATTGTATGCTTAATTGCTTAATTTGTTAATAAGTTGTTAGGCTGGCACTGTGTATATATACTGGATGAGTATTTATGTGTTTTGTATTTGAAAAAGAGTTTATCTCGAAAGCTTGTACAGTAAACTACTTTTGACGGTTAAATCCTGAGATTTTGTTTTTGCTACTTGGATTGTTTGTCTAACCACTTGCCCTCCTTATCAGAGGGTAGTGGATTAGAGGAAGACAACAATTTCTTATTAGCTGTTGCCGCTGGAGTTATTGGGGGCAGGGTCAGCTGACAGTTGAGAAAAAATTCATTTATAATCTGGAGACCCCATGCTGCTCATCAGCTTTCTTTGGAATTTCAGCCAGTGAGTCTTGAGCCTTGAGCGCAGCTTTAAAAGTGTCTAAAAATGTGCAAAATTGGGAGGAATAGGTGCAGAATTAGGAACTTTGTCCTCCAATCGATCATTAAATCTGTCCAGTTCTGCAGATGCCCCTGTTTGCTCCCAAGAAAAAAAACATCTCTGAGTCTACCAATAGTCTTAGCAAAGGAAAATACTTTGTCTAGGTTTAACTTTGGACTCACAATCTGAAGTGTCAGAGCTCTAGGTGATGGATTCCTAAGCAGAATCACACCTGTCTCTGTCAAAATCCTCATCCCCTGAAAACACACACTGTCCTCTGGCAATACCTGCACTAGAACTGTGAAAATGCAAACAGCCCCCAGAACTGATTGTCTGCAAAACACTCTTAACCAAAGATATAACATCTGACTTAGAAATCACCTGATCATCTGCCCTGTAAGTAAGTTTTTGTTTCTTTTTTTCTAGGAATATCTCCACTAGGAGAATGGTCGGGGGCAGTCCATTGTCCCTGGCAAGACATTTCTTTCCCTAGGCAACTCCTGTACATAAAGTTTTTTGGTTCTCCCATACCTGTTATAGGTATTGGAACAGCCCCTGAGGATGTGTCTAATCCCCAGTGCATAGTGGCCATTACAGCTGCAAACACAAGGAGTCAAAGCAATAGGTAAATGGTCTGTGGAACTGTCTTTGGTCAAGCCAGAGACACTAACCATGCTGTAGCCAGAGAAGAAACCTCATTACCGATAGAGTAAGCTCAGTAACACTGGGCAAAGTTAGCATTCACCAGTAAGCCCCAAGCACACTTTCCATCCCCAAACTAGTATACACAAGCAGTACACTGAAAACTGTGTCACAAGATCTTAAACTTTTAGGCATAAATATCACAAAGCATTCATTAACTCAGAAATGAGAAAACATTCTAATTTTGTTAAGAAGAGTAACAGGTGGGATAAAACACATTCTGACTGTAAAAGTATAGGCCCAAATACTTTAGTTTTGGCAAGCTAGCAGGGTGATTTGTCCTTGAAAAGACTCTACCCACAGGACTACTGCTGTAGGACACTACCCATAGGACTTCTGCAGCAGTGAGAATGTATAACATCCAATGATCTTTTGAGAGTCCTTCTGAAACTTCAGAATGAACCTTGATATCAGTGGAAAGGGGTGAAAAGGCATACAGAAACATTCCTGTCTAAAGGAATGAAAATGCATCTGTTTTCCAGGCCCATTTGCAAGGAATCCTGGAGCAGAATTTTGCCAGTTTGTTATGAATGGAGGCAAAAAGAGCTACCTGAGGTATACCCCACAGTCAAATTCTGGAAGACACTGTGAATTGATTTACATTTGTGAGGGTCTGCCCTGATTCTGCTCAGCTTGTCTGCCACAGTGTTTTGCTCTGATGGGCTGTAAGATGCCTATAGACTGAGCTTGTGCTGAAGCTATATCTCAGGCTACTTTGGCTAATCTGCACAGAGTAAGATCTGGCAGCCCCCCTGTTTATGCACCACCAGACCTCTCAATTGAAACTATTTTGGAGGAACATACTTATTTTCAAGTCTGATTTATCCATGTAAATGAAAGACTTATTTTTGGAGGTATGTCCCTATTTTCAGGTTTGATTTACCCTTTTGCACAATTTTCTAAATCCTCCCTTATCACATGTGATTTTTAAAGCTGTGTAGTACGCAGGAAACCATACTAAATGTCCAGCATACTAATGGCACCAATAATTTAAGAAAGAGGAAACACACCTTGCATCTCCCTTTTTCAGAGGCAAAAATGAAAGACCTGATTTATTAAAATTTTGCAATGCAGTTTATGTCTACATATTTTACACTACCTCTGATAATGAGCTTATATTTTTCCATCATTTTTGTCATTCTCTGTTCTTAAACATGTGTTTCTGAGTAGTATCCCAAATTCCAAATGAAAGCAGAAAAGGGTGTGTTATTTTGTATTCAAATGTTATGTTAATCAGATTTCCAGATTTTTGGCTGAATGTACCTACGTTCAACAGCCTTTGTATCTATTTTCAATGTCTGTAGGTTGAGAGGTATTACACAGACACATACACACAAACTCATTTGTTTTTTTTTCCCTTATTTACTTTTTTTTTTTTTTATGCTCGCTAACCAAAGCACTGTTTAGTCAGCTTAATGTACTGCTGTGAAGTGGTCGACTTGTTTTTCACTGAACATTACCTATACATAAACATCTCGCTGGAGAACATTCATTCTTGAATCACGGTAAAGCTGTAAAGGCTGATCATTCTCTAAAGTGTACAACAATAAAGCAGTTAAAGAAAAAATTTAAAAAGATACATCGACAAATAATAAATGTTTGGTTCAAAGCTATCATATCTGCTCAGTAATATTCATGAGACAGTAAATTATGTATTCAGTGTATGAGTATTTCATTTTTAATTCTGATAATTAGAATACTGTTCCATTTAAAATACAGCTACTGAAATTATCTATTTCCCTCAGCAATATGTAAAGTTTATTACTAAATTTTCTCTGCTATAACAATAAATCTTTAAAGAATTACTATTTTCTTGACATTATATATCCAAAACGTATATCATTCTTACCTCACAGTAGAATTTGTCCTGATCAGTACATTTTTCGATTTGAATTTTTTACTCCTTGATCATATATAAATAGAACTTTTCTGAAATCTAATATATGCCAGGAGGAGATAGGAGACATATTTATATTTCTAAAGGAAATGTTTTATACTTTTTGTATAAAGTGGATCACTTAAGTATTAGATGTACATGTTTTATTATTTTTTCTTTTCTTATGAGACTGTTGCTGGCATAGAAAAGACTCTCTGTTATTGTTGCCTTCTTCACTCCAATTTGAATATTTTTTCATTCTGATAGAACAATCCACATCTTCTTAATAGGAAATCAGATCATTATTTTTTTATAATATTCCTCACTTCTTCCAATAATAATCTCTCTCCTGTTGAGTGAAAACATTTTAACCTTATTGGGTAATGCAAATGGGCTTTGATGTTGTTTTGGTTTAAAGTTTGCATTAGTGGTCAATACTCTTTCTTCTTTTCTAGTATTTTGGATGTAGAATTATTGCAAATTGTATATTCTGGTGACCTATCAAAACTGGGAACTTAGCACATGCAGTCTTCAAATCCAGTTCTTTATCTAAACAAAAGAGAAACTTTGCCACAAATGATTTTGTCAGTGCAGCTGTGTTTGTAGGTATAGGTTTGCCATTAGCCCTACAGCTCTCTTAGTTCCATAGGAGAAACCTTCCTGTAAGTTTAAAAACCTGGAAATCCATGTAGTTAGAAAGGAAATCATATCTGCCATAATTTTTCAGGGACCCTGAAAATTCTTATGTTCAACAATTTTTCCTGTTTTTAAGGTCTATTTTTTTAAAGAAGAAACATCTTTATTAAGTTATCACTTATGACATAGGTAATCATACATTTATATAAATGAAAACATACTATTTTGACATATTTTTAGCTGCAAATGTTAGACATCACTTATAATCCAACATTAACAGAACAATGATGATCCAGAGGGAAGCAGAATGCAAGAAAATGCCACTGCTGTTGGGGTGTCTTGAAGCAGAGAAAGCATTTGGCAGAGTAAGATAGGATTTTATGAGCAGGGCAATAGAAGCATTTGTATTCCCTGATAAAAAATATAAGGTTGATTAGGATGATATATGAGGGATCAATGGCAAAAATTAGAGTGGGTGGGTAACTCTGATAATTTTTGTTTGAGTAGAGGAACCAGGCAGGGCTGTCCTCTTTCCCATTTAAGGTCCTCAAATTTGTTAAGTAATCAGATATTTTGTTTTATGGAGAGCTCTGTCTGGATTTTTCCTTATTTCATCTTTTGACCAGTTTCACTTAAAGCAGATTTGAGAATTTTTGTTTGTCTGTCAGTCTTCAACATCCCTCTCCATTTAAAATTATTGTATTATATTGCAATAAGTTTAATTTGAAAGTTTCTGTTTTTAGAGTTAGCTCTTGTAGTGAAGACAAAACGTGCTGAAATTCCTGTTGTAATGATGTCTCCACATGTCTATTTAGAGGGACTCATTTTGAAGCAATCCAAGAGACAGACTGCAGAAAGAATTTTGTCAAGGAAAAATGTTAATACTGGTTAAAATGCTCAGATATGTCTTCTTACTTGATATGTTCAAGATGAATGGTATAATTTTTCTTTCCCTGATTTCTTCAGACTGATGCTGCAGAACTCTTTACTGTTACTACGGCAAATGTCTTGCTTCCTTGCCTCTATTTTTATTTTGATGTGCCTGCTAGGATCTTTCCTTAGAGACAACCTATAATCACATTAAAGAAATCCTTAGTAAGATGTACTCCATTTTGGTGAAATAAACAGTGCTTATTGTTTATCAATTACTCATGTATAATCATTGATCCTACAATGTTGTCTTATGTTCTATTCTCTTACAATTCCTAATTTTCCTGCTGCTAGCCTTGTTATCCTGGTCATTGGATATATTTGTTGTTGTTTGTTGTGAAAGATTTGATTCACTCAGTTTTAGCTATTCATATTTCTGTTGGATTTATATAATTTTCAAAGAATTTTGGGTAAATTTGTTTTATTATTTGCAAAACGATAGATATGAACATAAACTTTACTGACATGGTTAGTTTTCAGTTGTAGTACTCTCCTATGTTATATTCATATTCAAAATAGTTTTCCAGGTCATTTAGGCTATTCTTTGCCGAGTACTACCTTGACAAAAATCACTGTTCCAATTTGGGAACATTGGGTCACCTTGACTATATTGTGTTAGGTACTGGTCATGCCAGCCCCAGAATTACTGCACCGTTTGTGATTAGCTAATGTTGCGGGTGTATGAAAATGCCATTTGATTATAGAAAGTTTAGTGCTTAGTCAAACATAAAAATGAAGTAACATTATTTTCTTTCTCCTGATATAGGCAAGTGATTCATGTATGAACGGCATTTTACACAACGGAATAAATACTTTTTCTGAAAGAAAGCAATAGATGTTCTCATTTTTTTTTTTTTAAAGATTTGAGATGCCAGCATTTAAGAGTACTTCACTTCTGCCCAGGCGGCTGAAGCAGTATTGGAGAATTCTGACAGTGACACAGAAGATAACGACATTCCAGAAATTTGTATTCTTTCATCAGTAGATGGGGATGATTCTGAGGTTGAACATATTGATGAAGATCACTTGGGTCCAGATGAACCAACAGATATTTGTGGAGACTGGACATGATCACTGCTGCTGAGCATGGCTCTGACGAAACTGTGACTACTGCAGCAGTTACTTGTGATACTGAAAAACACCATTCACCCAGACGTAAAACAACATACAAACATGGGTGCAAAGTAAAGGAAGCTGCTCATACTGTGGTTGAAGAAGATGACTATGGTTCTTCAGAGCAAAGAAAATGAAAAACTACAAAGCTGGTTGAAGGTGTGGCAGGAAGTAATAAGACAAACTCGAAAATACAGGTCTTCAGAGACAGTGCAGGTACCACCGTCAAGCCATAAGACTGGCTGGAAACTGACAGACAAGTTCACGGAGACTATGAAATTTGAGGAAGTAATCAGACTACTTGATACATATCCAGAACTGCTAATGAAGATGCTGTTAGAGTTATTTGATGTATGTTTTGGTGGTGATCTGTTTGATCACTTGAAAACACAGACAGAAGTGTATTCACATCGTGATAAAAACACACCGGGGTTTTCAACATCCAGAGAAGAAATTAGACAGTTCAACGGCATTGTTCTGCTGTCAGGATACCACACATTGCCCACAGAAAGAAGATTACTGTAGCATGGCTCATGACTTGGGTTGCGATGCAGTGATAAAAGCAATGACCAAAAATAAATTCCAGGAACTGAAGACCTTTTTCCATGCAGCCGACGACAAGAACCTGGCACGGTCTAAAGTTGCAAAAAAGTAACCTGTTTATGATAGTCTGAACAGTGCATTGATGCAGTTTGGATTGTTTGAAGAGAAGCTGAGTATAGACAAATCGATAGTTCAATATTATGGCCACCATGGGGCCAAAATATTTATAAGGGGTAAGCCAATAAGATTTGGCTATAAAATTTGGATGCTCTGTCCTTCAGGTGGATTCCCATTCCAGGTTTCTATTTATTGTGGTAAAGTAGATCAGCCTGAAAACATTGGCTTGGCACAGCATGTCAAAGGTACCTTGACTGGTGAAAAGGCAGAGATTCCACAGTCAAGAATGATAGCTAAGTACACGTCAGGCATGGGTAGTGTGGATCAGCTTGATCGACTTCTAGCAGCATACTGTCCTATGTTGTTGCTGCTGGTCTTTTGGCTTTTCCTGGTTAGGGGTCGCCACAGCGGAACTCCAGTCCATTAATGATTGGCAGTAGATTTTCATGAATGCCGAGGTACCAGCTCGACATCCAACCTTCAACGAAGGCACACCCATTTACGTATGTCTTTCGAATGCCACCCAACTGCGGGTAGGACATGCAGACTCCACAGAGAAGACACTCCCTGCACTCCAGCCGAGAATCGAATGGTAGAACCTCTTGCTGTGAGGCAACAACGCTACCGCTGTACCACCGCAGCATGGTCCTATGATAAAGTCAAAAAGGTGGTGGTGGAATCTTCTAGTCAATGCATTCAACATGGACAAACCAAAAAGAACTGTAGATACTCCACCAAAGTTTGCCTACCCACAAAGATTCCAAAGGAAAGAAGAAAAAGGCAAGTACTGGCCACCATGCTGAAAAGCTTCAAAACTTTTATTTAAAACACAGGAATGAGCACTTTCGGGACCAAGCCCTTCTTCAGATACAAAACTCAAATGAAACTGCAGTTTTTATATAGCTCTTCAGTTAACATTGAATATCGCACCCTCCTTTTCTTTAGTGCAGGTCTTAAAGGTATAACCCTATTTAAACTGGGGTTTTGTATGCTGCTCGCTCAATGATCCATTTAGTTTCATTCAACTCTGTCTAATTGATCGAGTCACCTTCCCTTGAATGAAACTAAATAAATCATTGAGCTAGCAGCATACAAACCCCAGATTTACATGGGGTCAAACCTTTAAGACCTGCACTAAAGAAAAGGAGGGTGTTTTTGTGTTTTAAATAAAAGTTTTGAAGTTGTTCAGCATGGTGGCCAGTACCTGCTTTTTTCTTATTTCCATTCAACATGGCAGTAGTTGCTGGTGGAAACCTCACAGCAAAGGTGGATCATTTTCAGACCATCTCACACATAGGTTCATAGGTCGGTACTAGGCTATTGGCCCTAGGGCCTATACAAGCCTAGCCATAACAATTCCCTGGCTATTTCTTCCCACAATATTTACTTCCCTGGACCCCTGTCTAGCAGGGCGACTGATGTGATCCCCGGGGTGAATTTCCTATCTCCCATCCAATCGTCAAAGTTCCTTTTGAAGAGGGCCAAAGAGGCACTCTGCTTGACATGTATGGGGAGTCTATTCCAGAGTATGGGGAGTCTCTGGGTCAGGAACCTATCCCTCCAGCATATTTTGTTCATTGTGATGACAAGGTTTAGATCCCTGGACCATGTGGCTCTGAGGGACTGGGATTTCTTTAAGTGTAGCATGTCCATCAGCTCTGGGTTTGACATGGCCTTGTATGTTAAGCAGAGATCGCCTCTGAGTAGACGATATGCGATAGAGTATAGCTGGAGTTTTTTTAGACAGTCAGCATAGGGCATCTGCTTTAGGCCTGTGATTCTTTTAGTGAGGTGTTTCTGCGGCCTTTCCAGTTGTTGCAGATGTCTTGAGAGGTACATACCAAATGGGGCATTGTATTCTATAATGGGTCTAATGAGGGATGAGTACAGTGGGACAATGACATCCTTTTATCTGGATAAAAAGCCCTTAGTGATGAGGTGTGCCACATCTCAAATTTCACCGGGAAGTAACCAGGCGCTTGTTCAAGGGAGTACCTCGTTTCCAGCTCAGTGGTCCCACTTCACCAGTACCCCATCTTGTGTGATACAGTGTTACCCAAAACAACCTTGACTCAACATCACAAAGGTGGTGCACCTACTGCCAGTCGAATGCACAAAAGGAATGGGGAAAGTGCGACAAGAGCCTTCACATCAACTGTTTTGAGCAGTACCACACTCAGCACTTTTGAACTCTGCCAGGCTTGATGTCTTGATGAACTGCCATTTGACAATTCAGTGAATTTATTTCAGACTTTTCTTTGACATATCACATATACTGTAAAACAGTATTAAGATAACAGTTGTAAAGTGCAGTTAAAACAATTAACATTACAAGATGGATGTGGTTGGACTATTGTGCTAACATTAATGTATCAATGTTCCCATTTGGAAACATGGGTATAATTTTTTGATGTTGGTCGATTTTAATGTGAGCTTGCATTTCTTTATCTC
Organism: Protopterus annectens; assembly: GCF_019279795.1. NCBI lineage: Eukaryota > Metazoa > Chordata > Ceratodontiformes > Protopteridae > Protopterus > Protopterus annectens. Next base: position 684,608,070 of record NC_056737.1, on the reverse strand, counting down.
AAAGGACAAGAAAGTATCAGGAAATATGATATTTAATAGATTTTGCCTTTTATTTATACACCATGGAAAATAAGGGCTAAACACTTGGTAACCCTTGTTCCTTTCCTCAAAACAAAAGTGTGTTATCTAGCCCATTCACATGCCTCTCATACTTGTAAGTTATTTTCACCTTTCCTTCATCAGACTTAAGATTTTCTGACTAGCCTTGTCATGGCATGTTCTGCTACCTAAGAGATGCAACTGCAACCCAAGTTGAGAAGATTATGTTGAAATGAAGAGACAGAAACTAAACAATAGCTGAATTTGTGCCTCGACAACCACACACTTCATAATCAATTTTTTAAATTGTCAGTTAAATATGCCAAAGATACAAATGTCTGGCAGTAGACCAAAAACCCTTCCATTAATTCTAGATGGGCAAACTGGAGTGATGGGCCTCCACTTTAAGAAGAGAAATCCACAGGCTGCATTCCATCTATAAAGGTATCAGGTATCATTGAAAAACTCATCAGCTTAAATGTAAACCCATATGTCACAAGATGGGTTGCAAACTGGCTAAGTGACAGAACCCACAGGGTCAGAGTTGCTGGCGCCATGTCAGACTCAAAGCCTGTCACAAGTGGTGTCCCGCAGGGCTCAGTCCTGGGCCCACTCTTGTTCGGCATCTACTTTTCAGAAGTACAAGCAAACACAAGAGGGTTATGGCTGACAAAGTTCGCAGATGACTGCAAACTGGGCGCCATAGTCGAGAACACATCTGACACAGATATCCTTCAGAAGGGTCTTATAGAAACGGATAACTGGTGCCAGAGCCATGGCCTAAAGTTAAACGCCAAAAAATGCATAGTCATACCCTTCGGGAAAAACAAGGTTACCCCTAGCTACCATATAGGTGGCAATCCATTAAGCACAGAAGAGGTTATCAGGGATCTGGGGACCCAGGTTGACAGTAACCTTTTGTTTGACACTCACGTTGCCAAAGTAGTTAGGAAGACCTTCTACATTGCCCACCTGATCATGAAGGGATTCACATCTAGATCAAGGAAGGTCATCATCCCCCTGTACTCATCACTCATCAGACCAATGATTGAGTACAATGCCCCATTCGGAATGTATCTGACCCGACACCTGCAGCAACTGGAAAGGCCCCAAAAGTTCCTCACCAAAAGGATAAAGGGTCTCAAAAATATGTCTTATGCTGCCCGACTGAAGGAACTCCAGCTCTATTCAGTCACTTACCGTCTGCTCAGAGGTGACCTGTGCCTGACATACAAGGCCATGTCCAACCTGGAATTGATGAACATGCTTCACCTCAAAAAATCTAGCTCCCTCAGAACTACAAGGGCAGGAGACTTAAACCTTGACACGGTTATTAATAGGACGTACTGGAGGGACAGATTCATCACCCAGAGACTTCCTATGCTGTGGAACAAAATCCTGGTACATGTGAGGCAGAGCACCTCGCTGGCTTTGTTCAAGAGAAATCTTGACCAATGGATGGGAGATCACAGATATACCCCAGGGATTACCTCAGTGTCACTGCTTGACAGAGGCACAGCAAAATAATGGGCATAGTATCTTTCAAACTAAAGGGGTGGCGAAAGCCACAAAACTCTGGGCTAGGCTTATAAATGCCCTTGGGCAGATAGCCTAGTATGAACCTATGAACCTATGAACCTATAAGAGCTCACACTTTTCAGTTTGCACAGAAAGGTTTTTACCTAAAAAGATGGAGATGAGATTCTATCCAAGATTCAAACCTTTGATTCAGGAGAGTCAGTGCAGATTCCATCCAGCATATAGAGCAGTCTGTCTCTTCTTTACTTTGCACCATTATGTAATGGTCTGAAGGAGACTACTAATCTAGTCCTTAGCTGTTGGAAAAGGCTTGGGCTGCATGACCTGGGAAATGCCTTAGGGTTACCTGGGTCACTGTCATATTATTCCCTGCTTCTGCATGAACAAAGGGACAGTTTTGTCTATCTTCTCTGCATAAAACTCTGCCAAAGATACATATTGTCATGACTATAGGATATCAAAACACTGCAAAGGTTTTAAGGATGCCCAGTTTTGTAGACCCAAAGACTGCATCTGTGTTGTTTTTCATACAATGTTATTCACTTTGAAGATGACTTCTAACATACAGTCAAGTAAACTGGTTCTTGGTATGAAGTGGCAGGTATGAGATTACCTATCTCAAAATCCGGAGGTCATGCTACCATCTCATAAACTTATGGAATATTTTTTTGCTTGGTATAGGAGATGGAAACTTACCTTAGTGGAGGAGTTTGAGTACTTTCAGCTTTTATTTATGAATGATGACAAAGGAAACAATAAAAATTACAATACTTGCAGAGTGTGAAAGTGTTAGAGTATTGTTAGTGGGGAAGCAGAAACTAAGTTCATAAAAAAAACTCTCAGTTTATTAGCCAGTTTGTCTGTCTACGTCCCATTCCTCAGCTAAAGTCTTTTGCTACAGGTAATGTCTAAAACAATGCATTCAAAAGTACAAACAACAAAGCCGTTTCTCTTCATGACACTGAGCCTTTATGCTTTTGGTGAGAAGAGTGTCAGGAGTGATTTGTGACAGACGAGTACCTGTAAAGAGTGAAAGGGAAGGTCTACAAGAGGGTAGTGAGACCAGCTATGTTATATGGGTTGGAGACAGTGGCATTGACAAAAAGGCAGGAATTTGAGCTGGATGTGGCAGAATTAAAGATGTTAAGATTTGCACTGGGTGTGATGAGAGTGGACAGCATTAGGAATAAGTATATTAGAGGGTCAGCCCAGATTGGAAGGTTTGGAGACAAAGCCAGAGAGGCACGATTACGTTGGTTTGGACATGTGCTGAGGAGGGATGCTGAGTATATTGGGAAAAAGATGCTAAGAATGAAGCTACCAGGTAACAGGAAAAGAGGAAGGCCTAAGATAAGGTTTATGGATGTGGTGAGAGAGGACATGCAGGTGGTTGGTGTGACAGAGCAAGATGCAGAGGACAGGAAGAAATGGAAACAGGTGATCTGCTGTGGCGACCCCTAACGGGAACAGTCGAAAGAAGATGATGATGATTCCAAAGACACAAATAGCCGATACATAAAGTTAGCAATCCACCAATTGCTACAACCTCATTGGGTAACCACTACACTTATAGAATCAACTCAAATAGTGTGTGCTATTCATATGTAAATACGTGATGGTCATATAAATGTTAAATAACAGTGTTACAACTGAAAATAAATGCGCGAATAAAAACTAATCTATCATGCATATACCTAACTAAACTGAAATGGCTCTAACATAATATGCATACATTCATATCATTCAAGTTATGGCTAACAAAGGTTTAATGGAAATAAAATCGTTGAGTCCTGGTGGACTGGAAGAGTCTAAGAATATCTGCCACCAATATTCTTTGTATGACAACCATCCTTTGTATCCCCCCCCCCCAGAATCAAATGAAACACTGTCTATTATAGCAAAACCAAAATTTTGGCGTCAACAAGTTTATTTAAATGTTGTGGAGTCCTGTTTGTATTGTTCTGATGAAGTTTGCTATTGAGCAAGTGAAAGCGCTTAACCATTGGATTTGTTTGTATATCTGTTCATTAAAACTTTCTGTTTTTATGCGGACTTCAGCCGTTATCATTTTACATCCTATTTTTGGTGACTCTTGATCCATCCATGTGCCTTGGGCAGTCTTTCCCTGAAAATGCCCCCCACCCTATCAAGGAAGTATCCGTGGTCACAGTGACTACTGGGGGGGAGCACAAAGGGTCATCCTATTGTGACATGAAGAGACATCAACCACCTCTGAAGGTCCCTCTTGCAAGAGTTTGTGATGAGAATCATATGGTTCATTGGCAATTTCTGGTAAGACCATTGAACATTGAACAGAAGCCATTGAAGAATTCACATATGCATCCTTGTGAATGGAATGGCTAGAATTGCTGCCGCCATCAAACCTAGTACCTTCAAGACCTCTGCGACTGTAGCTCTATTCTTTGACACCAATGAGTTGACATGTTGGCAAAGAAGTGAGACCCTTTCGACTGGAAGACATAGAGTGGTGGTTGAAGTATCTAACTCTGCTCCTATAAAGACGGTATGCTGCGATGGCGACAAGGCAGACTTTTTGAAGTTGACTGTAATGCCTAAGTGGTTGCAGAGTGTCAGAGTAGATTCTGTTGCCTGAATCAATTGATGCATTGTGGTGGTGGTAAGGAGCCAATCGTCTAGGTATGAAAACACCTGGAATCCTAGATGCCTCAGGTGAGCCGTGACCACTGCCATACATTTGGTGAACACTCTGGGGGATGTAGTGAGACCAAAGGGCAGGGCTCGAAACTGGTAGTGATTAGTTCCAAGCCGGAAACGCAGGTGATCTCTGGAGTGTCTTTCCATCTTTATGTGGTAGTACGCGTCTTTGAGATCGATGGAGCACATCGAATTGCCTGAAGCATGACCATTTGGAACTTCTCTTTTTTTACTAATTGGTTGAGTCGGCTGAGGTCCAAGATAGATCTCCAGTCCCCTGTTTTCTTTTGAACCAAAATGAATCTTGAGTAAGTTCCGAATCCTGCTTGGTCTGCTGGGACTGGCTGGATGACTCTTTTTTCTAGCAACTTGCGGACCTCTATAGTTGCTTGTCTCCTGAGACTGGGTGGAACATCCGGGATTCTGTTGACAGGAGTGTGAGGGGAAGAAAACAGTATGAAATACCCACTGGAAATGATGCTTTGTACCCAGGTATCAGATGTTATGCTTAGCCAGGCTTCTGGGTACAAAGATAAGTGACCCCCGACTGCCTCCAGAGCCGGACAGGCGGGTCTCCTTTCAGGAGCACTGGTAGGGCTGACCAGAGAACTGGCCTCTGTCACCCTGTTGTTGTGGACCACCCCCTGCTGTGCGGGTGGCATCTTTCATTATAACCCCCTCCTCTGCCTCTAGAGGGGGTTTCACCACGTGTCTCCTGAAAGGCTCCCTGGGCTTTTGGGAACCACATCTTTCCACCCTTAGGGCCCTTGGGATAGGGCCAAGTAGGGGTGGAAAAACAGACTCTGACGGCAGATAGAGTATTTCCTTCCTGCTCACACCTTGGTTAGAGTTTCCTTTACCTTGGGCCCAAACAGGGATGAGCCATCAAATGGGGTGTTGATAAAGGAAGACTTGAAAGACTCCACAAAGGACAGAGATACATCCAGGCTTGTCTACGCAGAGCAATGCCTGAACTAGCGGCCCTACTCGAACCATCAGCTGCGTAAGATATGAGACGCATGGATGAGTTAACAATCGAGTTTAGGGTAGCGAAATGGGTGGTAACTTTGTCAGCAACCCCTGCAGCTACCGTACCCTGGACAGTATCTCCTAGCTCCTTCAGGAGATTTCTTTGTAGTCTGGTAAAATGGGTTCAATAGCTCAGTGATCAAAAGGAAAAAGTCACTGAACTAAACATGCATTTTCCATATCTATCCATGATCCTGGAATCTCTGTTAGGAGGATGGATAGATGAGGACGTCTCAGATGTTTCCTTTTTGGTGGCTGCCGCCACCACCATGGCATCAACAGGCACTCCCTTAGTCAAAAAAGCTTTGTCTACGGGGGCAGAGATTAACTTATTTGGCTTCCGAGTGACAGGTTCCATGGCCTCCAGAGACTCCCATGCCTTACGAGAGATCAGCTCCATGACCTCATTGTAAGACAGAGACACCCAAGAGGTGGAAGACTGAGACCCGAAAGCCTTCAAGAGCACTGACTCATCCTCATTAGGGCTTTTGGACTGCCAACCACCCCTCTGATTAAGGATCTCTAATATCTCCGCAAAGGAGATATTCTCAGAGGGGGACCGAGAGGACCCTTTTGATTCATCCAAGTCAGTGTCAGATGTCAAAGACTCCTGTGGGGAGTCCAAGTGCCTCCTCTTGCACAGTCTCTTCCTGGGTACCTCCTCAGTGGGGGCTTCTGGGGAGGTCTCAGAAGAGCAGGTGGCACCCTGTGGGGCTACTTGATGCTCAGGGTCTCTACGCCTGGGTTGACCGGTAGAAGCAGGAGTGGACACAGGCACTTGAGGGGAAGAGGAAGCCAGACCTGATGCTGATGATGTCTTTGGAGACAGGCCTCTCCTCATGGCATCGAACGCACCATTACTCCGACGAGAAGGGGTAGATGGATCCGGTGGGACCGTCCGATCCTCCCGCACTGACGCTATGGGCTCCGAGCCCAAGGTAGGAGCCAAGCTCATCCGAGCTGAAGCCCCGAGAGGAAGAGTCGGCACCGACAAATTGGTATGACTATCCTCTCCGGACCCGACAGGAGAGTGTTGGCTCCTAGAGTCCCCGGTCGGCACCGAGGACGTCCAAGTAGATGGGACCGATAACACCAGAGCAGGTCTCAGCTCCACAGGCTCAACAACCATCAGGTCGGCCTCCTCCGGCTTCAAAAGTCCAGTACGGCTCGAAGGAGGAGCAGTCAAGTCCGGGGTAATGGTCTTCAGTTCCGACGGAGGCGTTGGAGCCGACAACAATTTGGCAAGGCCTGGTGCCCATAAAAGCTTCTGCACCAACCGGTCCATATCCAGATCTGAGAGGCTGACAGAAGACTTTGAGGAGTGCACCGAGGGAGCTGATTGAAGCATAGGAGATGAGGGAATCTCAGAAACCGGCTCTAAAGCTGTGAGCTGGCTCTGAATGGAAGGGACACTCGGTTCCAAAGGCAGTGGAACTGATGACCCTACACCCTCCATTTTTTTAGCCTTTTTAGATAACTTGGAGTCACTTGAAGATTTGAATGACTTGGAGGATTTACTAGCACCATCCTGGTCACCCAGTGCTTCCGAGAAGGGGTGCTGAAGTAAACCCCTATCCACCAATTTCCTCCTCCTCTCTAAAAGTACCCTGGAAGAGAAGGAGTGACAGAAGCTACAAGAGTCTGGGAGGTGTAATGCCCCCAGACAACAGACACACTGAACGTGCCCGTCAGTGACTGACATTTTTTGTCCACAATCCGGACATTTTTTGAAGCCAGATTTAGGATGTTGCTTCTCTTTCTCTTCAGACATTCTTTTAAATTTAGAGAAATTTAAACAAATAGAAAAAACGCACTCTATGCAACTATTAGCTATTGAAATAACTACTGACTAAGAATTTAGTTAAATACAAGGCCAACACTACTAGACCAACTGCTAACTAGAAACACTTCTATAGAAAAAACAAAGCCAACACAGGGCACTTATATATATATATATATATATATATATATATATATATATATACACACACACATATATATATATATATATATATATATATATATATATATATATATATAAAAATATCCTAACAAGAAAGAAAGTCAAGAAAAAGTTTTTAAAACTTGCGAATAGAAAAATCTTTCCAATAAAATTGGTCCGAGCTATCTGGAACACCGAGATCTGTGCCGCAGCAAACTAGATCTGAGGTAATTCCAGCAGTGCATCATGGGATAAGGTGCTTGGTCTCGAGCTACTTGTAAACCTTGTGCTTTGCTAATGGCCGTAAACCCATCAGTGAGAATAAACGGCAAGATTTAACAACTTCACATCAGATGTTTCCCACTCCACTGGTTTCTCCTTAATTTGGTGATCCTTTGCTCTGTCCTGGTATGATGTTATCAAAATTAGATTTTCTATGCTAAATCATTAACTTCACAGGTAATCCATAACCTCACTTTCTATTTCTTTAATTTCTCCATTACTAATCATCTTTTCTACTTTTCCTCTTTGTTTTCTATTCTTTTGTATTGCAAAATTTTCCATATCCGGATGCCTTTGCCTGTATTTCTCTTCAAATATCTTTGGTGCTGCTCTTTTTGTATTGATTAATTTTACTTTATCCTTTGCATAAATATTGCACCATATTAAATTTCTTTCTCGTTCCCATGTCCATATTTCTTCCTCAGATGTCTTCTGCGCCTCCTGTTTCTGCTTACTTGGAGGACTTGCTGTTCCATCATACTGTGATATGACCTGTGTTACATTTTAGACTAAATCCTTCACTTCACAGGTATTCCATAACTTCAACTTCTATTTTTTTTAATTTCTACTTTACTACACTTCTGTTCTACATTCCCTGTTTATGATCTTATTTTCTGTATTGTGAGATTTTCCATATCTGGATGCCTTTGCCTATATTTCTCTTCAGATATATTTGGGGCTTTTTTTTTTTTTTATTTGACTTTCTCCTTTGCATAAATATTGTACCATATCAGATCTCTCTTTCATTGCCATGTCCATATTTCTTTTTTATACCTTTCAAAAATCTCTAGATATTGTTCATTATAAATTTGCACTTCCTCAGTCACTTCTTTTTCCAAACAACCCAAGGTTTCTTGGTCTATATAATGTTTTTCATAAATCTGTTGTATTAATGAACACAAATTTTTATTTGAAGCTTCTGACAGTTTTTCTTGTACAAGTATATTTCTTTCCTCTAATTTCTCTGAATATTTTTGCATATCTTCTGTTTGGAAATTCTGGGCTTCTTGCATTGTAGTAACAATACATAAATTCTTTCTTATCCTCAATAGTCCACTCTGTCATCTTTATGGCTCTTTTTTCGCCTATCAATTTTTGTGAATTTTGTTGACTACTACTTCCTTCTACAACAGGGACATCCTCCCCCTGGGCCTGGCCTAGCCCCATTGTAGGAATGTTTCTGTGTCTTGAGGATTCTACACTGTCATTTTTTCCAGTCCTGGCACTAGTGCCCCTACCAGGATTGGGCACTTTTTTTATCCTGGGTCTTCTGTACACAGCTATCTTTTTTATTTTTAACATACTTCTGTCCCTGATATATGCTATATAAAATACAGTCAATATATCCGTGTCGTCATGAAGAGATTTTGGGAAAAACAGGGTCTTCCTTGACTTGAGGATGAATTCCGTTCCAGCAATATTACTCCTTTGCTTGCTGGCTTATCATCTCTCCATTCGGACCTCGAATCAGTGTGACAAAAATGGTGGAAAAAAATAAGCACATTATCAAAGACAGAGCATAAAATCTGTGGACATTAAAGAACTGTATAGCAAAATTCTACACACAAGGTCATTTATGAATGGGAGATGTAAAATATGTGTCCTCTTTCTTTACTATTGGTTCTACAAGTATGTTGATCACATAGTGTGGTTTTCTGTGGATTACACATCTTCAAAAATCACATGTGATGAGGGAGATTCAGAAATGTTTGTGAAGGGGTAAATCAAGCCTGAAAATAGAGATATACCTACAAAAGTAAGTACATCATCTGCAGAGGTAATTCCAGCCTGAAAATAGGCATTTTTTCCAAAATGGGTACATTTGAGACCTCTGCTTGAAATAGAATTGTTCACATGATTGGGTGTCTCGTTTCTGATTGGTATGCCATCATCATCTTAAATAAATAAATCTTCACTTATCATTTTGCTTTTTAACAATAGGCTTTTACTATTGCTTTCACTACTGTGTTACAGCTAGGCTGTGCATAATTGAGGACATATACTTACTGTATTTATAAATGATATAACTTAAATTAGGTATGCAGTAAATAATTTATATGAACCATTGTACCTTCGTGTTTTGCAAGTATAACATTATACTTTACTTTGTTATCTAGTACTCTATCATTTTGCACTGTTTGCTTAAAAGGTGTTTACTTCACTATTTGTTGTGTATGTAATCTCTGCTTGTAATAATGGTTATTTCTGAAAATGTTTCATAGTTTATGGACATAAGTTATACTGAGTTCTACAGCAGAATTAATGTCTCTGTGGTGAATGCGTTTAGTTTATATCTCTGTATTTAAGAGCGGCATTATTTTCTTATAAGAAGTACTTTACAGACTCAAGACAATATTTTAGAAAAGTACCAAATAAGGAAAAGTGTGCCTGCTTTACATTTACCACACCAAACAACATGGATATTTTAAAATACCATTGCTTATGCCCAAATTTAGCATTATGCACAAATTTAAGCACTAAGGTTTTTGTTTAGTTTAGGGGCACTGTGTCTGAATTTTCATGACTGACAAATCATAGGAACAGCTGTTCCTGCACATGCTGTATTGCTGTCTGGAGTTTTTTAATGTCAGAGAGACACAGCTGTATGTTTTAATTAACTACACTTACAAAAATTCTTCTGGCACTGATTTTTAACAGGCTACATCATGACCCCTCTCACTTATTAAAAGTCTGTAAAGAGCATTGAAACCATGCAGTAAATGTAGACTCAAAGTAACAAGTTCATGACCTTGGAGCTATGATTTTTTTCAAACCCTAATCAAGATGTTGGCATCGACAACAGAGAAAAATTTACTCAGCTTGGGTTTATTAAAATTCAACACATGAAAAGTATAAGGTGTAGTTTAAAGAAACAGTTGTACCATCTATAATGACTATGCAGTGACATGATACTAAATGTTCAGGACACTATATATTCAACTGTGAGAGAGCTAAACTATATATAGTTTGTGACTGAAAGTCAGAAAAGAAATTTGATGGTTCTCTGTACTTGAACAGGCTTATACTTTGCTTACACTGAGCCAAGATACACTAGTTTTAATATAAGGAATATTAATCAACAAGTTAGAGGCTCTAATGCAGTACTTTAAGGCAATATTAAGTGACCCTGTCTATATTTAAAAAGAACTGTAAATATCAGGGTACACATTCATGCGTTACATAATTTAGTTTAATTTGCTGCAGGCCACTTTCTTCTTCATTTTAATGTTTCTGCCCAGCATTTGTGTTTTGTATGATGATAATGCAGTTATAGTCAGCATAGGAAAAAGTTTAAACATTAGCCTCTCCACTGTTAATATGAAAGCATCTTTGTTTATACCACTGCAGACCTCACCATGACTACAGACTGTTATGTCAAAACTAGCATCTGAGTAGTAATCGGGGTAGAGTCAGTTACATTCCAAAAGCAGTGTGTGACCTTAAGTTTTTATTGTCCCTGCCAGAAGACCATGTCAGGATAAAATGCATAACTGGCACTAGCCTACAGGAATTTCACAATGTACCTTGCAGACAATGAATAATGATTAATGTAGTGTAGTTTTAAGTTGTTATAGGATAAATAAACTGAATGGAAAAATAGAATTATTGTGGAAAAATAGAAGAAAAGGTGGATTTAATAAGCATGCCTTTTTTATTAAGCAAAGTAATGACTGAAAAGTTTTAAACAGTATGCCATTCCCACAACAGACTTGCATGCATAGGGGGTACATACATACACACACACACACAAACACACACACACACACACACACACACACACACACACACACACACACACACACACACACACACACACACACACACACGTACGCATGTGAACACTATTTTCTCTTTCAAAATTTAATGCAGCACATCTGAGCTGTTCCAGTCTGATACCTAAACCATGCACCTGAAACAAAAAGTAATCCCTGATGATGATTCACACAATGCATTATGTTATTTACAGTTCCATAAATGGACTAAAAACAGCCTTAAATATTACCATTCAAAGACTCAGCCATAAATATTGCAATTTACAGACTGATGAGAAGTCTCTGGCAGAATTATCACAGCTACTTTATGTAGTCCAAGAAATGACAGATATACTGGTTTTCCACAAAAGGACAGGAGAATTGCACATCTATCACGTGCACTTTGGTAAAAATTTTTTGATAGTTGTACTCTTGTCAGTGAGTCATAGTAATGTACTTTTTTTACCTCAGACATCTGTCAAGCCACAGCCACGTGCAGTATGATCTGATCTACTCCCACTGCCATCTCTTGCAGTCATGGCTCTGCTTGGTTCTCTTCTCCCTGACACATCACTGACTACATACATTAAAATCCCATGTTTACTCTGACATTCTTGGGATGTATAACTTTTTCTTCTAGACAAACCATGATGTTCCCTTTGCAAAGTATAAAAGCTTGCCCACCCACATCTGGATCCGCAGTCATTTAAATCTGCTGCATGCATGAAGTAGACACTCCTCCTGGGTGAGAGAGCCAACCAAATGTGGTACTGGGTACATCAGTAGACGCTAAGTGGCTGAGGCTGGATAAAGAAAAGGAAGTCTAAGAACAAAGCAACAGTACTTGATAAAGTGAGACTCCATGAACTTAGTCTATTACAGCTAACCGAAGATTCAAAAGATATGGATTACATCTTTAGTTAGGAATTTAGTCTATGCTCTTCAGTTGCACTAGACATATGCAGTAGTCTGTAAAATTCTAAACTCTTCCCATGATGAATATATATACAGTAACACTGTGTCACTTAGAAAAAGCTTGGTGAAATAATTACTAAATTATCCAGATTATTTAGTAGACAAGTAACACAAATGTAAATTAAAATCGTTAGTATGGCTGGATCTGAGTGCCCATGAGACAGTCTTAAAATATGTAGTATGCAGTTGCCATCAGACAAACTAATCTGGTTAACTCTTTTTAAATCCTATGATTCAGTTGCTAATTAAAATGACAATTACTAAATACAAATATGCTAATTATAATTGATTACACTTAACACATGCCTTTTGTAAGGTGTAAAAGTTTAATGTTGTAAAATGAAAATATTGTTTTGACTATAGTCATCCTAGGTGAGGTCTTAAGGAAATTTTTTAAACTGAGGCTTGAGCTCATCTACAGATTAAGTAAAGTCTTAGATTTTAATGCACTTGTTCATGCATTGAGTTACAGAACCAAGATCAACAATCCCGATATGGTAGTCTCAACCAAATGATTGTGGGATGCTGATATAGCCTAACTCTGGGATAAAAAGTAAGAGGAGGCAAGAGAATATTAGTGGGGTTAGGGTATGGAGCAAGTGAACTTTCTACCTCTTGCCATCATATACCAGCATTCTGCATATGTTAAGGCAAATTTTCTGTAGCGTGGTCTAAAGCGCTGTCCTCTGTCTAATCACAGCAGTTCTATAGATATAGTCCTGCTTTTGATATCAGTTAGTAAAATATCCATTGCTTCAGTATGTTATACCTACAGAATTTACATTACAGAAAAGATTTGCCATATTTTGCCCAAAGTTGTTAGCACTCTTGTTAAGGTGCTTAAAAAACAAATAATGGTGCTGATGTATATTGCTATATGGAAGAAAAAGTCAGCAAGGCAAATTAATTAAATTGTGTAGTATTTCCTAAATGGCACCATCAACTTTTTTAACATTAGGCTGTCAATGCAGTACAGTTAAAATGGTGAGGTCACATGAAAAGGAAAACCTATGGAAGGATGAGCTCTGACTGAAACTGTAACTGCTCGATTGTGACATTAGTGGGGTTTGTTATATTAACGAGTTATATGATGAAATATACCTGTCACTTTCCTGCAGGTAAAAACATTTTGCCTAATATTTTCATACAAAGTGGCCTAGTGTACTAAGTAAATAAAATGCACATCGATTTTAAAGATTTACCTACCTGGATAGATCAAAAACCACAATATATTTTGTAGAAAAATCCATAATAAGAAGTTATGTACCTACCATAATGTTCCATGTTAGTTGTCTTCATCTCACCTTCTTTCTTGCTGGATGGGTTCGGAGCCGATCCTTGGCTTCAACTCAGCCTTTTACTAAAGCTCGAGAGCTATTTACCGGCTCGAGGCCTCCCCTTATCCCACAATGCTAGGCATCAGATATCCAGATCTCGTTTGTAAGAGCTAACACCATGGGAAAAAAAACACACTAGTTCCCACCAAAGGTTTACCTACAGTGCTATAAACAGAGGACGACGTAACCTAAAAACAAGGTCAACCATAGGAAGAAGGCCTCAAAAGGGATTATTCTTGGTCCTAACCAGGCTAGGAGGATGGAGGGTGGGACGCAAGAAAGAAGGCAAGATGAAGACAACTAACATGGAACGTTATGGTAGGTACATAACTTCTTAATGTTAAGTTGTCTATCTCACCTTCATTCTTGCTGGATGGGATAGCGTCCCTAGCACCTTAGCCCTGGGTGGCTCATCGAAACAGACTCTTGAGCACAGTGGAACAAAAATCAGCTCGACTCCTGGAGGCCATATCCAACTTGTAATGCGAAATGAAGGTATGAGGAGTGGCCCATGTGGCTGCAGCACAAATAGATTCCATTGGAAGTCTAGCCTGAAAAGCTACCGATGTAGCCAATGCTCTGGTGGAATGAGCTTTTGGTTTTGTTGGGAGTTCTTTATGTCTCAGTTGGTAGATCAAGGTAATAATAGAGGCCAGCCACCTGGACAAGGTTACCTTAGAAAAAGGCAGGCCCTTCTTCCCCTCAGCATAGGACAGGAAGAGTTGATCTGATTTTCTTGACTGTTTGGTCTTATCCAAATAAAAACGTAACTGCCTGTGAACATCCAAATAGTGTAACTTTTGTTCAGCTCTGTTTGAATAATTAGGAAAAAAGACAGGAAGATCAATAGCCTGATTGAGATTTGTCTCTGAGGGTATTTTGGGTAAAAAGGAAGGATTAGTCCTGAGTGAAACTCTATCTTTGTGAAAAATAAGATATGGAGGACGAACACAAAGGGCTTGAAGTTCCGATACTCTTCTGGCCGAGGTGATGGCTACTAAGAAAAGAGTCTTCCAGGAGAGTAACTTTAAGGAACAAGAAAGAAAAGGAGGGAGAATCAATGAAGTTAATATCAAGTTCAAATCCCATGGAGGGGGGGATCTTTAACCGGGGGTCTAAGTAAAATAGTCCCTTTAAGAAAGGCCTTACAAAGTTTGTGGGACATGATACTGGACTGATAGGCTAACGTGAAAATTTGCGATAGCAGCCAATTGGACCCTAATGGTGGCAGCTGAGGAACCTGCTCGAAAAAGTTCAGCCAAAAAATCTAAAACATTATGGACAGAGGCTGTAAAGGGGTCTATCTTTCTAGCCTCTGCCCAGAAAGAAAAACGTTTCCACTTACTAGCATAAGTCTTTCTAGTAGAAAGCTTGTGCGAAGAAAGTATGATTTCGCGCACTGGCTGAGAAATATGTGGAAGCCTGGCTAAGGTTGGAAGTGGAGCAACCAAGCTGTGAGGGTGAGAGAGTGAAGGGATTGGTACAGCCCGCCTGACTGATGGATCAAGAGGTCTGGCACTGGGTCCAGATTCCAGGGCTGCTCCAGCAGGTGATGATGCAGGAATGGGAACTTTTAGTTATGTACTCACCATAACTTCAGATGTTTGGGATCCATCTCGCCTACATTCTGACTGATGGGTTCGGAGCCGATCCCTCGGCTCCGACTCGGCACGCTTATGCTATAGAGCGATGCCTCTAATTGGCTGAGCTATCTTTATCCCAGGATACACCACCACTAATCCCCCAGATCTTGTTTGTCCGCATTCATGCACACATGCACAGCTTGTTTATATAACATTGTTAGATGTTTCAAGATGAAACAACAGGATTCGGACCTTCTGATATCCTCTGATCTCCAAGGAAGGGGGAAGGAGGGTGAGTTATTAGGAATGTAGGCGAGATGGATCCCAAACATCTGAAGTTATGGTGAGTACATAACTAAAAGATGTTATGTGATCCTATCTCGCCTACATTCTGACTGATGGGACAGTGTCCCTAGCACCTAAATCCCGGGTGGCTCATTGGAAAACACTTCTGAGCACTGTGGAACCAAATGAAGCTCATCCTCTAGATGCCACATCTAATTTGTAGTGAGAAATGAAGGTGTGCGGGGAAGACCATGTAGCCGCAGCACAAATGTCACCAATAGCAAGCTTAGAATGAAATGCTACCGAAGTAGCCATAGCCCTTGTAGAATGAGCCTTGACAGAGGTGGTAAGCTGTTTGTTAGAATAAATATAAACTTGAGTAATACAGTCCCTGATCCATTTGGCAATAGTGACCTTTGTGACAGGGTTGCCCAATTTGTTTTCTGCAAAGGATACAAACAAAGTACAGTTTTGTACCTACCATAAATGTAGATGTTCGAAGATCCACATTGCTGCAGTCCTTACACTTGGGTAGTCCGCTGTCCTCGGTCGGCCGAATATCAAAGTATAAGGCTGCATTTGACTGACATCAGGGCGTCAGGGTACAAATGCGCATGACCGTCGCCATATCCTCAGTCTTTTCTTGCCCCAGATGTCAGAAGACCCTCAAAATAAAGGTCAAAAACCAAAAGACAGCAAACCAACAACCAACCATCCTAGCACTAAAAATATGTACAATATATACAATACACAATATACACCCAATTGACCACCCAACCCACAGCCGCCTCTAACTACAGAGGGAAGGAGGGAGGAGTAAATGGACACAGCAATGTGGATCTTGAACATCTACATTTATGGTAGGTACAAAACTGTACTATGTTCTTCATCTCACATTGCTGCAGTCCGAATCCCAAAGCAGAGGTAAGGGAGGATGGCCAAATTATAAGGAAGCAGGAGCTGCCAAAATGCCCTGCAAAACAGCAGTGGCAAAACCAGCCCTGGATTTAGAGTAAAGTGGTAGGTGATAATGCCTGGAAAAGTATGCACTGAACTCCAAGTAGCTGCCTCCAAAATATCCTTAGTTGCCACCCCTCTCAAAAAAGCTGTGTGGCAGTAGCCCTAGTGGAATGAGGCCTAATCCCAGCTGGAACTTCCTTGCCATGATGGGAATAACAGAAAGCAATGCAGCAATCCACTTAGAAATAGTTTGTTTTGACACAGGCTTGCCCTGAGAACTCAAAGCAAAAGAAACAAATAACTGCTGAGACTGCCTGAACCCTTTAGTTCTGTCCAAATAATAACGCAACTGCCTGTGTACATCTAAAGTGTGCAAAATCTTTCCCATTTCCCTTGCATAAAAGGTAGGCAAATGAATAGTTTGGTTTAAAGCCACACTAGAAACCACTTTAGGCATAAAGGAAGGATTACTACGTAAGATACCCTATCCTTATGGAAAATTAAGAAAGGCTCAACTGCCATAAGGGCCTGCAACTCAGAAACCCTTCTTGCAGAGGTAATAGCCAACAAAAAAGCAGTCTTCCATGATAAAAACTTTAATTCAGCAGTAGCTGCAGGCTCAAAAGGTTGTAGAGTGAGTTTCTCCAACACAAAATTGAGATCCCAAGCAGGAGTAGGAGCTCTTCGTGGGGTCTTATATTCTTTGCCCCTCTAAGAAATTGCTTGAACAAAGGATGAGAAAACAATGGTGGGTCACAATCATAGTGAGCGAAATTGCTGCAGCATGAACCTTAATAGAAGAAAGACAAACCTCTGTCCAGTAACTCAGTAAGATATTGAAGAGCCACACTTAAATTAGGCTCAGAAACATCAAAATCCTTTGCTGCACTCCAAAATAAAAATCTCTTCCATTTTCTCGTACACTTTCCTTGTACTAGGCCTTCTAGCTTCCAAAATAACATTCAAAACTTGTTGTGGAAGTGGAGGCCCACTATGGTTCAAAACAGAATATGCCAGGCTGTTAGGTGCAGAGAGTGAAGCTTGACATTGAGCAAATGACTGTCCTCCTGAGACAACAGGTGTGGAATCGTAGGGCAAAGGCCATGGAGGCTTCTACCAGGCTCCTCAGTAATGGGTACCAATGCTGTCGAGGCCAATCTGGAGCTATTAAAATCATCCTTGGCTTGTCCTGTCTGGCCTTTAGTAGTACCTTTGGGAGGAGAGGCAGAGGAAAGGCATACACATGAAGATTGCTCCAATTGAAAGAAAGAGCATCCACTCTCCAAGCTGTGGGATGAAACCTTTTTGTGCAAAACTTTGGCAGCTGGTGGTTTAGTGGGGAAGCGAACAGATCTATGTCTGGAGTTCCCCATGACACTGTCAATTTCTGAAATACATGAGGATCCAATTTCCACTCGTGGGGATCCATAATTTGTCTGCTCAACACATCTGCTAAGGAGTTCTGTGCTCGGCAGAAACCTTGCCTGAAGATTTAGCTGTAAACTGAGAGCAGTCTCCCACAAAATCATGAGGATAAGAATGTGTTCCTTGCTTGTTGATGTACCACATGACAGTTGTGTTGTCTGTTAGAATCAACACCTGCCCTGGAAGAAGTAAATCCTTGAAAGCTATTAATGCAAACTGGACTGCTAACATCTCTTTCAAGTTGATATGTAGATGTTGTAGTCTGGCAGGCCACTTGTCTTGTATCCACTTTCCATTCAGATGAGCTCCCCAAGCTTTGTCTGAGGCATCTGTCGTTAGAATCTGACTAAGCCTCTGGCGGGTCACAGCCTTGTTTAGGTGACATTCCTGAGCCCACCACAAAAATTCCTTTTGAATGCAAGGTATTATTGGAATGACAGTGTCCAAATCCTGGCAGTGCTGTGTCCATACATTTTGAGATACCATTGTAGCTTCCTCATATGCAGTTTGGCATTGGTAAGCACCAGAATACAAGATGCCATGAACCCTAAGGCTTGAAGGACTGTCCTTGCAGTCAGCCGGACTGATGAGACAACTGATGAAAGTAAAGGAAAAGATTCTTTTGTTTGTCAAAGGCCATCTGGGATGCTGTATTCAGTCTGCACATGTCTTGAGAGGGTACTAGACTGGACAATACCCCAGGCATCTTAGCACTGCTATCACATAATCCAAATGAAGAAGAAGCTCGTCCTTCCTTGAGCCAGAATTAGGCAATCGTCCAAATAGGGATAAATCTGTATTCCTTTTAACCTGAGAAAGCTATCACTGGAGCCAGAACCTTCGTGAACACTCTGGGCACAGTAGATAAGCCAAAGGGCAATGCAGAGAACTGATAATGAGAAGTCCTGCAACTCAGTCTGATAGGAACATGAAGATAAGCCTCCTTGAGATCTAAAGTTACCATCCAATGATCTTTGCCCAGCAGAGGTAAAAGCTGCTGTAGCGTCAACATTTTGAACTTGGGAATGTCCAGATAAGTGTTGAGGATAGATAAGTCCAAAATTGGTCTCTTCTTTGGTACTAGGAACAGGCGAGAATAAAATCCTAGGCCCACTTCTGGCATAGGGACTAGCTGGAGTAACAGAGAAATTTGCTTGTGAGCCTCTATTCTTTGTGGAGGAGGAACGTCTGGCATGCCTTTGAAAGGAGGCAAGGTATGGAAATAAAACCTGTGTATGATATCCAATATCCATCTGTCTTGGGTAATTAAACTCCAATTTTCTTTGAAAAGTGCCAACCTTCCTCCCAAAGGTGCTGCCAGACGGGAAGGCTCTGGCAGCTGAAAAGGTAGGTCATTGGGTCTGTTTACGAAAGGACTGACCCTGCCCTCACCTGAAGACTGTGCAGGAGAACTCCTGTTCTCTAGATCTACCCCTAGACTGGGAATCATAAGAAGGATACATCCACCTTAGTAGGCCAATTTCTACTAAACTTTGGAGGCTGAACCTGCAAAAATCTTTAACAGTCTGCATAGACTTAGCCTTGTCTTCCATTTTCTTTAAAACTGTCTCAACAGGAGAACCAAACAACACATCAGATTGTAAAGGAGCATCTAAAATCCTTGTTTTAACATGGTCAGATAAATTCTGATCCCTCAGCCAGGCGTGCCTGCGAAGAACTGAACCAGTGGCAGCCAGCCTGTACAGCATCAAAACCACATTGCAAAGAATGCTTACCCACCTGTTCAGAAACATGTACTAAATCTTGCAACTCTTTACAATCAATACCTTCTGCAAGAGCATCAACCTTAGACTTCAATTGTGAAAGGAGATAGTTTTGGTATTTTAACATGTGAAACTGGCAATTCAAAGCCCTCATAGCTAGAGTGGAAGAAGTATAAACTTTCTTTCCCCATCTATCCAAAGCCTTGGCCTCCTTGTCTGAAGGAACGACCCGTTCTTGACAACAGAAGCCTTAACACCTTTAGGCCTAGGACTCTTAAAGAGATACTTATGAGCTTCAGGCACCGTGTAATATCTAATCGTTTTAACAGGAGCAGGAGGCAAAGAATCAGGATTAAGAGAAGCCTCTGCAAAAACATCTTCCACAACATCTAAAACAGGAGGTATAGCCAAAGGCCTATGCTGGGGCAAAAACAAAAATTCTAAGCCTTTTCCTGGAATCAGAGAAGTCCTGACCTTCCCATTTAAAATGCTCCCTCATAGAATGAAGAGTTTCTGAAAAGAAAAATCCTCAGGAGGAGAAGCAGAAGGTCAGAATAAGGAGAATACTCCTGCAAGTCTTCAGCCGAAGACTCTGAAACATCCTAGGTCTCTTATCAGGAGGGCAAAGAACCCTAATCAAAGTAATCAAATCTTCTGCCATTTTAAGCATAAGAACTAGGGGTGACACCAACAGAAGCTAAACCTGGCCTGGAAACAGAAGGAGAGGGCCTAACCACCCTAGGAAGGGAGGGAGTATAGTAGCCTGAGAAGCCCCTTCAGCCTGACCTGCCTCCTGAGAGGCCACATCCTGAACCACCCGGCCACACCGACACCTCTAAGAACCGGGTCGGGGCAGAGCGTTCTTCAACCTGGCACAATCCAACCTTCTCTTTATAGTGCACAAAAGCGACACCCAACAACGTCGTGCTCAGGCCTAAGCAAGGAATACACAAAGTATGATAATCTCTTTTCTGACATCCGGTAAATCACTGAGGCAAGAAAAAACTAAAATATTCCCCAAATGAAACTTGAAATCGAAAATCTCAAACGCCAACACACAATGCTGCTGAGGATATGATGTTGATGTCAGTCAAATGCGCCTTGACCCGACGTCAGCTACTATACTGATTGGACGACCGAGGACAGCGGACTAATGAAGAACATCTGATCTGTTTTCCTTGATTGTTTGGTCCTATCTAAATAAAAACGTAACTGTCTGTGGACATCTAGTGTGTGGAAAATAAACTCCGCTTTATTGGAGTATTTTGGGAAAAAAAGTGGAAGCTCTAACGATTGTTGCAAGCATAAAGTAGAACAAACTTTAGGAACAAAAGAAGGATTTGGTCTGAGGGACACCCTGTCTGTATGAAAAACCAAGTACGGGGGTTTCACTGACAAAGCTTGAAGTTCTGAAACCCTTCTGGCTGAAGTAATCGCCACTAGAAAGGCTGTCTTCCATGATAGAAACTTTAGATCACAGGTAGCTGTCGGTTCAAAGAGGAAAGAAGTCAAGGCACGCCACACTATATCGAGATCCCATGGAGGTGCAGGATGAGAAATCGGAGGTCTTAATAGAGCAGCACCTTTCAAGAAGGTCTTACACAATCTGTTGCTCATTAAAGGTGGGTCTATGGATTCATGAAAATTAGAAATCGCTGCCAATTGTACTTTGATGGTAGAAATTGAAGAGCCTTGATTGAAAAGAGAGGTCAGGAATTTGAGTACTTCTGCCACGGGAGTAGAAATGGGGTCCAGGCCCCGGAGTTGAGCCCAAATAGCAAACCTTTTCCATTTGCTAGAATACAGTTTCTTCGTAGCAGACTTGTGGGCTGAAGATAATATGTGCACAACATCTGGATCCAGTTCATGTCTCCTGACTATTGTCGGAAGAGGAGGAGCCAGGCCGTCAATTTTAAGGTGTGTAGGGACTGGTGTAGTAGTCCCGACTGATGAATCAGTAGGTCTGGGACCTGGTCCAGGAACCATGGACCTTCCAGAGCATGTTTCCGAAGATAGGGAAACCACACTTGACGAGGCCAGTAAGGAGCAATTAAGATCATCTTGCTCCCTAAGAGATGCCTTTTGAATCACCCTGGGAGGAGAGGAACTGGAGGGAAGGCATAAAGCAGGCGGCGGGCCAAGGATGGACTAATGCGTCCATGGGGCTCTTCCCGGAGCCGGGTTAGGAGAAAAATTCTTTGCACTCCGCATTCAGAGGAGTCGAAGAGATCGCAACACGGAACTCCCCATTCGCTGAAAATCTGCCTTGTAACTGTCATATTCAGAGACCATTCGTGAGGAGAGAGGATGGTTCTGCTCAACCTGTCGGCTATGACATTGGACTTGCCGGTATGTGAGTAGCCACTAGGAAGCGTTTGGTGAGACTGCCCATTCCCAAACTCTCATCGCTTCTCTGCAAAGAGGATAGGATCTGGTCCCTCCCTGTTTGTTCAGGTACCAGACAACTGACATGTTGTCTGAGTGAACAGCAATTATGCCCTGAGGGAGATAATCGTGAAGGGCTTGAAGGGACAGGAGTACTGCCCTCATTTCTAGGATGTTGATGTGGAGAGGGGTCTCTTCCGGGTGCCATTTGCCTTGGACTGACCTGCCCAGGGAATGCCCCCCCCACCCCGTCTGGGAGGCATCCGTGGTCAAAGTGGCCGCCGGAGGAGGAAGAACAAAGGGTCGTCCCTGATCCAAATTGGAGGACACTAGCCACCAGCGAAGGTCCCGTTTGCAAGATTCTGTGATCCATATGAGATGATTGAGAGGGAGTTCCTGAAAGGACCACTGAGTTGAAAGAAGCCACTGGAGGATTCTCATGTGTAACCTTGCCAAGGGAACTAGCAGAACTGTGGCAGACATGGATCCCAATAGCTGTAGGACCATTCTGGCTGGGGCTTTGGACCTGGGGAGTAAGGCTCGAACCTGATTTTGAATGGTTTGAATTCTGTCTGCAGGTAGACAGACCCGCATCTGGTTTGAATCTATCTCTACCCTATGAATCTTATTCTTTGAGATGGCATAACACAGACTTTGGCCAATTGAAGGTGATTCCAAGGGAATTGCCCAGTGATATTGTGGCCTGCAGACTCCGTAGAAGTAGATGCTTGGAGGTGGCAGTTAGGAGCCAGTCGTCTAGGTACGGAAACACCTGGAATCCTAGACTTCTCAGGTGAGCAGTCACTACTGCCAAGCATTTGGTGAACACCCTGGGGGCTGTGGTGAGACCAAAGGGCAGCACACGGAACTGAAAATGACTGCCTCCTAGGCTGAAGCGCAAGTGTCTCCTGGACGTTTGATGTATTCTGATATGATAATACGCGTCCTTGAGGTCTATGGAGTACATCCAAACACCTTTCTCCAACAATGGGAGAATGGTTTGTAGAGTGACCATTCGGAACTTGGACTTCTTGACTGAACGGTTTAGGTTGCTTAGGTCCAAAATGGGCCTCAAGTCCCCAGTCTTTTTTGGCACCAAAAAGAATCTTGAGTAAGTCCCTAATCTGATCTGGTCTGCGGGGACCGGTTGGATGACTCCTTTTTGCAGCAGCTTTGAAATTTCTGAGGCTGCGGTATCCCGTTGACTGGGTGGCGGGTCCGGGATTTTTTTGGACTGAGGGGGGGGGGGCAAGAGAATGGGATGGAGTAACCTCCGGCGATAATTCGAAGCACCCATCGGTCCTGAGTGATCCCTTCCCAGGCCTTCAGGTGCTTCGAAAAATGACCCCCGACTGGCTCCGGAGCAGGACAGTCGGGCAATCCCTCAGGGACTATGAAAAGCTGAAGAGCCACGAAAGGACTCACGGTCTCCAGTGTTGCGAGGGCCTCTGCCGCCTCTGGGGCGGCGTCTTCGGATGAATTTCCCCTCCTCTGCCTCTGGAGGGGAACCTTCCTGCTGAGAGGGTAAGACTTCTGAGTTCTACGGAACCACATCTTCCCTCCTCTTTTAGCCTTGGGATAAGGCCGAAGGGAGTGGAAAATCGTGCCCCTCGGCAGTCAGAGTCTTACCCTCCTGTTCACAGCGGGTAAGCGTGTCTTTACCTTGGGTCCAAACAGGGAGGACCCATCAAAGGCGTCGGCAAATGAAGACTTAAAGGCCTCCAGAAATGACACAGGCGGAGCCAGGCTTGTCTCCGTGAAGCGATGCCTGTACCTGCAGCTCTACTGCCCCTTCGGCGCATATGAAATGAGCCTCATGGACGAGTTGAAATGGGCGACATTGTAGCCAGCTGAGATCCAACCGTCTGGGCCAGCTCCTCAGGCAGGTTACCTAAGAGGGTATCGGATAGCTCCTTAATCAGATCCCTCTGAAATCTCGTAAAGTCGTCAGGTAGTTCAAAGACCTCAGTGTAAAGGCAGCTGAACTAAGGGTGCTTACTGTACCGATCCATGCTCCTAGACTCCTTATTAGGAGGATGGATGGACGTAGAAGCCTCTGCTACATCTTGCTGGGTAGCAGATGCCACCACCATAGCATCTACAGCCACACCTTTCGTAGGAACTCTCTATCCGGGGCACCGAGAGAAATTTGTTTGGACGAGTGGGCACCGGTTCCACAGAGTCTGGGTGTTCCCAGCCCTTGACAGATCAAATCCAAGAGCTCGTCGAAGGGCCGAGACACCCAGGAGGTGGAGGGCTGAGCCGCGAAGGCCTCCAGGAACACCGACTCATCAGCAGAGGGAGGTTTGGACTGCCAGCCGCCTCGTTGTTTTAGGGCTTCTAGGATGTCTGCAAAGGAGACATCATCCGAGGACGACTTGGGGGACCCCTCTGCATCATCGAGATCAGTGTCAGATGTCAAAGACTCATCAGGGGAGTCAACGTGCTTCCTCTTGCACGTTTTCTTCCTGGGAGGTTCCTCTGAAGAGGCTTCAGAAGGACCTCCAGGAGGGGGAGAAACCCCAGCGGGGGTAACCTGAGGCCCAGGGGCTTCGCTGTCTACGGACAGGGGGACTGCCAACGACCCAGTCTCCAAATGTAGGGAAGGAGCTGGGGAAACTGTGGAGGTAGCCAAGGAAGATTTGGCTAAAGCACTCCTCATAGTCCTGAAGGCGGGACCACCAGAATCCTGGGAGGGTCCTCCCTCCATGGCCACGACAGTGGACAGTACTCCCGCCGACGCACCAAGAGGGAGACTTGGGACAGCATCAATCCCAAGCCTCCCCAGGGCCGAAGGAAGAAGTCCGTGCACTGAACTCCGACCCAAGAGCCGGAGTAGGAGCAAGGGTCGGGCCCGACCCTAACACCTCCACTGGTTCCACCAGCACCTGCTCCAACGGTGCCAAAGCTGTTGGAGGAGGAAATACAGTAGGGGGGTGGACCATCGGCTCCGAAGCCAAATGGGCTGGAGCCGAAACCATCTTTGGAACACGGAGACTGGAAGAGTCGAAGGAGCACCCTGTCGATGTCCGAATCAGATATCTTGGATGATCTCGTGGGTACCGATCGGGCCCGAACCGATTTCTCCATCGGCTCCTAAGGGCTCGGGACCGGCTCGAAATGACTCAACAACTATTGGCTCGAGGAAACCTTCAAGGAAATTTCCCTCGGTGCCGATAAGGACTTCGCTCGAGGGGAAGAGTCTGAGCCGATGACCCTTATCGGCTCCAATATCAGTGGAGCCGATGAGGGTGACCCGCCTCGATGCTCCAGACCTCGGCTCGAAACCAGAGGGTCGAGGCTGGAGGCATCGAGGCAGACCGTTCTGACCTCGGCTCCGAAGTCCGTGGAGCCGATGGAGAAGTCTGCTTAGTTTTCTTAGCAGTCGGTTCTGACTGACTGGTCGGAGCCGACGCTTTCCTCTTTTTAGAAGGAGATGGAGAGGAAGATAAAGCCTCCTCGAAGGAAGGCTTGATTAATCCTTTGAGGATTAATTTGTTTTTCCTCTCCTGGAGGACTCTGGAGGAAAATGCATGGCATACACTGCACGATTCCTGCAGATGTTTAGCACCAAGACAATAGAAGCACGAGGAGTGGTCGTCCGTTATGGACATTTTGAAGCCACACCTCATGCACTTTTTAAACCCTGAGGGTTTATGCTCTTTAGACATATTCAGGCTACAAGAAAAAACAGATAACTACAGTAAACACTAAAGGGTTTGACACACAAAAACACAATTATGTACGCCACTAACTTAGTGTAAATAATTTGAACTAAAGAACTTTTTTTTTTTTTTTTTTTTTTTTTACACAAGATTGAGAAAGAGAAAAGGGAAAAAGAGGAGGGCCAAGACCCTCTAACTTAAACGGGTACTTGACCCACACACAATCACAAGAAGTAGTAACCACAGGGGAAGGCCCCTCTAACTTAAATGGAACCTTCTCTGACAGGAAAAAAACAACAAATTTTACCAAATCTTAGAAAAAAACACTCGTACACAAAGAATAGCCGTTAAAACAGCTTTTGGGTTTTAAATGAATCAAATACTGACAGGAAAAAAGCCTAATATATAGTACTTAGCCCAGCCAATGTTGAGACCATGTCCAAGCTCTGTAAGCGGCAAACGAGATCTGGGGGATTAGTGGTGGTGCATCCTGGGATAAAGATAGCTCAGCCAATTAGAGGCCTCGCTCTATAGCATAAGCGTGCCGAGTCGGAGCCGAGGGATCGGCTCCGAACCCATCAGTCAGAATGTAGGCGAGATAGGATCACATAACATCCAAATTTGTCGAGGCCAGTAAGGAGCAATGAAGATCATCCTGGATCCCAAATCGGTCGCTTTCTGAATCAGTTTTGGAATTAAGGGAAAAGGAGGGAATGCATAGAGCAGACCCCGGGGCCAGTCGTGAACTACAGCGTCTCTGGGGGAATGGCCTGGGAGGGGGAAGAGAGTGAAGAAGTCCCTGCACTTGCTGTTGAGAGGAGTTGCAAAATGGTCACAGCAAGGTTGGCCCCATCCGCAGAAAATTTTGTCCGCTACTAACTGCTTAGCCTGTCCGCTATGACGTTGGACTTCCCGGGGATGTGCGTTGCTATCAGAAACCGTTGAGGGAAGATCGCCCACTGCCAGAGTCTGAGTGCTTCTTGACATAATGGATAGGATCTGGTTTCGCCCTGCTTGTTGATGTACCACACTACCGACATATTGTCCATCTGAACTGCAATAGTCCCGGTAGGTAGAGAGTCCTGAAGAGCTTGCAACGCTAAAAGTACTGCTCTCATCTCCAAGACGTTTATGTGCAGATGGTACTCTAGGGGTTGCCAAGTGCCCTGGACAGTCCTGCCCTGAAAATGCCCCCCCCCACGTGATCAGGGAGGCATCCGTTCTCACCATGGCAACTGGAGGAGGAAGTACAAACGGTCTGCCCTGAAAAACTTGAGGGGAGACCATCCACCAAGAAAGGTGGTCTTTGCATGATTGGGTGATTATTATGTTGTGAGACATCGGAAGCTGTTGAAAAGACCATTGGGTAAAAAGCATCCATTGAAGAATCCGCATGTGAAAACAAGCCAGGGGAAGTAATGTGATTGCTGCTGCCATGAGACCCAAGGGTTTCAGTACAAATCTGGCCTGAATTCTCTTGCATTGTAGTAACGTTTGAACATGTCGGCGAATGTCTAATACTCTTTCTAATGGAAGTTTTGCCGACAGTCCTTTTGTGTTTAATATGGCACCTATAAAGGTTATAGATTGACAACGCAGACTTTTCGAAGTTTATAGAGATACCTAGCTCGGAGCAAGTTTGGATGGTATAATCCCTGGCTCAGACTAGCTGATGCCTGGTGGAAGCAGTTAGGAGCCAGTCGTCTAGATATGGAAACACCTGGAATCCTCGCCATCTCAGGTGAGCCATAACTACTGCCTGAACACCCCGAGGGCTGTGGTGAGACCAAAGGGAAGGGCTCTGAATTGATAGTGACTGGCTCCCAGCCGGAAGCGGAGAAACCTCCTGGAGCATCTGTTCATTCTGATATGGTAGTACGCATCCTGAAGGTCTATGGAGCACATCCAAATGTCCGGACCCAAAAAGGGTAGAATGGACTGAAGAGTGACCATCCAGAACTTCATTCTTTGAACAGATTTGTTTAACCTGCTGAGATCCAAAATGGGTCTCCATCCCCTGTTTTCTTTAGTACCAAAAATAACTTGGAGTAAATCCTGGATCCTTGCTGGTCTGCTGGGACTGGCTGGATGGCTCTTTTTTCTAGCAGTTTTATATGACCTCAAAGGCGCCCCTATCAGGCAGAGAAGAGGGTCCCCGCTCCGAAGAGACGTGAACCCCTCCCGGCACCGAGAGGGACAGCTCCGAGGCTGATGTCGGGGCCGAGCTCACCTGTGTCGAGGCCCCGAGAGGGAGAACGGAGTTGGACAAGGGTCCCATGCCACTCGCCCCCTCGGAGCCGACGAGGGAGTCTCGGCGCCCGGATCCCTCCAAGGACGGAACCAATGAAGAGATTGGAGCCGACGAGGGAGCCAAAAGGTGGGGTATTGGCTCCGACATTCTGACGATTCGAGCCCCAACAAGCTCCGGCTCTGAACACAGTAGTAGAGTCGGAGGAGGAACTGTTGAAGAAACAGGGATAGCCACAGTCTGTTGAGAAGGGCTAGTCAACATTTTGGCCAGTGCCTGCGACTTAAGGAGCCTACTGACCACACTCTCTAAGTCATGATCACACAGCCTGGAGGACCAAGAGGAATGGGATCTATGGCTCCGCTCCGATTGTAGTAATGGGGACCTGGGAGCTGAGCGAACGGACTCTAAAGAGGGGGATCTCGAACGCTTTCAGCTCAGAGAAGGCTCCAATAGCAAAGTTGGAGCCAACTGAGGTCTCGAAGTGTTGGTTCCGGCTGGAACCGACGAGGAGGCAGAAGCTCCACTCGGCGTCAGCTCCGAACAGGGAGCCGACGGTTTGGTGGGCTTTAAGGATTTCCCCGAAGAAGGCTTGGCCAGGGATCCTTCAGGCTTTAACAAGCCTCTCAAAATGAGCTTATTCCTATGCTCCTGCAGGACTCTCGGACTGAAAGCATGACAGACCGAACAAGAGTCCTGCAGGTGTAGGGGGCCCAAACAATAAACACAAGAAGTGTGACTGTCTGTCAGAGACATCTTCTGACAGCACGAGTCACACTTCTTGAAACCTGTAACCTTGGTATCTTTAAACATGATAAAAGAGATACCAAGGGAAGTTTAACTAGTGCTTAAAACACTATACACAGACACACACGCACTAGAACTAACAATACAATGCCACTATAACTACAACAGTTATCGCTAACAAAAACTATACTACAGGGGGGAGGGAGGAAGGGAAGAAAACTCTGTAACAACAGAAAAAAGGAGATCCTAAGTGGGTCTAAAGGGGTTACACGATCTAATAAAACTAATAGAGAAGAATATCTAAATATAACAACAACTCTGACAGTAAAACAGCAGTAAAATAATTATACGACCTGGAGCCAGTAAAAAACGCAACCTCGTAGCTGAAGGGGCAAACGAGATCTGGATATCTGACGCCTAGCGTTGTGGGATAAGGGGAGGCCTCGAGCCGGTAAATAGCTCTCGAGCTTTAGTAAAAGGCCAAGTTGGAGCCGAGGATCGGCTCCAAACCCATCCAGCAAGAATGAAGGCGAGATAGACAACTTAACTTCAATATTTATTAAATATTATACAAATAACAGCAAGACAACAGACTCTCAGTACAAAATGTGGCATTTTGGCTTCATTTTTTTCCAAACTATTATGCAACTGAATATAACTCTTAAGTAATGTATTTAGAATTTACAGGCAGTTTACTAATAAGTATTGCATTTGTTACAAGGAAAGAACTCAACATAATGCATCCTGATTAGCTATAAAACTTTTGGTGGTTACATATTCATCTTGTACTTCATACTACCTAAGTTGGTTATTAAGATGTATATGCAAAAATAAAGTTAAAAATACAATGAACGTGATAGTCCAACTGAATCAATGAAAGAAAGAAAACATTAATTAAGTATATTAATACAGCACAATGTGAATACCACCAAATTCCACAAAACAAGAAAAACAGTGAAGCATTAAAAATAAGTACATGAATGGTGGAAAGGCTTTGCTGTGGACACAATATTGGAAGCAATTCCTTTTGCACAATTAATTCTGTGAAGCATCTACAAACATATATAAACCAACATTGTGGTTAAATAAACATGAAGAAGGAAGAAAACTCAGCTACTCAGGTTCTTTTGTTTAACACACTGAGAGTTGTAGAAACCTCCAAAGTGTAAAAAACAAAATTTTCATCAAAAGGGAATAAAAAAGCTTTTTATTTAAATTCTGCTTTAATATTTTAAGTTGCACATATAATGACCTGTGTGGTGATACATTTTTGTACTTTCCTGCATTTTTCCTATGTTTTAGTCGTAAAAGTTATCTGTTTCCATATTTTTAGTTTGTTCTGAGACCTTAATCTTGTAGCTTCATTTGCATTTGTGGAAAGATTGTATTTTCCTGCAAGATTTTAGCATTGTTTATTCATTATACTGCATTTCTATCTCCCTGAGTAGAATTACTTGCAAAAGATAGCTGTTGGTATTTAAAACCCAACCTGGTGCTTCAATCGTATAATTTCATATGTGGCAGAACTGTGAACTACTGCCAGATTTGAGCCTCATTTAGTAATTTATTACAATATTTTTTTCAATAGACAGCATTACTGGTAAACTTTTGCATAATCTGGTACCTTAGTCTTTGTTGGAATTGCAGTAGTGGCACTATTGTGAATTCTTCTCCAGGATTTGTGCTTCAGTACTTTTGAATACGTGTTTCTATTCCAGTTTTCTGCTTGCCATGTGCGTGGCTAAAGTTGCATTCTAGTGCCTTTCTCTTTACTTTGCAACTGTTTTCACCTGTCCTTTGGGTCTGTGCCAACCCCCACCTGAGACTAGTGTATTTTCTGAACGTCTAACCAATAGCTTTACTATTGGGTCCCTCTCTAGGAAGTCTGCTTATTGCAGCTTGAATTTTTCCTCAATCCTCCCACCCTTTCACTGCAATGGTTTTAAAAGGCTGTCTCACTGACTTTTGCCCCTTATGGTAATCTAACTTCCGACATCTGTCCCTCCCATCTTTCATTGCCCTGTATAGACACAAACACCTAGTTGGTAAATTTTATCTCTAAAACTACCCTTAGAATTGAAATCTACAACTTAGTGTGGCTAAAACAAAGCCATTGTGCAAAGACAAGCTTACAACAGCTAGCTTGCACATTAAACAGCACCACTATCAAGTCTTAGCACAATCTAACCTAGTCTAGTGCCAAACCCAAAAGACCATCCAAGGAGACCTCAGTATAAACCAGTCTACAACCTGGTGTAACGCACCCAAATACATGACTTGACAATATGAATATGCAATTTCCAAATATCTCCATAACCAGCTTGGTAGATATGGGTAGCATGAGACAATGTATCAATTGTCTCATATTCACAGATAGATATTTAATCCTTATAAAAAGAGTTCGGCATGTGAGATGTGCATACAGAATTTCACTGGAGGTAGAAAGCTTGAGTACAAACAAAGCTGTCAAAAACCCACAGACACAATCACTACATCCACCACACACACACACACACACACACACATATACCAACTTATGCTGAAGCACTAAAATCAATCTTTCCAAATGTCAAAAATTTCTTAAGTCTATTAATGGCAACGCCTAACCTCAGCAATCTATAACACACTCCCCAAAAGCAACAGTAAATACCACACAAATGCCTACACCCATTGGAGCTCCAAGAGCAAAGCTCATAAGGCAAGCAAACACATTACCCAGGACCCTTGTCTTAGGGAACTCCATTGTATGACACACAGATGCCCCACTCACCAGACTAAGCAAGGAGAGGATAATTGTTAGTTGTTTATCTGGAGCCAGGATCCACCAAGTTATGCATGCATTCAAGTCACTACACCGTGGGTACCAGTATGATTTTATCATAGTTGTTGTAGGCATTAATAATCTGAGACATACCTCCCTGGACTATACAAAGATAGATGTTATTGACTTTTCTGAATATGTGTCTCTGGGCCTAAACAAAGTGCACACCCTACAAGCTCTCCTCACCTTGCACTTGAGCAGCATTGCAGCTTCATCAATAGTGATGCCACAGTACGAACAAAACATGATTGACATCAATAACTGGCTTAGTTTTTTTTTCCAGAACGATTTAATATTTGTCAACATGTGAAGACACGACTAAACCATGTTGCTTTGCAAAAGATGGTCTGCACTTGTATCCCCTAGTCTTCCAAATATTGTCTAAAACTTTATTTACCCCCTTAGAGACTTTTTAGGCAGGGACAAATTGACAAACCTTCCAACATAGCAAATATAATCCAAAGAAACCTAAAGGTGTTACTGATCAATGCTAGGAGCATAAACAAGAAAGTCCACACCCTACAAGCTCTCCTCACTCTGGAGAGTATAGACATCTGTGCCATTACCAACACATGGTTTAAATCTGCAGAAAATACTCCAGCAGTGAAATGCTTCATTGCTTTCCACACATTTAGACCATCAACTGTACAAACAGGGAGAAAAGGTGTAGAAGTCTTGATCTACATCAGCAACAAGTATAAATGTAGGTTGGTTAAACAAGATGATGCCCTATAGTTTATCCAAATACAAATCACCATAGACAAAGTTCCATACCATGTCTTAGCAAGCTATAGATTGCTCTGTGTCCCAAGAATCCCATACCTCTTACCAAGACCTAATGGAGACACTCACTATTAGATAAAATACTCTATTCATGGAATACTTTAATATTCCCTGTATAGACTGGGAAATGTGTACTGCTTTAAACTCTCAGGCACAATGAATCCTGGACTTTATTGTCAAAAACACCCTTAACCAAATAGTGTGTACACCCACCACAGGTTGAAACATACTGGGCCTGATACTAACCAATATCGGAGAACATTCCCCCTCCCCCCAGTGTCATGTCCTCACTGGTGAGGCCAGACCACAAAGCTGTCTCATTTGAAATAAAAATCAGCTTGGTAGCCCCAGAAAACCCTGTAACAGTTAGGAACTATTCCAAAGCAAATGATATCCTATTAAGCAGCAGTTCATCAAAATTCACTGCCCCTTCTAACCCCGAGTTCAAAGCAACCTATGCAGAACTATTCACAGAGACACTGTACAACCATGTAAATGGCTGTATAGATGCTGTTGTACCTATTCAAAATAAGCCAAAAACGAACTCTAAAAACAATCCACACTGGTGGAATTTTAACCTGAATAGGGTATGTAACAAAGGCGAGAAAAAAGTCATGGCTAAAATCAGGAGGAACAACTCCCATAATGATAACAGCTTTCTAATTACACTAGACAGAAAACTCTGAAGAATAAGTCCAGCTGGGTCAGTTATGAAGTCAAGATAGCTTCATAGGTTAAAGACAACCACAAGGTCTTCTACAGCTATGGCCATAACCTGAAAGGCAGCACATAGCAGTATGCCAAACTGGTGGTCAGTGGTGCCATCTTCACTGAGCAGAGCTACATAGCAAATCTTCTGGCTAACTAATTCAGTTCAAATTTCATCCCACACTACCCCCCTTCTCCTCCATAAAATAACTACTAGCATAACAAGTCCAACTATTAGCAGGGAGAAGGTCCTGGTGGCACTTGCTAGGCTAAAAACATAGCCTCACTGAGCTCCCAGTATATCTTGGGATACCTCCAAAATAGCTTGATACATGATCTATCAGGACCACTTGAGTCAGTTTTTCAACTATAACTAAAGTAGGTCTGTAGCATGAGAAAGGAGGACTGCAACTGTTATCCCACTTCACAAGAGTGGGCCATCAACCCACCCTGGAAACTACAGACCCATTAGCCTGACTAGTCTAATATGCAAAACCATGGAATGAATCATCATGGACACTGGACCCAACACAGTTTGGCTTTGTCAAAGGACAATCATGCCTACTAAACCTGGTGGAATTCTTTGAGAAGGTCACCAAGGCAATGGATGAGTAGAAAATGGTGTATACCACCTACCTGGACCTGGCTGAGATATTCAGCACAATGCTCCACTTGGGTATGGTTTACAGACTCACTGAACTGGGCATAAACTCCTACATAACTTGCTGGATTGCCAGCTGGCTCATTAACAGGACCCAGAAAGTCAGGACTGCTGAGACCACCTCCTCTAAGAGACAGGTTACCAGTGGGATAACTCAGGGCTCCATCCTGGGACTGCTGTTATCTGGCATCTACTTCTCAGAGGTAAAGACTAATGACAAGGTCCTTTGGCTGACCATGTTTGCAGACTACTGCAAAATGGGAGTGATCATAGATTCCCAATGACACAAACATCTTTCAAGAGGATGTAATACAGACAAATGACTGGTATCAAAGTCACAGATTAAAACTCAACACCAAGGAGTGCACTGTATGGCCTTTTGAGAAAACAGCTACCCAGACTAAATACTCCATCAATAAAACACCCATATGAGTTGGCCTAGTAGTCAGGGATCTAGGAACATATGTAGAGAATAATCTGCCCTTTGACCAACATACAGCCAAGGCAGTGAGAAAATCATTCTATGTCACCTAACTTATATTTAAGAGTATGACATCCAGGTCCAAGGAAGTCATAGTGCCACTTTATTTGTCCCTCATCACACTGATTATCTAGTATAATGCCCCCATTGGCGTGTACCTGACTAGACATATGCAACAATTTGAATGCTCACAAAGGTTCCGTACCAGGAGAATCCAGGGTATAAGCACATTGTTATATATGGATCACCTTAAAGCCCTACCTATACTCAGTCTCCTACAAGTTACTGAAAGTTGATCTATGTCTGGCATACAATGCATCCTCAGATCCATCTCTGATGGACCTTTTGCACATCCATAAAATGAACAGCATCAGAACTACTAGATCCAAGGATTTACATTTTGCTTGTGACATAAATAGGACATACATACATACAAATGTTTCAAACACAGGCATTATTGCCCTTCTAGCTTGCCAATATACCAAAACACTTGTTCCCATAATAAATGTTCAGGCTGCTCTTAAAAATATCTAAACTAGTATTTGCTTTAATGTAATTTGGTAGTCTGTTCCAAGCATCAGCTACTCTGTCACAGAACCAATTGGTACACTTCTCATTCCTATAGAATCTTGGCAAGTTAAATAAGTGTTTCATGGGATCCCCATGATCTGGAACAGGCTCCCCATCCTTGTAAAGCAGAGTCCATCTCTAAACCTATTTAAGTATAACCTTGAATAATGAATGGGAAATCGGAAATTTACCACAGGTCTGGACCCCATGTTTCAGTTAGACAGAGGCAGGCAATAACTATGCCCAAACTAACATACCCCCTTTCCCACATAACCTTTTTAAACCTCCTAATTAACATACCCTCTCCTACTAAATGTCCATGATACATAGGGACACTATTGGGTTAGGTTGCATGTCTAGGCTTATAAAGACCCTGGCAGTCATTAGCCTAGCATATACCTATGAACCTAAGAGGAAGAAATCACTGCCTTTGTACACCTATACATCATACCTGCAGTGATTCCCTATAGAAAGCAGCCATTATGGAGTTAAAGTTTGCCAGTTGTGCTTGGCACTTTAGAACCTTGTCTAGTTTCTACTCAGTCAGAAATAGTGTAGTGTGGCCCTTCCTGCTACAAATATATTGCAGCACTCCCTTTTATAAATTATCTAAAGTATGACTATATAACAGGTGCTGACAGGGTATCACTGCAATGACCAAACCAATGTTACCAGCATTAAACTACCAAGTACAGGAGAAAAAAATGAACACAAAGGAAATATCACAAAATGGAAGGAGAACCAAGTAAAAATCAAAACATCAAGTCAAAGTTTTGGATAACAGACTTACAGTCATAATATGAATCATTATGAAATAATTCAATATATATGTCTCTCTTGTTTTTAAAAATCAAAGATGAAGACAGTTCAAATTTCCCTTGGGAGCTTATTGCTATTGCATATTTTGGCTACTCGTGTAGGAATACTCTGCTTTTCAATCTTGAATTTCCACTAAAATATGTAAGAGTAAATTATTTTTGTGTGTAGTAAATCTAAGGCTGTTATAAGTCAAAGTCAGGTTAGCCATTATAAAGGTTTCTAAATGCCTTCAATAGGTCACTCACAACAAATCTATGCACAGGAAGTAAATCCAGTCTGTAGAACTTATCATCATTTTTTTCCACCTTATAAGGTCACAAACAAAACTAGCTATCAGTTTATAGTTTATAACAGGATATTCTCAATGTTCCAAGAAATTCACATATGAATGCTCTGTAAAAAAAAACTCCATTATTTTAGGAGACTTTAATTACTCATGAATAAACTGGATCAGCTTTACCTCAAATGTAGGATAAGTCCAAAAGTTCTTAGATTTCATAAACAAAAGCTCCCTGTAACAGATTGGTAACAAACAGTGGGGAAAATTATAGCTTCTTGATAAGTCAGATCATAAGCTACTGACCTTCAATATTAGAACTTCTAAACCTTCTAAATACCAATATCATAGAATTCAAGGATTTTAGACATACAAATCTCATTAAATTCTATGATAAGGTTTCAAGATTCACTTATTCCAGCATAACTCCATGCATTGCCTCAGCAGGAAGCTACACAAAAGAGATCTATGTTCACTTAGGTTTATGAATAGAATTGACAGTACCTACCAGATCTAAATAGAATGGGAAGTTAAAAATCTAACCCACCATTGATCCACCAACATAAATAAACTATTCAATAAAGAAAAAATCCTTGAAGTATACAAAAGGTTTAAGGACCCTCAAATCACAGATAGCATTAAAAATTGATTAAAAAACTTTAAAAGAATTATTAGAATTACTTAGACAGCCCATGAACTGCGGTGGTGGTACTGTGGTAGCATTGTCGCCTCACATTAAGACGTTGTCCTGTTCGATTCTCAGTTAGAGCGTTTTCTGTGTGGAGACATGCGTGAATGGGCGTACCTTCGTTGAAGGTTGTGTGTCAGGGCTGGCAACTCGGCACGTAAAAATCTACTGCCAGTCATTAGCAGACCGGAGTTCCGCTGTGGCGACCCCTAACCGGGAAAAGCCGAAAGACACAACAACAACAACTAAGACAGCCCATGAACTGAGGTTAGCACCTGAACATAAGGACAACTACAAATCTTTCATTGCATTAGGAAACTAAGAAGTAACACCCAGCATTGCTCAGAGCTTATTCAAGATGGGACTACTTATTCCAACCTGGTAGACATTGCCAGCATACTAGTTAACAAATTCCGTGCTATTTTCACTCTGGAAATGACTATTCAAAGTTCACATATCATTGGAGCTCTCAGACCTCCTACACTCAACAAAGATTATTTTCTAAAGTTGCTTTCAAATACTAAAAGTACTTCCTCCATTGAATCTGATACTATAACTGGCTGTTTAATAAGTACCAATCAAGCCTTGGTGGAGACCTTTATTAAACTGTTTAACCTGAGTATAGCCATTGACTTGGCCCCACAACTTACCCTGGAAGTTACAAGCTCATCAGCCTGATGAGTCTTACATGCAGTGCCATGGAACATTTTATAAATGACCTTATTAAGTATGAAAATAAAAATCTTAACAGGCTAGACCCACAGCAGAGTTTGACTTTAAGTGGAGATCCTGTCTAATGAATTTTGCTAACTTTTTTCAAAGAATAAAACCAACTGTTGACAGTGGTCTTGCTCTACACACAACATACCTTGACCTGACCAAGGCCTTTGATACCATACCTCATGTTAGTATAGAAAGTTAAATGCATTACAAATTGAATTCTATGACATAAGATGAGTAGCAAGCTAGCTTAAGGACAGAACCCATACAGAGTAACAACAAAGTTGTTTTTCAGATCTCCATGCTAGGACCTCTTTTGTTTGACACTTATGTTTTCAACCTCCCAAACCCCAATCCAAGATCTCTGACGAACCAGTTTTGCAAATGACTGCAAATAAGGAATCACTCTCAACTCACTCTCTGATACCCAAGACCTGCAACAAGAACTTGTCAATCAATCAACAGAACATGCTGGAGGGACAGGTTCATAACCCAAAGACTGCCCATGCTCTGGAATAAACTTCCCATACATGTCAAGCAGAGCACCTCACTGGCCCTCTTCAAGAGAAGTCTTGATGAGTGGATGGGAATAGAAAGTTCACCGCAGGGATCACTCCAGAGGCTCTACTTGATAGAGGCACTGGGAACTAACGTCGGGTGGCATGATGCCATGGCACTTCTATGGGCTAGGCTTGTAAAGGCTTCAGGGCCATTAGCCTAGTACACACCTATGAACCTATGAACTTTATAAACACCTGATGTGATAAAATAGGCTTAAACTAAATGCTACAAAGTGTAATATTGCAATATAGCAGCATTTGATATATCATCCTTCCCTCCGCATACAACACAGACAATACCCAACTCCAAAATGAGAATGTTGTTAGAGACAGTGGTACTTGGGCTGTCAATTCCCTCGCCTTTGATTATCACGTAACAGTAGTAGTCAGAATGTCCTTCTGCTTAGTTGATCACCAAGGGATATCTTCCAGATCCAAACAGGTCATTGCCCCATTATACTAAGTATTGATTAGGTCAATCATTGAATACAATACCCCCTTTGGGGTACCTCACTAGACATATTAAACAACTACCAAAACCCGAAGGTTCCTAAGTGTGAAGATCACAGGCTAAAAACCTTAAGCTGTCAGAAAAGACTGGAAGAAACAACCCTTTATTCAGCATCTTA
Source organism: Protopterus annectens (assembly GCF_019279795.1). Lineage (NCBI taxonomy): Eukaryota > Metazoa > Chordata > Ceratodontiformes > Protopteridae > Protopterus > Protopterus annectens. The sequence goes on along the minus strand of NC_056737.1, from coordinate 684,569,760 downwards.
GATCAAAGATCTATGCTTTGAATTCTGAGCCATTAGGGACCTTATGATCCAGGATCTCTTGTAGCTCTACACATCAAATATTTCCACAAATACCAGAACAAGCAATCTAAATCTTCACCAGCACTTAAATAAAACAAAATGGAGAGAGAAGTTCATTTCACAGTATCTCCATCACCTCTGGAATAGACTCCTACAGCAAATTAAGCAATATGATACATTATCCTCCATCAAATGGGAACTGCATGGGTATTCAGAAATTCAGCCATGGCTTTACTGTTCTGGCCACCCTCAAGACAGAAGGTTCATGACAAACTTCATTCAGTGTGTGGTGTTACCAAAGCAACATGGATTGGAACCAAAAAAATTCCCTGGGATTCAGAAAGATCCTCACTGCTCAAGTAAATTGCCTACACAGAGATGGATCAATTTGCACAACAGTTAGTAAATGTAATTTAGAGACAGCTGAGGCTGCAGTGAGAAAGACGTCATTTTCAGCTCATTAGCATATCTCTAAATCTCACACTTATAGCATTAGACTGTTAGATCTGCTGGAGGTGGTATTTTCCCTGATGGCCCATGTATTGTGTTGGAAAAACAGTTCTCCATACACATACCCATCAACAAACAAGCATCCACACAGTAAATCAAACTTGCTAAAGTACTAAAGCATTCATCCACATGCATGGACCAACAGGCACCCACACTTGCAAGAGCACACACACACACACACACACACACACACACACACACACACATATGCACAAATCCAGGTTCTTGATTCCCTACCTATCTAACCCGCTTAGAGTGACCACCTGGGCAAACAAACATGCACACATTCATACAGCCTCATTCATGCCCCATAGACAGGATTACATGTCCACATACTAACACCCCCCAACTCCACATCTTTGCTGAACTTACCTGATCGTGTTCATTATTTCCTCCAACAGTGGAAATTTACACAACTGAAAGATTACCTCAATCCATTTGCAGTGTAAATCAGGAGCTGCTGGAATTTCCAGGACAGAATACATGGCTAATTAGTATTAGCTGCACTATCATGCAGTGCTGCCAGTGGGACCACCATCTATATTGAGGTTCCTGTTTAATGGGAAACCTTAACTGCAGGGCAGTCTAAGAAATGGAAAAGCTTACTGCAAGTGGGGAAAATGGCAGAGTTAAGGCTTCCCACTCATGCCAAACCTTTCTGAATTCCAGGCATTGTCTTCTCTTAAAGAAACTGTTCACATTATTATTCTTTTCATAATATTGTAGCCCTTTTACAGATCTTTTATAATAAAAAAAAAAAAAAAAAAAAGCAAATGAGGGGACACAGACGTTAAGATACCTATGTTCCTATAAACATCATCAGATATTTGGATTCTATTATTTATGGACAGTTGTACTCTATTCTCTTCTCCAAAATGGATAGCCATATAAATCTTAGACAAGGACTCACAGATATTTAATACAATTTACAAATCAGCACATACAGTGTGGCAGTGTACAGTTTGTGGATGATTCAGAGACAGCAATAGCATAGTTGAGCAAGAGAAAAAACAGAGCAATATGCAATGCAATGTATGCAAATGACCATGTAATGATATAAAAATGAGGAATTCCATGCAAGTAAACACAAAGTATGCAAATGATGACAACACACATAAAAAGAGGTACTTTCCCCCAACACAAACTTATTCTGATCATCTGGGATGTGTACAGGGCTAGCAGTATGCTAATACTTAGCAGTGACTATTGCAAAACAGTAAGGACTAATGGTCATTATCAAAGTCAGTGCCCATGATGTTGTATGTAACAGGCATGCATAATATCACAGAAGATACCAGCATTTCACTCTCCAGCAGATAGTGGATTAACACAAACACCCTATGTAACCTAGTTAACTATATCGCCCACAGGCAGAATCAAGGGGGTTGCGTGGACTGCCTATCCCAATGGACAGAAAGGTATGTGTAGCATTAACCATCTTAAGTAAAGGGGCCTTCCAGTAAACTACAAAGGACACATTAGGCATATTGCAGACACCTGGCTCCCATATCCTATACCAGTTCCTCAATATCATGCTTTAGTATGTGGAGGTGCATATCATATTCTACAAGACTGCAGAAGACAGAACTATCACTGTCTGGGAATGTTTCAGTAGACATATACGTTTTTGAAAAGCATAAATATTTACACATAAATAATCAATGTTAGCATTTTGAAAAAAAAACATATTTACCAAAACATCAAAAGAAAAGCAAATTCCTTTTTCTGATCTAACAAGAAAGCCCTACCACCACATTTTGACCAAATTTGTCTGAGTAGTGGCAGTGTTAGGGAAAGGGCATTTCTAAGGTAGGGTGTACAGTTAAGGTTAGGAGCAGAGTTAGGGTTAGGATGGATTAGTAAGATGTACAGGGCTGATCATGTCCCTTGTGTCCTGTTCTTCCTTAAGTGCTAAGTAATCAATGTCTGCACCACCACCTCCACCAGAGCTTGATGTGACACAGGCATGCCATTATGCTGTGTTCCTGCTCACACTTTCCAGAAGTAACAATTACACTGCTGGGATACATTACCAGGTGGGATTTCTGCTTTCAGTATTTGTTTATCCACTGCCAGGGAGTTACCCGGCAAAGTCCTATATTCCACAGAGTTTTATTTATAACCGTTCTCAAGCATGATGGTGCCCACAATTTATATCACAGTAAAAAGGGCCTTGTGCCATGGTGATTTTGATAATGACTCAATTTATTTCCTCTTTCTCTAACTCACATCCAGAAAACACTGTGCTGCCCAGTTTAGCTGGTACTAGCCATGCTGGGTTTGGCAGTAGGAAAGCATGTGGCCTATATAATCATACACACAGACTGTATTGACGCATAGTGCCATGGAACTGCACTAAAAAGATATGTTAGTGTGCCATTGCTGTGCTATCTTGCTCGGCATATGATGCTTGAATGTTCCTCCTTGAGTACAAGGTTACTGTTTTGACCTTAGTGAAATCCAGGGAGGTCATAGCTTTCTTGGGCACAGTGATTGCAGGGCTCCTATATGATGTGTAAGAAAAAGACATTCTTGTTTTTCTTGCACACTAATTTCTCTGAGCACCTGCTGAAGTGTTATGATGACCCCATCCAAGGTGGATGCCTGGCACAAGCTTGTCAGGATATAACATCAGTCATTCTGGAGAGCACTGCTGGCATTGATAATAGAAACCTGAGACAGCGCAACCCTGACATGCTTCACCTCACTCATTCTGGAGAGTACTGCCTGTACTGGTATAGCAACCTTAGACAGAATCAGCCTAACTTGCTTCAGCAGTGTGAAACAGAGGTTGTGGAGAGAACTGGACATGTATTTTAACCAAGTATTTTCATCCACTTACTGTATTACCTATTTTTCCTATGGGCTGAAATGTGCTAAGGAGTGAGAGCTGGATATAGAAGGAAGTCATAGGAGGTGGGAAAAACTCTTCCCTCAGCAGAATACATTTGCCATGTGTAACACTCCATTGTAGAACTGCAACTGTTTGTGCACCATATGTGTGTGCTAATGTGTCCTTTTCTCATCATGCTGTGTGTTCAGTTGTGGTGGAGGTCATGGAGTGGTAACAATCAAATCAGCTAAGCTGGCCAAAGACTATGGTACCGAGTCACTAGGTCAGCCTTTAAGCAGGAGGACTGACATCACCCTACTGAAGGTGGCCTCTGTGGCCACTTCTATAAGGAGGAAAGGCATAGGCTTCTTTTCTCTTCTTACTATCCCCTGGAGAGATCTCCCATCTTCTTCCATTATCAGTTGTTGGGGGTTAGTGTCAATCAAGGTGCACCAACAGCTAGATGCCCACATTAACACCTTGATCTGTCTTGTTGAGTTGTACAACTGTCAGTCCCCTGATCATCAGGCTACAAGAAGTACAGCTTGCTTATGACATCAGTCATGGGGTTGAATGATGACCGGATGCTGCCCTTTGAGCTGGCTTGTCATTCAGCCATGACCACTGTCCTGTCACCATCCAGGGGATCCCCTCCTTATTGCATCATTTCCCATACTTTGTTTTCCAACCATCTCCCAAACTCCAACCCTCACCCTCATCAGCTGTCAACTCTCTGTCAGTGTCCATCCATCCATCATCATCCCCTCCTTATTTGTGGATATCACCTCTGTCTGTCTGTGATTTGTTTATTTGTCTCCTGTACTACCTTCCTTCCCCCCCCCTCTATCCCTTGCCCAGCCATTCTTCTCTACTCACCCCACCGATACTTCGTTATATAGTGAACATTTGGATCACTACCCCACAAAAGACTGTGCTTCCTTTCCCCTGCTTGTCATACCTTATATTTATTCGTACATTTTCCTCCTCTTGCTATATTCCCTTTTCCCACTTTTCTTTCTTCCAATTCCTCCACATTTAAATGATGAACTGGCATGTAGCCTACTGAGGTTTAGCACGGCAATCTTAAGTGGCAACTGAGACACTTCACTAGGTACATGAACTCCCATGAACTGTGCTATGATAACCTGCCGTGTCAGTGACATCCTCCATGTCAGCCACATACCCAGCTGTAGGAGTTCCAGTCCTCTGCCAGCTTAGTGCTGATTTTCCCTAAACCATGGTAGCTCTGTCTTAAAAATGCAATATTTTCCTCAGTATGTCATGACTGTGCTCACCCCATATATCTAGTTATCTTAAAAACTAAATTATGTACTCACCATAATGTTCCATCTGGGTTGTCCATTTTCATTCTTCCTCAACAATTAGGTTTGTATCCCACACAGCCACTTTTTTACAGCCCTGGGTACTGTAAACTGCCAAGCTCCTCCATTACCCATAATGCTCTTGTCCCCTACTATACCTCAGATCTTGTTTGCCAGCCTTATAGTTTCATAGAGCTTTAGAATCAGCACTAGGGTGAGAAACCAATATCTGGAGTTCAAAGACAGGAACATTGGTTCCTTTATTATCTTCTCATTGTTCCAGAAGTCGCAAACCAACTGGTAGGGGGTTGGAGGGAGGAGAGCTGAGGAAGAATGAAAATAGACAACACAGATGGAACATTATAGTGAGGACAAAACTTCCTTATCTGATGTCAATTTTCATTCATTCCTCAACAACTGGGACAGAGTCCCCAGCTACCTGAATCCTAGGAGGACTCTAAGAAAGGATATTACTGAGCATCGTTGAGCAAAAGGCTGCTCTTCTCCTCAAGACCAGATCCAATGTGTAATGAGTAATAAATGTATGAGGATAAGCCCAAGTTGCAGCTATACAGATATCGTCCATGGAAGACCTGCATAAAAATACTGATGGAGTTGCCATAGACCTGGTTGAATGTGCTCATAAAGGTTTTGACAAAGGCAAACCCAATTTGTTATAGACAAAAGAAATGCAATCAGTTAACCATTTCACTATAATTACTTTGGAAACTGGCTTGCCCAATTTTGATTCCGCAAAAGAGAAAAATATTTGCTCTATTTTTCTAAAATTCTTTGTTCTATGCAAGTAGAAATGTAACTGTCTGTGAAAATCCAACAAATGTATCATGCATTCTCCTTTGTTCATGAATTCATGAAATTTGGAAAGAAAATTGGAAGATTAATGGGCTGATTGATGTTGGAGTCTGATACCACCTTAGGAAGAAAGGATGGGTTGTTGGTAATGCTACCATATCTTTGTGGAAAATTAAACAAGGAAGCTTAGAAGATAAGGCTTGAAGTTCAGAGACTCTTCGAACAAAGGTTATAGTTACCAAAAACATAGTTTTCCAAGTTAAAAATTTTAGTCCTCTCTTTGCTTATGGTTCAAATGGAGATTGACTTAAATCTTGTAAAACTAAATTAAAATTCCATGGGCGAGTTGGATCCTTTAAAGGGGGACTCATAAGAAAAGTACCCCTTATAAAGGCCTTACAAAGTTTTAAAGAAGCTAAGGTTGAATTGTTAACTCCTATCTGTGATGAAAAAGAGTCAGTGTCTTTCTGTTGTGCCTAAAAACAAATATTTTCTATTTATTTATGTATATCTCCCTAGTGGAAGCTTTATGGTAGGATAAAAGAAAGTGATGGACAGGGGAGGCCAGCCTGGGTTGTCTAGCTATCTATGGAAGTGGAGAAACCATGCAGTCAGCTTTAGGCCTAAAATGTCCGGGTGAATCATCTGTCGGGTGAGACATAAGGTCCGGAATTGGATCCAGAATCCATGGAGGGTAAACTAGAAGAGGTCAAAGAAAGGGGGAACCAAATCTGATGGCGCCAATAAGAGGCAACAAAGATGACTTTGCTCTTCAATTGAGATACTTTCTGGAAAAACCTGGGGATTAGAGGGGTTGGGGTTAAGCATATAGGAGACTGGGGGGTCAGTCATGGAGGAGAATGCCTGTCAATGATTCTCCCAGTGGGGGTTCATTGCCAAGAACCTGCTGCACGTGTTGAGGGGAGATGCAAAAATGTTACAGCAAGATTGGCCCCATTGGTGGAATATATTTTCCACAACTGTCATGTTGAAAGACCATTCATGAGACAACACAATGGAGCTGCTACTTGTGTGCTATCATGCTGGATTTCCCCTGGAATGTGTGTTGCTATCAGAAATTGATTGGATGAGATTGCCCATTGCCACACTTTCAGAGCTTCTAGACACAGGGGGTAAGAACTTAAGAACCGGTTCCTTATTGTTTGTTGAGTTACCAGACCACTGAAATATTGTCAGTCTGAATCACAATACTCCTAGAATGGAGAGAGTCTTGAAAAGCCTGCAATGCTAGGAGTACTGCTCTCATTTCCAAGACATTAATATGCATGTTGGTCTCTTCAGGAGACCAGGTGCCTTGAATTGTCTTTTCCAAGAAGTGCCCATTCAACCCAATTTGGGAAGTGTCCATGGTCACTATGACTTTGTGCTGAGGAAGAATGAAAGGACGTCCTTGTAATATGTGATCTGAGAGAATCCACCACAAGAGCTATTCTTTTCATGCTTGAGTTATTATGATCTAGGTGGACATAGTTTAGTGCAAAATGGACCACTGAGTTGCTAGAGTCCATTGAAGAATTCTCATATAGTATCTTGCTAATGGAACCAGAACTATCACAGCAGACATTGACCCCAAGGCTTGCAGAATCAATCCAGCTGATAGAGAAGAATTTTCAATTATCTTTTTGACTTGCAATCAAATAATTTGTTCTCTTGGTAAGGGAAGCAAGACTGTCACTGATACCGTATTGAACAAGGCCCCTATGAACTCTCCTATCTGAGATGGTTCTAGCTGAGATTCATTGTGATTGATGGTAATTCTTAGATGAGAGCAAACCTGGGGTACATACTCTTGTGCTTTTATCAGAAGATACCTGGTTGAAGCAGTTATGAGCCAGTCATCAAAGTACTGAAACACCTGGAATCCCTGTAGTCTCAAGTAAGCTGCTACTACTGCCATGCATTTGGTGAACACCATGGGGGCTATGGTGAGACCAAAGGGCAGGGATCTGAATTGGTAATAACTGGCTCTCAGCTGGAAGCATAGGTATCTTCTGGATTGTCTTTTCAGTTTTATGTGATAGTATGCATCCTGAAGATCTATTGAGCATATCCACTTGTCCTTGTGCAGGAAGGGAAAAATGGACTGAACTGTGACTATCCATAACTTTGTATACTGAACTAATTTTTCAGGCTGCTGAGATCCAAAATTGGTCACCAATCCCCTGTTTTCTTTGGCACTAAAAATAATCTTGAGTAAGTTCTGGACTCTTTCTGATCTGGGGGACCTCTTGGATGACTGTTTTTTCTAGCAGCTTTTTTATTTCTAGAGTTGCTGCTTTCCTCTGACTGGGTGGAACATCGGAAATTTTATTTACTGTTGAAGGGGGTATGGAAAAGGGTATTAAATAGCTTCTGGAAATAAGCCTCTGCAGCCATCTATCTCTTGTAATGTCTAGCCAGGCTCTCTGCTGCAGGGATAGATGATCCCGACTGCCTCCAGAGATGGACAATCAGTCCTCCTTTTAGGAGTGCTGGTAGGATCTGTCAGAGAGAGAATTTCTGGACCCCTGTTTCTGTGGGTCTCCTCTGTCATGCGGGCGTCATCTTCCATTAGTTCCCTCAGGGGTGGGGGGGAGGACTCCATCTCCATGTGGATCATGGAAAGAACCCTTGAAATTTCTTAACCAGATTTTTGACCACTTCCTTGATTTCTAGAGAAGGTTCTTTAAGGAGTCAAGAAATGTACGCCACTGCAGACAGGGTCTTAACCATGTTACTTACACCTGGAGTGTGTGTCTTTACTTTTAGGACCACACAAATGACTTTCATCAAAAGGATCATTGATAAAGGAGGACTTGAAAGGCTCCAGAAAATCACATAGGTGCATCCAGGTATGTCTCCTAATGAAAATGTCTGAACCCGTCACCCTTGATGTACCTTCAGCTACATGTGAAATGAGTCTCATAGATGAATTTGAGATGTATTCTAGGATATCCAACTGTGAGGCAAAAGAGCTCCCAGAGAGGGATTTGGAAAGTTCATAAATCAAATCCCTCAGGAGTCTGGTGAAGTGTGCCAAATAATTCAGCGACCTGAGTGCAAAGGTCACTGAAGCATATACACACTTCACAAATCTGTCCACATCCCTAGACTCCATGTTAGGGAGTTGGACAGATGAACTGTTCTGCAAGTTCCTTCTTTGTGCCGCCAATACCACTACACACTTCACAAATTTGTCCACATCCCTAGACTCCCTGTTAGGGAGTTGGACAGATGAACTCTGTTCCGCAAGTTCCTTCATTATGGTTGCCAGTACCACCATGGCATCTACTGCTAATCCTTTGCTCCAGAATTCTCTTCCTTTTGGTGGTGCCAGGATCCTTTCTGGTCTCTTGGGGATCAGCTCAACAGCATCTGGTTCCTTCCATGCCTGCCTAGAGATTAAATCAATGAGCTCATCAGTGGGTGAAGTCACCCTGGAGGTAGATGGGCCAGACACAAAGGCTTCCAGGAATACAGATTTCTCTTGCTAACGATGATTGGCAGACCAACCTCCCCTTTACTTGATAATCTCCGGGATGTCTCCAAAGGAGACGTCATCAGGTAGTGATCTTGGGGACCCTTCCTCCTCATCAAAATTGGTGTCCTCTGTGACAGACTCTTAAGAGTCTAAGTGCCTACTTTTCCACTTTCTCTTCCTAGAGACACCTTCAGTAGGATGTTCTGGAGAAGTATCAGAAGAAATAAATATACCCTGCAGGGTAGACTAGAGACTATGGGCTAGCTATCCCTGTAGAGTAGAGTGTTCAGGCTCAAGGCACAAAGACATATGGGATTCAGAAGGAAGATCTAAGGGAGTTGGAATAGTCTGTCCTCTAGAAGCAGAGAACAACCTCTCTACCACCTTAAAGGCAGAATGCTCTGAAGAGGACACAACTGATGGAGACAAGAAGGCATGCTTCCAGACCATCGGCTCCTTCTGACCTAAATACAATCTACCAGTGGCAGAGGTCAGAGCCAAGCTGTCCAATGCAAGGCTTTGAGGGGCAGAGATGGCTCCAACAACTTTGTAGTCAATTCTAACACCTTGGATCTGACAACGATGCTACTGCTCTGAGAGTCATTCAGCTCCAGCACACTCTGAGATGGTCCACTCAGAGATGGTATTGGAGCAGAATAAGTGACAATGTTTGGATCTGATACCGATGGTCCTGGAAAACTCAAATCCAAGAGCTCTGAAGCCAAAGGAGTAAAAGCCAAGATGGGTGCAGTAGTACTGGAAAAGGTCTCTGGACCCGAAGGGATAGGAGCTGGGAGAACCTCCATCTGTATCTATGCCGAGAGAAACATCCTTGTCATTTTATCCACATCTGCTTCCATCAGGCTCCTGAAAGAATAAGAAGAAGAGGCCACTGAAGGGGACCTAGAATGGTGGCATCTCTTTAAAAAGGGTGATAGCAGCCGACAGGGAACAGGATTTAGAGAGGATGCATACCGGGTCTGAGAGCGACATTTCGGCTTTGAAAGTATCGAATCTGACAGAATAAATTGGGTATCCAAGGCAGACAGATTTGATTTAGTCTTTGTATCTGACCGTTGTGAAATTTTGTGGCTTGGCACCGTGGCAGAATCAGAAGATGAAGTGCTGGATCCATAATGGTCCAATGGATGCTTTCTGGACTCCTTTTTGTCAGGTTTAGAGGTTTGAGCCCCAGATAAAGATTCAGAAAAGGTGGTAGGTAGAAGACCTCTCAATATCAGCTTATTTTTCCGGTCAGTTAATAAAACAATTATATAAAAAAACAATTGAATAATTAAATAAACAACTCAATTCCTTTCATCCTATGTTGTTTATTTAATTATTCAATTGTTTTTTTACATAATTGCTTTATTGTTTTATTAACTGTATAAGTATATAAGTCATTGACTGCTTGTGTAACTTTGTCTGAGGAAGTTTGGATACTAGTCCTTACAAAAGCGCTTATGGAATAAAGTTTTGGAAAAGGAGAACATCTGCAAGTTTCTCTGTCTTTTTGTGTTTATGAGTACTAGTTGGTTGTGTTTTTTCAAGTACTTTAATTTGATGCCAAAGATCAAGTTGAGTTGGCAAGAGACAGAGTACAGCAGATGAATATTGTTAAATGAGAGAGCAGTATAGCAGTTGATAAAAATTTACTTTACAAAACAGTAGTAGATATTTGGGACTAATAAAATTTACTTTGAACTGATCGAACGAAAAATAAAATCTGAGGAAGCGCCTTGAAAGCGCTTATCCATTTTGTGTGTTTTTATCCTGCAGTTCGTTTTTTGTTTTATTAAAGCTATTTTGTTTTAGCCAAGCTCTGTGTCCTTATTCTTTGTTTGATTACCTGCTTTGTTTGATTTGGACATGAATACTTTCCACCGGTATTTTGTTTTGTTCCTATACTTTGATTTGGCATCCACGGTGGTGCAGCGGTAGCGTTGTTACCTCACAGCAAGAGGTTCTCCCGTTCGATTCTCGTCTGGAGCGCATGGAGTGCTGTGTGGAGTCTGCATGTCCTCCCCACGGTTGGGTAGGCGTTCGAAAGACATGCGTAAATGGGCGTGCCTTCATTGAAGGTTGAACGTCGAGTTGGCACCTCGGCGTTCGTGAAAATTTACTGCCAATCGTTAGCAGACCGGAGTTCTGCTGTGGCGACTCCTAACTGGGAAAAGCCGAAAGACCAACAACAACTTTGATTTGATGCCTAAGACAAAGTTGAGGTGGAAAGAGAGAGAGTACTGATGAGAGATATAGTTATGAGAGAGGGGTTTAACAGTTGATTAGTCCTTAGATAAACTTTTAAGAATGACAAAAGATATAAGAGAGACTTGTATTTTGTAACAGAGTGAAGGTTAGGAGGCAGAGAAATGCATATAGTAGTATTATGGGGCATTGAAATTGTAAGTAGTCAATTGAACAATAGTTTTTGGTGCTTACAGTTAAGGTATTAGCATAGGGTGGAGGAGGAGAATAGCTAGGAATTATTTAGGTATTGTTTAAGCTGATTTTTCAAAAGTTTGTTTTTCAATGTGCTTTGAGTGTAGTAGTAGAAAATTCCACAATTTGAAGACATTGCAGGAATAGAATGCATCACTATCAGTACTATTAGATTTGGTAGTGAGTAAAAGTGATTTATTTTAAAAATATACTTCCATGGCTGTGAAATAATATTTTATGGTGCTTGTAGTGCACATTTTTTGGTTCTGTACACTTACAAAACTTGTGTTTTTTTGCGGGGGGGGGGGCACCTGTACCCTCTACACCCTCTGCTAATTATATATACCAACTCCAACTTTGCAAAGTTTGGGAAAAGGACAAAAACCCTTCCCTAGTATAACTTCAGTTTTTTCAATATTTTGTGTTGATGGTTTTTAGTTTACATTTTTTTTAAGTTGTCAATCTTGTGCTATTTCACAGTGGATATAAAATGTCTATACACCCTGTTAAAATGCCAGGTTTTTGTGATATAAAAAAATGAGACCACAATAAATCATTTAACAACTTTTCCCACCTTTAATATGACCTATAACCTGTACAATTCAATTAAAAATAAATTTGTTAGGGGAAAAATATAAATAATAAATGTACAATATACTGGTTGCATAAGTGGGCACACCCTTAAACTACTACTCTGTTGTGTGTGCACACCCTTAAAGTAATACTTTGTTGAAGCACCTTTTGCTTTAATTACAGCATTCAGTCTTCTTGTGTAGGAGTCTATTAGCATGGCACATTTTGACTTGGCAATATTTGCCCAGTCTTCTTTGCAAAAGCACTCCAAATCTGTCAGATTGCGAGGGCATCTCTTGTGTACAGCCCTCTTCAGGTCACACCACAGAATTTCTATTGGATTTAGGTCTGGGCTCTGGTTGGGCCATTACAAAACAAGAAGTTATATACTCACCATAACGTTCGATGTATGTAGTCCATCTCGCCTTACATTCTTACCTGTGGGTTCGGAGCTGAAACTCAGCCCCGACTCAGCCATACTCTAGCTCCTATTCTGCAACTGGCTCATGGCTAAGCGGTATCCCATCACGCAACAGGTCTATTCCCCAGAGATTGTTTGCTGCAAGCTCACACACATACACACTGAGAAGAAGAACAACCCCAACAGAAAGGACTACTGATACCTAGAAACTATACCTCCAGGTGCTCCAGGAGGGGGAAGGATGGAGGGTTAGTAAGAATGTACGGCGAGATAGACTACATACATCGAACGTTATGGTGAGTACATAACTTCCTGATGTTATGTAGTCCAATCTCGCCTTCATTCTTACCCGTGGGGCAGCTTCCCTAGCACCTTGATCTTGGGTGGCTCAGTGAAAAATACTCTTGAGCACCGTGGAACCAAAGGAAGATCTGCCTCTAGAGACCAGATCTAATTTGTAGTGACTAATAAAGGTATGAGGCAAAGCCCATGTTGCTGCAGAACAAATATCATCCATAGACATCCTAGCCTGAAACGCGGTTGAAGTAGCCACAGAACGTGTAGAATGAGCCTTTACTTTAAAGGGTAATTCTTTGCCATTGGAAGTATAAATAAATGAGATGCAATCCGAGATCCAGCGAGACGAGGTTACCTTAGAAACTGGAATCCCAAGTCTAGTGTCTCTGTTAAGGAGACAAACATTTGATCTGATTTCCTGAAATCTTTTGTCCTATGTAAATAGAAACACAATTGTCTGTGAACACCCAGCTGATGAAACTTAAATTCTGCCTTGTTGAAGAATTCAGGAAAAAACACAGGCAACTCAATGGATTGGTTGATATTGACAACAGAGGCAACCTTTGGAACAAAGGAAGGATTGGTTCTGAAGGAGACCCTAACTGTTCAGGGACCACTCGTGAGGCATTAGGATAGCTCTGGTCAGCCTGTCGGCAATCGGCCCCTCGGGCAGCTCTTCCTGCAGTAAGTAACTCGACTTACAAATTACACGTTTTACACCAGTATGTTAACATCTTTATGTACAAGAACTGAATGTGACATATTTTACTGGCTGTTCTTGTACTCTTTGTAAGCTTGCTGATACTCTACTAAGTTACCTCTGAGTTCACTCCTGTCTTACTCCTTACTCTTACTTTACATTATAATCACTCTTTTCAAACTAAGTAGTGCCTCTGCTCCTCAGCTGGGCTGATTGCCTACGCTCCCACTCCTCTGTCTGTTTCTGCCCCGCTTCGCTCCCCTCCCTACCCCCCTTATCCCACCCACCCCACGCACTCCTACACTTATACCTCACAGTCCACACCCCCTTCATAACACACCTATCATATACTACTACCTCACTTGCTACTCTACCTTCTTAAATTTTTTTTCCCAAATCCCTCCCCACACTACATATCCCCCTTCCCTCTCTATCCCTAAACTATCCTATAACACTTACCTTCTTGCCTCGTCATCCTATAATTATACCTACCCCACCCTTTACCACTATAATCTCTTCCAACCTCCTCTCATCATGTCTCAAATTACCACCACTTCTACTTCCAAAACCTTTATAACAAAACATCTTAACTAAACTAATAGCCCTGTTACTTCTCTCTAATACTCACACTTCCTTACCTCTTGACCTCCTATGAAATAGAATATAACTACCACCTTAAAAGCTCTTCAAGGCAAACTGCCACTGAACTCATAACCCTAAACTGTAGCCACTCTAACATTACATCAACCTCCTGCTACCTGCTAGCAAAATATCATAGACTATCCCACAACAATAGTAATAATCTCTTGTCAAGGAAAGGAAAAAATAAACTTTATCTAACTATTCAACCACACTCAGTATATAGGCCCACTACCCTGACAGATGGTGATATACACCCAAACCCTGGTCCTTCAAAGACCTCCACCAAAGACACCCCAAGAATCCCTAACTCACTACTTCCACTACCAATCTCTAAGTCTAACATTTTACTCTTAGGACACCTAAATATTCGAAGTGTCAACAACAAAATCACTCAACTTCACTCTCTTCTGCAATGTCACTCATTTGACATTCTCTGTTTAACAGAAACCTGGTTAAAGCCCTACACTAAAGATACTGAAATCATTCCCCCAGGCTACAACATCTTACGATTAGACCGCAATAATCGTAAAGGTGGAGGAGTAGCCCTCATTTTTAAAACCGAACTTAATATATCCACAATTCCCTATGACCCCCCTGAAAACACCAATACTGAACTCCTTATAACTAAGTTTCAACTCAACCCTAATAAAGCCATCTACATTATCTGTACCTACCTTCCACCTGGAAATAACTCCACAAGCATAGAAAGTATTCTTAGCTGGGCTTCCACTAACTACCCACAAGAAACCATAATACTTGGAGACTTTAACCTTGATTGGTACTCAGTTAATTCTAACAACCCATCCTCCCATATTAATCTCCATAACTTTACCCAAACTATAAATACCCCTACTAGAACTAATAAACCTAACAACAAAGAAAGTATACTTGATTGGATCCTTGTTAACAAACCCCAACTAAATTACCAAGCAGGGACCCTGCCTGATGATATCAGTGACCATAACTTAACCTATATCATAAGGCAAAAGCATATCACTACAAATACCCCTTCAGTCAGGACCGCACGAAGTATCAAACATTTTAACCCCACTCTATTTAAAACTGAACTCAATGCATGTGACTGGACTCCACTAAAAACTCTTCCCCTTAATGAAGCAGTTCATTACTTTAATACCAAATTCTTAACTATCTTAGATACCCATGCTCCAAAGCGTACTATAAGAATAAAAACTAAACCAGCCCCCTGGCTATCAAAAGAAACAAGACAGAAAATATTACTCAGAAACAAACTCTGGCAACATTGGAGAACTACTAAGCTACCCTTAGATCATCAAACCTTTAGACAACTAAGAAACATTACCAAAAAGCTATTCTTTCTGATAAAAACACTACTATAGTAACCTTCAGCAATCTAATCATAACAATCCCCAAAAATTCTGGGCAACATTGAACAAACTTCTACACCCTGGACAAACTTCCACTCCCTCCCTTGGGATCTGACAAAATTTCTTCCCTTGAAACTGCAAACACCTTCAACTCCTTTTCACTGATACTATAAACTCACTAGCCTCTCACCTTTCATCTGATAACTCTAATGTTCCTCAACATGCCACCACTAATTTACCGAGCTTTACTATTCAGCCCATCTCTACCACCTTTATCCTAAAATGTATTCAAAATCTTAAGCCATGTACTCCATCAGCCGATCAACTTCCATCTGAATTTCTTCAAAAAGCAGCCATAGAAATAGCCTATCCCATTTCAATTCTTATTAACAGAACCATTAATGAAAGAAACATCCCTGACATCTGGAAAATTTCACACATTATACCCTTACACAAGGGTGGAAACTCTACAGAATATTCTAATTATAGACCCATTGCCCTCCTGTCTCCACTAGCAAAAATCATGGAAAAATGTATTCACAAACAGCTAATGTCCCACTTAACTAAACATAACATACTATCTCATTGTCAACATGGCTTCAGGCCTTTTCATAGTACTACTACTGCTCTCCTTTCTTTTACTGATTTCATTAACAAAAACCGCAATAATAATACCCTTTCTTCTGCACTTTTCATCGACCTATCTAAAGCTTTTGACATGGTCAATCACCCTCTTCTCCTAAAGATCTTGGAATCACTTGCTATTGAACCAAATCCACCTTTAATATGACCTATAACCTGTACAATTCAATTAAAAATAAATTTGTTAGGGGAAAAATATAAATAATAAATGTACAATATACTGGTTGCATAAGTGGGCACACCCTTAAACTACTACTCTGCTGTGTGTGCACACCCTTAAAGTAATACTTTGTTGAAGCACCTTTTGATTTAATTACAGCATTCAGTCTTCTTGTGTAGGAGTCTATCAGCATGGCACATCTTGACTTGGCAATATTTGCCCAGTCTTCTTTGCAAAAGCACTCCAAATCTGTCAGATTGCGAGGGCATCTCTTGTGTACAGCCCTCTTCAGGTCACACCACAGAATTTCTATTGGATTTAGGTCTGGGCTCTGGTTGGGCCATTACAAAACAAGAAGTTATATACTCACCATAACATTCGATGTATGTAGTCCATCTCGCCTTACATTCTTACCCGTGGGTTCGGAGCTGAAACTCAGCCATACTCTAGCTCCTATTCTGCAACTGGCTCATGGCTAAGAGGTATCCCATCATGCAACGGGTCTATTCCCCAGAGATTGTTTGTTGCAAGCTCACACACATACACACTGAGAAGAAGAACAACCCCAACAGAAAGGACTACTGACACCTAGAAACTATACCTCCAGGTGCTCCAGGAGGGGGAAGGAGGGAGGGTTAGTAAGAATGTAAGGCGAGATAGACTACATACATCGAACATTATGGTGAGTACATAACTTCCTGATGTTATGTAGTCCAATCTCGCCTTCAGTCTTACCTGTGGGGCAGCTTCCCTAGCACCTTGATCTTGGATGGCTCAGTGAAAAATAGTCTTGAGCACCGTGGAACCAAAGGAAGATCTGCATCTAGAGACCAGATCTAATTTGTAGTGACTAATAAAGGTATGAGGCGAAGCCCATGTTGCTGCAGCACAAATATCATCCATAGACATCCTAGCCTGAAACGCGGTTGAAGTAGCCACAGAACGTGTAGAATGAGCCTTTACTTTAAAGGGTAATTCTTTGCCATTGGAAGTATAAATAAATGAGATGCAATCCGAGATCCAGCGAGACAAGGTTACCTTAGAAACTGGAATCCCAAGTCTAGTGTCTCTGTTAAGGAGACAAACATTTGATCTGATTTCCTGAAATCTTTTGTCCTATGTAAATAGAAACACAGTTGTCTGTGAACATCCAGCTGATGAAACTTAAATTCTGCCTTGTTGAAGAATTCGGGAAAAAACACAGGCAACTCAATGGATTGGTTGATATTGACAACAGAGGCAACCTTTGGAACAAAGGAAGGATTGGTTCTGAAGGAGACCCTAATTGTTCAGGGACCACTCGTGAGGCATTAGGATAGCTCTGGTCAGCCTGTCGGCAATCACGTTGGACTTCCCCGGTATATGCGTTGCAACTAGAAAGCGTTGGGAAGACACTGCCCACTGCCAAACCCGAAGTGCCTCTCTGCAAAGGGGGTGTGATTTGGTTCCTCCCTGTTTGTTCAGGTACCACACTACCGACATGTTGTCTGAGTGGATTGCAATTGTCCCTAGAGGAAGAGAGCTCTGAAGTGCTAGCAACGCTAATAGCACTGCTCTCATCTCCAAGACACTGATATGCAAATGGGTCTCGTGGTCCTGCCACGTGCCTTGGACTGTCCTGCCAAGATAATGACCCTCCCATCCAATCTGGGAGGCATCCATGGTCACCGTGGCAACTGGAGAGGATGGTACAAAAGGCTTGCCCATGTTGAGATTGCTGGCATGAAGCCACCAGCGTAGATCCTGCTTGCACGTGTCTGTAATCAGAATAGAATGGAAGAGTGGAAGATACTGTAGTGACCATTGGGCGAAAAGCAGCCACTGAAGAACCCTCATATGTAGTCTGGCAAGGGGAACTAACATGATTGTGGCAGCCATGGTCCCTAATAACTTGAGGACCACTTTTGCCCTGACCTTCCTCAATGGTAGTAAGGCATAGACCTGCTGTTGTAGAGCCTGAATTCTCTCCTCTGGTAAGAAGGCCCACATGGGCACCGAATCTAGTTCGGCGCCGATAAAACTGACATGCTGCGAGGGCAACAAGGCAAATTTTTTTCCAATTTAGAGTAATTCCTAACCGTTAGCACAGTGTAATGGTGGTGTCCCTGGTCTGTAACAGTAGATGCCTGGTGGTGGCAGAAAGGAGCCAGTCGTTCAGGTATGGAAACACTTGGAATCCCTGACATCTCAAGTGAGCCAGTACCACTGCCATGCATTTGGTGAACACCCTGGGGGCTGTGGTGGGACCAAAGGGCAGAGTGCGAAACTGAAAATGACTGGCTCCCAGCTGGAAGCGTAAATGACTTCTTGATGCCCTGTCCATCTTGATATGGTAGTAAGCATCTTTGAGGTCAATGGAGCACATCCACACATCTTTCCCTAACAGAGGGAGTATTGACTGTAAGGTGACCATGCAGAAGTTGGACTTTTGTGCATGAAGGTTCAATCGGCTGAGATCCAAGATGGGTCTCAGGTCCCGTGTTCTTTTCAGCACCAAAAATAATCTGGAGTAAGTCCCTAATCTTACTTTGTCTGCGGGGACAGGCTGGATGGCTCCCTTTGAAAGCAACTTTTTTTATTTTTAAAGTTGCGGAATCCCTGTGAGTGGGTGAAATGTCTGGGATTCTCTTGGATGGCGGGGGAGGAGAAGAGAAGGGGATATGATAACTTCTGGAAATTATCTTTACTACCCACTTGCCTTGGGTGACTTCTTGCCAGGATTCTGGGTATAAAGAAATGCAACCCCCGACCGGCTCCAGAGACGCACAGTCGGGCATCCCTTCAGGAGCGCTGGTAGGGAAAACCACGAAAGGAATCACGGTCCCCCTGGTTACGCGGGCCTCCTCTGCCTCTGGGGCGGCATCTACCTGAATTTCCACCCCATCCTCTGCCTCCAGAGGGGGAATCACTTTGTGCGCCATGAAAAAACCTCTGCGACTTCCTGAACCACATCTTCCCACCCTTCTGGCCCTTGGGGTAATGTCTAGAAGGCATGGAAAAATGGACTTCCATGGCAGACAGAGTTTTTCCTTCCTGCTCGCACCTAGTGAGAGTGTCCTTCACCTTGGTTCCGAACAATGATGAACCATCAAATGGGGCACTGGTGAATGTAGACTTGAAGGCCTCCACGAAATTGCACAGGCGCATCCAGGAGTGTCTCCTAAGAGATACTCCAGAACCCGTAGCCCTACTCGCTCTGTTGGCTGCATATGTGATCAGCCTCATGGAGGAGTTGGTAAGGGAATTTAAGGTAGACATGTGTGCATTGACCTCCTGTGCCAAGGCAGCAGAAATGTTACTCTGTAGAGAATCTCCTAGCTCTTTTAGGAGATCTCTCTGGAGCCTCGTAAAATGCATCAAGTAGTTCAGCGACTGCAGTGTAAAGGCCACTGAGGTAAAAACATGCTTCCCATACCTGTCCATAGCATGGGACTCCTTGTTAGGCGGATGGACGGTAGACGAAGTTTCAGCAAGTTCCTTCTTGGTGGCTGCTGCCACCACCATGGCCATCTACTGGAATGCCTTTAGATAGATACTCCTTGTCAAAGGGGGTGGACAAAAACTTATTGGGTCTCCTTGGGACTGGTTCCACAGTGTCAGGAGTTTCCCACACCTTTCGACAGACAAGGTCTAATAGCTCATCAAAAGGGTGAGAAGCCCAAGAGGCAGAGGGTTGAGACCCGAAAGCCTTCAGGAACACAGACTCCTCATCAGAAGGGGGTTTGGAGGGCCAGCAGCCTTTCTGCTTCAAGATCTCCAGGATATCTGAAAAATAGATATCTTCAGAAGACGACTTGGGGGACCCCTCTGACTCCTCGAAGTCGGTGTCTGACGTGAGAGACTCATCCGGGGAGTCAAGGTGTTTCCTCTTACAAAATCTCTTTCTGGCTGGCTTCTCAGGCAAAAACTCTGGGGAGACGTCAGAAAGTTGGGGACCACTCATGGAGGTATCCTGAGGCTTAGGATCTCCGCTGCCCAAGGATAGAGCGTGAACCAAAACTGACACCGGTGCTGGAGGGGGCAGAGTATCGGTGCCATAGGATGCAGCAGATGACCTGGCCAGCACGCTCCTCATAACCTCAAAGGCTGATCCTACCAGCTCCGAAGGCTGACTAACTGTAGGGGAGACAGTAGTAGCCCTCGGCACCAAGGAGATGAGGTCTGAAGCAGATGTCGGTTCCAAGCTCACTCGAGCCGAAGCACCAAGAGGAAGGCTCGGAACCGATGAAGATCAATCCAATCCCCCCCCCCTCGGGTCCGACTGGAGAACCATGGAGCCTCGACCCAGTGGACGGAGCCGACGGGGTCGGAGTGGAAATCGGAACTGAAAGGCCAGGTGAGGCTACTGGAACCGACAACTCTGGCTCTGAAGGCCGAGAAAGGCTCAGAGGAGGAACAACAAAGGATGAAGAGGCCATAGGCTTCGGAGCTGAGTAGGTCGGAGCCGAAATCAATTTGGCTAACACCGATGACTGAAGCAGTTTCTTCACCACCCTATCAATGTCCTCATTGGAAAGGGTCCTGGAAGACCTGGAAGATAAAGTAGGAGATCTGGATCTCCCTACAGAAGGAGACTTGCGTGAAGCAGAATTCGGTCGAAAAACTAGAGACCAGCTCCAAACCAAAATATCCATGACCGGCTCTGAAAAGCTGGGAGCCGATACAGACTTAGTCAAGGGACTACATTCTTTCAGCACCGATGGCAATGGAACCAAAGAAGGAGAAGCTGTTCTAGCAACTTTCTCCAGTGGATCCGAAGAAACAGACGGAGCTGGAGAGCGCTTCTTGGAAGTCTTTTTGTCCTTTTTAGATGGAGAAGATAATGCACTGGAAGATGTAGCCAAGTCTTCCTCAAAGGAGTGTTTAAGCAGTCCTTTCAAAATGAGCTTGTTCATCCTCTCCTGTAGCACACAGGGACTAAAGGAATGACAAAACAAGCAGGACTCTTGGAGGTGAATATCCCCCAAGCAGTACACGCACACAGAGTGCCCACTAGTTAAAACATTTTATTGCTGCATTCAACACACTTTTTAAAGCCTGAAGGCCTGTGTTCCTTAGGAACCTTGGACATGCTGAAAGGAACAAATGAATACGTAGAAGCACTAGACCCAACTAACAAGAAACAGAGCCTCTAACTCAAACAGCAGGAAAACAACAGGGAGGAATAGGTCGTCTAACTTAAATGGGCCTAGCCCAGGAAAACAAAGGCAGGAAAGCACCACTAGCCAGACACAACACTAAACTCTAACAGAACGGAGCACCAAACCAAAGACCACACAGAAACAATGGGGAGGACTAGGTCCTCTAACTTAAACGGGCCTAGCCCGTGGGGGAAGAAAATGAATGGTATACCCAAACAGCCAGACAAGGGCACAAAAAACAGCCAGAGAAACAAATACAGGCAATAAAATTCCACTACCACACACACAGAGCTATGAAAATAAATTTTTTGAGCAACAACAAGTCAAAAGTTTATAAAAATTTTATAAACAATATACTTAGCCACGGTCAAAAGCGAGACCACATCTGAGCTTAATGAGTGGTAAACGATCTGGGGAATAGACCTGTTGCGTGATGGGATACCTCTTAGCCACGGGCCAATTGAAGACTTCGAGCTAGAGTATGGCTGAGTTGGAGCCGAGGTTGCTCCGAACCCACGGGTAAGAAAGAAGGCGAGATTGGACTACATAACTTCTTAATTTTCTTCTGGTGAAGCCAATCTTTTGTTAATTTGGATGTATGCTTGGGGTCATTGTTGTGTTGAAAGGTGAAATTCCTCTTCATCTTCATCTTTCTAGCAGACACCTGAAGGTTTTAGGCCAAAAGTGACTGTTTTTTGGAACTGTTCATAATTCTCTCCACCTTGACTAAAGCCCCAGTTCCAGCTGATGAAAAGCAACCCCAAAGCATGATACTGTCACCACCATGCTTCACTGTGGGGTTGGTGTTCTTCTGGTGATGCAAAGCGTTGTTTTTGCGCCAAACTTACCTTTTGGAATTGTGGCCAAAAAGTTCGGCCTTGGTCTCATCACACCATAACATTTTCCCACATGCTTTTGTGAGACTTGATGTATTGTTTTGAAAATGTTAGCCATGCCTGGATGTTTTTCTGTGTAAGAAAAGGCTTCCATCTTGCAACTCTACCCCATAGTCCAGACATATGGAGTATACAGGAGATTGTTGTCACATGTAGTACACAACCAGTACTTGCCAGAAATTCCTGCAGCTCCTTCAGTGTTCCTGTAGGTCTCTTGGCAGCCTTCCTGACCAGTTTTCACCTTGTTTTTTCATCAATTTTGGAAGGACATCCAGTTCTTTGCAACGTCACTATTGCCCCATATTTTCTCCACTTTTTGATGACTGTCTTCACTGTGTTTCATGGTATATCCCTTCTCCTGATTGATACCTTTCAACAATGAGATCCCTTTGATGCTTTGTAAGCTCTCTGCGAACCATGGCTTTTGCTGTAGCAGGCAACTGAGTAAATGTCAGGAAAATCCTACTAGGACAGCTGAACATTATTTGGGATTAATCAGAGTCTCTTTAATTGATGCAGGTGTGTACCTAAGATGACTGAATGTTGTAATTAAATCAAAAGGTGCTTCAACAAAGTATTAGTTTAAGGTTTTTTTTTATATTTTTCCCCTAACAGATTTGTTTGCTTTTCAATTGAATTGTAGAGGTTATAGGTCACATTATAGGTAGGAAACGTTTTGAAATTATTTATTGTGGTCTCATTTTTTTATATCACAAAAACCTGGCATTTTAGCAGGGGTGTGTACACTTTTTATATCCACAGTAGATTAGTTTAGGTAATGCTGCATATATAAAGTTGGTATATTTAAGTAGCAGGTGGAATGGGGATGCATGATGGGGGCATGATGGGGGGCTGGCCCACCTGCAAAAAATATATTTTTTTGATTTGCATGTCCCAAACATGTCTCAGAGCATGCACACTGTACCTTCATTTTTTTTCTACTGTCGACATTTTTGACTGCCAACGTACTGAGGTTTCAATTTATTTCAGTACACCCATATATATTTATATCTAAATTTATAACATGATTTTCATAGGAATTGTCTAAATGTGTAAGCATTAAATCCAAAAGATCAACAGAAACCTTTTCAACATTCACATTACTGAACAATCTTTAACCTTAAACCTTTTCATAACACTAAGCCTTAATTTGTCTGAATAGTGCTAGTCTTAAGGAAACAGTTTTTTAAGGTAAGGTGAAGTGTTACTAAGGTTGCCTTTAACCTATACCTTACCTTAGAAAAACACGTTTCAAAACACTACAAGTATACCTAACCTACAATCACACACACAGACACACACACACACACACACACACACACACACACACACACACACACACACACACACACACACACACTATAAGTCATATCTCTTTACTTAACCTTAACTTTAGCCTGCAAACACACACTAAATCTTTCCCCTTACCTAACTCTTATCTCTTAATCCTAATATGACAACATATATACAAACATACCCTCACCTCTAATCCCTAACAGTGTTTGAAAAACAGACATTAAATACTATAGATGCTTAATAATGCTGCCATTTGGCAAAATATTCCAATACACTCTTTGAATATTTGCACATTCAATAAAGTATACGGGACAATGATATATAGGTGCAATATTGCTCATTTGGTCAACAGCTTTCCTGCTTGCACAATTTGGTTAACAGGAAAGCTGACAGTGCAGTAAATTTCAGTAAAACTAGGATTGGGAATATGCCTTTTCACAGTATTGTTATCTCAAACTTGTTATATAAGTAGAAGAGGGTATGGAGGTGCAGAGGGGTTTAAGCCTTGCAAAAAGTTTTAAATTTGGATGCTCCAGGGTTATATCTTGGAGCATGCACATTGTCAGGTCAGTCTTCTCAGATTGATCATTTATTTCATTGTTATGTGAGTCAATCTACTGTGAAGTAGCTCAGCTTACACAGACCCATATAGATAGACAGATAACATGCCAGTATTAGTTTTATGTGTTTTAATATTTTAATGGATCGATATCTGTGGGTGGAACTGGAGCTAGCAGTTTTTAATTGTGTTTGTGTGCATTGTTTAAAAATACATGGCATTCGCAGAAGTGTGTGTGGGGGGTATGATTTTTTTTTGTTTGTTTTGGTTATGAATGTGTGAAAAATGAGTGTGGGCTCTGTGGAGGTTGAGAGAGCAAGGATGCTTGTGTGACTGTTATGAGCAATCTTGAAGTTCGTTATACAGGTTTTGGGGTGGGGGTCAGAAGGTATGTGGAGAAGCGAGGGGCTTGCCCCCCACACATAAGACGTCTTTATGTGTGTTTGAGTTAGTGCCTGAAGACTGGAAAGTCAATCTAGTGTGTTTGTGAACACTTTTGTGTGAGTGCGAGGACTTCTTCATTGTTAAGCTAGTTGGTGAGTGTGCTTGTTTGATATGTGCATCAACTTGTTTGACAATTATTTTTGTCAATACACTGACCATTATTTACCTTATTATCAGGCTTAATGGCTTCTTCCAGGGTTAATATTAATCTATGAAAAATAAGCAGGACTACAATTTCTGTAAGGAATTATATTGCTTCAGTGATTTCTATCCATACAGTAACACATTTGCGAGACTGCCACATTTCATTACATAATGGTAATGTAGTTCTTATCCTGATACTTTAATAACATGACTGAGTGTATGGCTAAAACAAAAACTGTACCAGTCACATTCTGCTTCTCTTTTGTCCATTCCACCTATCTAGATGTATATCTTTGTATTCCTTGTGGCATCCTGCTGTCTCTAAAATGGTCATCCTACAGGTTCTGAGTTACTAGTGTATTCAAAATTGCCAAACTAGCACACACACATGGTAGAAATATGATTAAGCCATTTTATTTGCATATAAAATTAATTGTTTAGGTCTTTGTTCTCAAAGGAAGGCTTATCACCTACGGGAAATTTTATATTCACTCCCTGAGTTTATACAGCACATATGAAACTACATATGCCTGCAAAAACTTAAAGTGTATATTTGTTTTGGGTGACCATACATCTAATTTAGAGTTTTTTAAGCTGTAATAACAATTCAAGCTAATGGAGTCTTTGTTTAAAAATGTGTGACTGTTTTGACCAAATTATGTTCATCTCACTCTGCATTCTGACAAACTTAATCATATAAAAAGTAGAAATACAACATTTAATATTTGATTTATCAATCCTTACCACATCCCCTTGCATATGACTCTGAGTGTGATTCTGGAAAATAATAAGATGAACACTAAGGGTCAGACATGTTCATTAGCTGTCAGACAATTAACTGTAATTGCTGTTAAACCCCCATTATTGCTTTTGCCTGTATTCCTTGCCCCGGGCATTATTCATTGCCACAGGAATGAGTAAAGTACTGTATTGTAAGCAGCAGCTATATAATTTCAGTGTGCTAAAATAGTGATGTCAGTCACAGAGATCCATTTTTATTAATTTTCTCCCTCAGGGCAAATCTGTTAACAATTACATTTCATGTTAAAATATACCGACCTTGCAGTAAATTTTAATTAGAGAAGAGCTGTATCTTGACACACTAGAGAAATAATTAAACGTATCTTCTGCAAGCTTTCAGTATTTTTTTGTCCCTATATTTTACCTGACTTTCATTTAATTAACTGATTATTCAAGGGTGGGTAAATCTCAGTAAAACTTGAATTCATATGCCGTTACCACAAATTAATAATACAGGTTTGATGCTCAGATTTAAAGAACACATTCAGTACTTGGTTATTTATTTTTACAGTGTTTAAACACTAAGTGACTGTATATTTTATTAGATCCACTTTTATGTATAATCTACTATGCTCTGACAGTTTTGCTAAACATTTTCTTGTTTGCTTTGTGGTCTGTATTTTAAGAAAGTTCTCAAGCCGATTGAGCCTAATAACCCTTTTTTAATGCAAAACATCAACAAATCTCCATTTGCTTTCTTTAAAAGTTATGAATGTAGTTTTCCAGTTGCTTTCATAACCTGTACAAGCTATAAGTGTACTTTTTCCTGATTTCATGATTGTTTATTTTTGCAATTTTTACAGCCTTAAAAAAAGAATTGCAGAAGACAGGTTAAACAGGCAGTAGTTGAAATGCTACATATTCTTTTCTTAGTCATGCATTTGGTACCATCAAACAACGGTCTAGTAATAGTTATTAATAGTCTACTGACAAACTGCCATCTGCATATCCCCATGTCAATGATACATTGCACAGTGGATAGCACTTTTGTCTCACAGCAAGAGGTTTCCCAGTTAGATTCTTGGCTGGGTGGGGGGTCTTCTGTTTAGAATCTGCATGTCTTCCCTTTGTTTGAGTGGGTTTCTTGTTTCCTCTCACATTTCAAAGTCATACAGTGGGTGTACTGGACACTTTAAATTGGACATAAGTGTGAGTGTATATGCGAGTGTGTGGTATGGAAGAACTGTGGCAGGGCTAGCCTCCTGGTGGTATGAACTTTGTCTCTACATGATTGTCACTGTTGAAGTGACACCCTGACCCCATATGCAAAAATGTTAAAAAGGGGTTGTGGATGAACGGATGGATCCTCAAGCCAAACTTTCTAATGTTATTTCATCAACTACTTCATGTCTTTTACCTTTACCTGGAATACTGCTATGCTGTTATTTTATTTATCTTTTGCTTCTCTGTGTATATTTAGTGCTGTCTTTATTCTATGTGTACTTAATACAATTTCTTATACCATCAGTTTATTACAGTTGTGTTCATAGTTCAGTTGGACAAAGTCCTTCATATATAAGATGGAGTATAAAGTTTGGTGAGTTTTATTTTTATTATATAGACACACACACACACACACACACACACACACACACACACACACACACACACACACACACACACACACACACACACACACACACATATATATATATAAAACAATAAAAAGGCAATGCAGTTGTAGTTCATGGTACCCAAAGAACAGCACTGTAGAAATTAGATACAAGTCAAAAGGTATATCAGTGCAGTCATCACGGCTGTAGTCATAAAATGATTTCATTGAAGAATATAAAATGTATAAAATAATGAGCACTTTCAGGTGGCTTCCACACTTCTTCAGATTCAAACTGTCTGAGCAAACAAAACGTATTTATATGAATCCTGTCCAATCACATTTGTTTACTGTAATTATCAACCAATAAAAACATGTTAAAATTCTAACCAATAAAAGTGCTAGAGTAGAGTGCTTAGCCAATTAGAAATGGTCTTCTGATTGTAGTGTTATACATGCCGATAAAACACTACGACTAAAAACTTATCATTATTAGTTAACAAAATATGTCCAAAACATATATAGATTAAATAAATAGCTGTATGTTTCCTATAATAGCCTCTAAATCACAAAGTAATAGATAAAAATAATCATTAAAAGTAACAGGTGTGAAGAACATTCACAAACCAATCATCAGGCTAATACCAGCCAAAGGACCAATGAGATAACAGCATTAAAACAAGTAGTAAACAGAGGTAAAAACTGGGTCTAATCTGAGTGAATATAACATGAAATGCAAATAACCAATTGAGTTGTTTTAATCTAAGTGTAGACCAATAAAAAAGACAACCAATGTCTTAACTCAAATCAAGATCTCAACCAATGAAGGACTAGGAAGCAAACAGCCAATCAAATTGTTTGAATATGTGGATAAACCAATGGAATAATCAGCCAATGTCATAACACAAATCAGAATCTCAGCCAATGAAGGACTGTAGAACAAACAGCCAATCAAATTGTTCAAATGTAAAAATAGACCAATGAGATAGAGAGCAAATGAAAAAACAAAGTACCCAGCTTTATAAGAGTATGTCACAACTATAATATTATATATGCAGATATAATGCTTCAACTAAAGACTTGTATTTACTACTTAAAAAAATATGTCTAAGATGTATATAGAATAAATAAATAGCTGTGTGTTTCCTATAATAACCTCTAAATCACAAAATAATGGATAAACATACTCAGTAAGAGTAACAGATGTAAAGAACATTCACAAATGAATCGTCAGGCTAGTACAAGCCAAATGACCAATAAGATAACAGCATTCTGACAAAGAAAGAACAAGGATAAAAGACTGGGTCTGGTCTGCATGAATATAACATGGAATGCAAACAACCAATCAAGTTGTTTATATCTAAAGATAGACCAATGGGATAGACAGCCAATGTCATGACTCAAATCAAAATCTCAACGAGTAAAGGACTAGGAGCCAAACAGTCAGTCGAATAGTTGGAATATTCATGCAGACCAGACACAGTCTTGTATCCTTGTTCTTTGTCAGAATGCTGTTATCTTATTGGTCTATAATATGAAATCTAACCATTAACCAATGCAATGACATGAGATTAGGGAAGTTCTGTGTAATATTCAGTAAAGATGTTCTTTACCAAATGAAGCCAGAGTAAGTCAAAATTAGGAAGACTGGGATATTAAGCATTACAGCAGTCGAATGGACATGATACAACCCCATTAACAAAAAACACCAAGGTCCTTTTCTGAAACATGATCCTGTCCAAATTATATAGCACTGACTGATTATTCCTTTGTGGTCATTTAAAATTTTCAACCTAATGCCATTGCTTCATAGGGGTAGAGCCCTGTCAACCAAAATGAAGGCAACTATTGTATTAAAATTGGATGTCTTGGATTAGGACTTAATATACAGTGCAACTGATATTAAAATTGCTTTCTGCATTGATTTATCTGAGTGCTAGACACTTTCTTTCCCTGCTGCCTTAGAAGATGAGGGAGAATCATTGCCCTTCAAGAAGGACCATGACAAGAACTGAACTGTTGCGGAAAGAAACCTAAAAATAAACTTACTGTAACAGTAGATGTTCACATGATCACTGCTGTTGTAGCCTTAGCTGTATGGGTTATATCCTGCCAAGGATGTAATAGCAGTCATGTTCTAAAGCTTCAGGGCACATTCCGCTTGCCCAAACCATTGAACAGGTCAAGCTTGAGCTGAGTAAAAAGACAGGTTTGCGTGTGAAGCACATAGAGCTTTCATGCTAACAGAGAGAGAGAGAGAGAGGCTGAGCCCTGAAAGGACAATGCTACAAACAACACAAAATAATTGACCATACCCTGGCATAAACAACACACCCATAATAAGGGTGATGGACGGATTTGAACATCTACTGTTATGGTAAGTTTACTTACACAGCTATACTATGTTAATATTATTGATCACTGCAGTACCTTAGCTATATAGGTAGATTACCTTAGCTTACTACATTTGGGAGATGGAAGGGGAAGAGTCCAGGAACCCCTGGAGAATGGCCATAGCAAATCCTGATCTAGACTTAAAGAAGGAATCAAGCTTGTAATGCCTTATAAACCGGATGGATAGAGGACTAAGTTGCTAAGTCTAGAATCCAACCTTTTTAAATAGCCACAGATCCCTAGTAGAGTGGACCTTGACCCTGCCTTAGAATAGTTTTGTTATGATTAATATAACAAAAAGTGACAGCCTGACACAACCATTTGGAATAGTCTGTTTTAACACAGGCTGTCCCTTCTTCTAACCTACACAAGAAAGGAACAACTGGTCTGAAGATCTGAAATATTTAGTTCTGTCAAGATAGTACCTGAGTTGTCTGTGGACATCCAGTATGGAGTATCATTTCTCACTCATTTTTAAGTTCAGGAAAGAAAATGGGGAGATGGATAGTTTTGTTTAAAGTAAATTCAGATGTCACTTTAGGCATAAAAGAAGAATTAGTCCTCAAAGAAATCCCCTCTCTGTGGAAAAAGAAATAGAGTTGACTTACCATAAGAGCTTAGAACTCAGATACTCTTCTTACAGAGGTCAGACCAAACAGTAGAACAGTTTTCCACGTTAAGAACCTCAAGTCGCCCAGAATAATTGGTTCAAATGGAGTAAATGTTAACTTCTCTAACACAAAATTAAGATCACAAGGAGGGCACCACCAGTTTTCTTGGAGGCCTGTTACACAAAACTCCCTTCAAAAATATTTTGACATAAGAATGCATTGAAAGAGGGGCATCCTTGGCAGATATGCTGAAGTTGCCAATAAATTAACCTTGATGGAGCAGTAAGAATGGCCATAAGATAGTAACTCTCACAAATATTGTAAAATCAGAGAACAAGTAGTCCTGAATGGATTCTGGTTATGCAGTTGGCACCAACTAGACAACCTTTTCCATTTGCTGATACATGATTTTCTAGTTGCAGACTTTCTTGTCTCTATTAGTACCTGCTGCACATCCTCAGTAAACAAAGTGCCTAAAGGACATTAAGATGCTATCATCCAGGCAGTCATTTACAGTTGAAGTTGATTTTGATCAAACACCCCTGATCTTTTGTGAGTAAATTCATTTTGAAAGAAGCTTGTGGTAATTGTCCCTGGCCATTTCCAAAAGAAGGGATAACCACTGCTGCCTGGGCAGAGGTGAGTCACCACAATGGTTTTGGGGGGGATTCCCTCTGAATCTTCAGAAGCACCCTGAATATCAGTGAAAAGGGTGGAAAAGTATACAAGAACATTCCTCTCCAAGGAAAGGAAAAGGCATCTGTCTTCCAATCCTTCTTGAATGGAGTCCTGGAACAGAATCTTGCCAGTTGACTTTTCAAAACGGAGGCAAATCGGTCTACTTGAGGAACTCCCCAGAGCTGGATCAAATCTTGGAAGACCCCCCTGATCTAGTTTCCATTCATGAGGGTCTGCCCTTGTCCTTCTCAGTTTGTCTGCCTCAACATTTTTCTCTGACAGAATGTACAATGTCTGCAGAGTGACACTGTGTTGTGAAGATATATCCCAAACTAACATGACTAGTCTGCAAAGGGGATATGACTTGGCTCCTTTTGCTTGTTGATGTATCACATGACTGTGGTATTATCTGAAACCACCTGAACAAGGCCCAGGGACCAAGGATAGTACAGAGACTGGATTGCCTTGATCAGGGCAAACACCTCCTTGATATTTATTTGCTTGTGTCTGTCCTTGGTGTCTCACACCTTCTGCACTTTTATCCCTCCTGTAACTGCTGCCCAAGGAAGTTCTGAAGCATCTGTGGTGACTGACTGCTTTGGAGCAGGGAGGGAGAAAGGGAGACTTTCTTATAAACCCCAGCACCAAAAAGATAAATGGTGGTGATGCTGGAACCAAAGAGATTTCAGATACCACTGCATCTTTTCCATGTGGTGTCTTACCAGTAGTATCCTGAGAATGATAGATCCCCTTGCAGTGACTGAAGTTTGAGTGGCAAACCATAGAAATAGATCTACATAAAGATCTATTTTTTTCATGTGGAAGAAAGGTTCTTTGAACTGAGGTGCCTAGTTAATATCCCAGAAACACAATCCTGTGTGGAGTCAAGAAGCACTTTTCAATGTTCTCTTGGAATCCCAGCTTGTGTAAGAGATCTCTGACCCAAGACAGAGATTCCTGATACTTTGATACTTTGAAAGAGAGTCTGCAAATTGAACCATTCCATTTAAGTATGAAAAAAATGGATACCCTGTAGCCTGCAATGAGCTGTAACAGGAGTGACACACTTTAAGAACACTCTTGGTGCAGTGGATAGTCCAAAGGGCAAGGCAAAGAACTGATAATGTGACTCTGTCACACAAAACATTAAGAAACATCTGAAACTGGGTGAATAGGGATGTGATGACAAGCATCTTTTAAGTCTAGTGTTACCTCTTCTTCTTCTTTCAGGTTTCCTGGTAACAGTTTGTGAAGTGACATTGTTTTGAATTTGGGCAGTATAACAAACAGGTTTAGAAAAGAAAAATCCAGAACTGATCTTCAAGCATTTTTCTTTGTCTGGCACTAAAAACATCCTTGAATAAAACCCCTTCCCCAGCTGGAAAGGAGGTACGGCTTCTATCACTTATTGAGCAGCATGTGATGAAGAATAGGTGAGAACAAAAGAGTCTGAGCTGGAGGATGAGGGATGAACCACTGGAAAGGAGGACTTTTCTCCCACTGCCATCTGTAACCTTAATGAATGATTTTCAGAACCCATTTGTCTGAAACAATCTGTTCCCAAAGAGTAAAATGGAAATGTAAACTTTCTGGAAGAGAAAAAGGGGCCAAGGTAGGAGGGGGTCACAAAGTCTCTTGAATAGTCATTCAAACTTGTTGGACAGTCCTTGGTTTTGAAAGGTTTGAGACTTTGTTTTGGAATCCCCTTACCATTTCTTCTTAAATGTCTGTTTACCTGAATTTTGTTGAGACTGTTTATTCTGGGACTTTTTTCAAAAATGGATGAGGAGAAAGTCCCTTGGGCAATTTAGAAAATTAGGGCTGAAAAATCTTAGAGATTCCATTGATCAGCTTGTCCCTTTCATCACACTTTTTGATTGCCTCTGCACCAGAGGGGCCAAACACTAAATCTTTACCCAAGGGGGAATTTAAAATCTTATTTTTAATATCATCTGGGAGGTTCTGAGAATGCAGCCATGCAGACCTCCTCAAAACAGTACCAATGGCCATAGCCCTGGAAGATGTATTAACAGAGTAATACATACACACGGCAAATAATGAATAGTGTTCTGTGCAATAGAAGAAATTAAGTTATTTAAAGCCAATTTTTTTCTCACAAGAGGAAACTGCTGATAAAACTTTTCTCATACTTTCACAGCCTATCACAACAAACTTTAATATATGAGCCTGACAATTCAAAATTCTGAAAATCAAAGTTGCAAAAGCATACATCCCCCCATACCTATCAATAATTTAATTATCCTTATCAGAAAAAGTAGGATTAGAGTTAACTAAGTTCTTAGCAGCAGTGGGATCAATTAAAGCTATACCTGCTGGGTCAGGTTTGAGAATAGTGTATACAAATTTAAAAATACTGAGAAATTTTATAAATGCTATCTGCTATTTTAGGGGCATCTAGCTGACTTTTAGGAAAATTGCAGGTAGTAAAATACTCACATCCTCTAAAGCAGATAGAACAGAAGCAATGTGTCTGGGTTCTGGAAAATCCTTCTGTAACAAGTCATAGTATTTTCAGAGGGAGTGAGAAACCTCAGTGTTCTCCAACTGAAAACATTGTTATCTTCTAGCAATAGTCTCAAAGTAAAAGAAATCCCCACAGGAAGAATCAGAAACTGAGTTCTCCTCAGAGTCTAAATCAGATGTCTGAGGAAAAAGCCCTGCATCCATCTCTGCATCTTCCTGTTCAGATTCAGTATCTTCAATCTCTTCAGAAAAAGAGGAATCCCTCTTTCTTTTACCAGAAACTACTTTACAAGAAGGACCAAAAGCCTAAGTTAAACTCTTAGCCATTCCCATTTAACTACTACAATGAAATATGAGGAGGAGTAAATACATGCTTGGTTTTCTCTTTAATTTTGACAGGAAAATGGGCTAACTGTGTTATTAATATCAGAAGCTTCTTCCCCAGGGATAGGCACAGCATTCTGACACAGCAGGGAAACTTAACCCTGTTGCCTCTCCCAAGAAAAGAATGGCTCTCCCTTGCCTACTGAAGGGACGTCAACAGCCACACAGGATGGGGCTAATCCCCAGTCCGTAATGGCTGTAGGTGTTAAACACAGAGGGATACAGGGTAAAAGATGAGTGGTCTGAGGTAAAACAAATGTCCACAGCATAGTCATCCACCTGCAGCTGAGGTAAATTGCTAGCATGATGTGATGGCAAAGGCTGTTTGCGTAACTTTTTTTTTTTTTTGTTGCTGGAAGGCCAACTAACCATGGGACCAGTAGTCTGTTCCAAGGTCCTGGAGGAAGACGAGCAGCAATTAATAGTAAATGCTACCAGTTCACAAAACTCATTTTTTTTTACAGAAAAAAGACAGTTTAAATCACTTTAAAGCACTATGCCAACCCCACAGAAGAAAAATAAACACAATTTCTCCACAGAAAAAGAATATGTTTTCAGTTACTTTGCAGTGCTTTTAATCTGACAAAGAAAATGAGTGCTCCGTTTAAAAGTATGTTACCGTCTCCATAAAACTCATAGCCTTACAATAACTTTTCTGAAGGGGAAAGTAATAAAACATTTAAAAAATTAAGAAAATGAAAGATTTTTTCCCAAAAGGAACTTATCTGCATAGCAAAGGATAACACAAACCAACCGTCGATCCTTGAAAGCCTCAGAGGGTTGTACTCTTCCAGGGAAAGTAAAGCTCTGAAGGGCTTTGCACCCAAACTTATCTTTTAATTATCTC
Organism: Protopterus annectens; assembly: GCF_019279795.1. Classification (NCBI taxonomy): domain Eukaryota; kingdom Metazoa; phylum Chordata; order Ceratodontiformes; family Protopteridae; genus Protopterus; species Protopterus annectens. The sequence goes on along the minus strand of NC_056737.1, from coordinate 684,535,308 downwards.
AGCTTGAGCTGCTTGACAGTTTGGGTGTGTGGAAGGTGTCCTGAAGCTTTGGAAGCTGGCTGGCTGTTATATTCTTGGCAGGATATAACCCATATAGCTAAGGCTACTCCAGCTGTGATCAGTATAATGAATATCACCATCAATATCCAAATAGCCTACTCTCTTAACATAAGTATTACAAAGGTACACTATTTTAAGTGTCTTGAAGTATGGCCAAATGCCTCCTTAATCATCTTATCTCATATCATGTCCAGTTATCAAAAGAAAAATAAACTCTCCCAGGGATAAACAGTGTTTAACAGCAATGATAAAATCCAAACGATAAAAGAAAAACACAGAAGCATGGCCAATATCATAAAACCAACAAAAGACTTTAATATAAAAAGGTAAGCGCTTTCACACAACTGATTGTGCTTCTTCAGACCATAAAAACTGTTACAAAAATCAGTGCTAGTTGCACAGACATCATCATACAATTAATTCAAAAGAGCCTATCAAAAACATCAACTAATTAAATATAGTTCATTCATTTAAAGAGACTTCTATCCTTCAAAACAGGCTTAATAGAAGATCTCACACTGATGCCTGGATACCTTTCAGCTTGTAAATGAACAATCCAAAAAGTTCCCAACTCTCTGTGTAGTTCTTGATGTCACTACCCTGAACACTGGGTGTAATAGTTTCTATAACCCTGAAACCAAAAATGTGTTCCCTCCCTAGCTCTTCACAATGTTTTGCTAAGGCATTATGTGTATCTGATCTATTAATGCAGTATTGATGTACCCTCATACATTCCATAAGGGATCTATTTGTTTTCCCTATATAAAAACAGCTGCAAGTCCTGCAGCTAGCTAATTAGACCAAATTCCTGCTCCTGCAATTAGCATAGGCCTTAAATTTATATTCCATACCTATGGAGGGGTGGACCACCTCACAGTAAGACGTTGTCCCGTTCAATTCTCAGTTAGAGCGTCTTCTGTGTGGTGACATGCGTGAATGGGTGTTCCTTCGTTGAAGGTTGTGCGTCAGGCCCAGCAAGCCGGCACGTAAAAATCTACTGCCAATCATTAGCAGACTGGAGTTCCGCTGTGGCGACCCCTAACAGGGAAAAGCCGAAAGACACAACAACAACCTATGGAGTGGTGGACAAAACTAGTACAGGTGTCTATAAACATGCAAAAATTACAAGACATGCACTTAAAAGTCCCTACTGTAGTACTATCACTCCTATTTAAATTATTCCCTCTATAACATAACTGTCTTTAGAGTGATTTTTTATTTTTAAAAACAAACCTAGGTTCTTCTCCTATAACCCTTCTTAATCCATCATCTAAATGTAAAATGGACCAATTATTTTCTATGATATGTAAAATACTATTGATATCACTAGTATAGTGAAGCAATACAGGTACATCCCTCCATGAAGGCGAAAACTCTGTTGTCTGACACGTCTCCTGTGTCACTTGCATCACTTTCTCAGAATAGAAAGGGCGATCTCTATTTCTTCTACATATATTACTTTCTTGTAGGGCCTCATCTACTGTTCCTTTCTCCATAACCTCTACTACAAAGTTCCCCTTTCAACTGCTTAATATTGCCATCAAATATATCATCCTTGTTATTTAAGAGTGATATACGCATGCCTTGTTCCTTGAGCACATTCCTAAAAATGTGTCCAGGGTGCATGCTACTTTTGTGTAGCATAGTATTCCTTCTACATTCCTTCCTAAACATAGTAGTTGTGAGTCTGTTACAGTCATCAACAAACAGACTCACATCTAAAAATCCATTTTTCTTCTAAAATATCTATGAGTAAATTTCAGGAATGAAGCAGTCTTATTAATATACTCAATAAAATCCAGTAATCGTGTTTCACTGCCTGTCCAAACAAAAAAGAGATCGTCCACAAATCTCCTATAGGAATTAACACAAGGGGCAAATTCAGAGTGTAATATATATTTACTCTCCCATTGTGCCATCACAATGTTGGTGTAGCTATTGGCACAAGTGCACATAGCCACGCCAACTTCTTGCAGGTAAAATTGACCTTCATACATAAAGACTTTGTTCTCAAGCACAATTTCTAAAAACAAACAGATCAAATCCACTCTGTTGACATTATAACCACTATTGGTTAACAAAAATTCTCTAACCATTTATATTCCTAAACCATGAAGTATATTAGTAAATAGTGATAGAACATCTAGAGTCACCATAAAACATGTGCCATCAAAAAAACAATCTTTAGTATTTTCAAACAGATGCTCTAAGAACTGTTGTGTGTCCCTTAACACTTGTTGCTGTTCATTCAATATCGGTCTCAACATTTTTTATATAAATATTGAATATGGCTCCGTCAGCCAGCCTTCCCTTAAACGATAGGGCGAAATGGAGGATCTATAGAATCCTTATGAATTTTAGGAAGTGCCTGGAACATGGGGATTACAGGATGTTCAATTGTTAAATAATCATATAAATCTTTAGTAATAATATTACTATAAAAACAGTCAGACAGTGTCGCTTCGACCCTTTCATGCATTACATTAATCAAATTACTTTCAATAATGCTATAAGTCATCCTATCATTCAACATTTCAAGCATTTTGTTGTTGTAAAAATCCTAATCCATTACAACAATCCCAATCTATTACAACAATCGCTCAGCCTTTATCGGCGGGTTTGATGACTATCTCATTGTCCATCTGTAGTTCAACAAGTACTCGCCTTTTTTCTATACGCAGATTATTAAAGTCTCTTTTCATATGTCTATTATTGTAAGCCATTAATAAATCATGCTCACACTTCTTAATGAAAGTCTTTAACATAGGACTCAGAGTAGGTTGAAATACACTATGTTTCTTGAAAACCACAGTTTCGCTTCCCATAGGTCCATCATTCGGAAACATACTCCTAAGCATGACATTTCTCACAAACAATTTAATGTCTATGACTGTTTCACTAAAATTAGAATACTGTGCTGGAATAAAGCTAAGACCGTGGTCTAGCAAAGCTAATTGAACTGTAGTCAAAGTCTTACTTGATAAGTTGAATACTAATGATTCAGCACTTCCGTCCACATTCTCTTTAATGTCTGCGTTCTGGAATCCTCTCCTGCCCGTTGATGCTTTCTCCCTCGACTCAGTGATCACTGATTGCACAATACTTCTTTCTTCCGGATGGGTAGAGGCAGGGATAAAGGGAGGCTTCCTGACAAACTCCCTGCAGCACTTATCTTAGGTCGTACGTCAGGTGGTTGCGTCTGCACCACCAAATTTAAAGGGAATTGCTCCCACCTACTTAACAGTTCACCTGGTTTAGTCAGCAAAGGACTGATGTCAATAACCAACAATCTCCCTGGGAACATGGCTGAAAGAAATAAGAGGAACAGTGGAATTGAAGGAAATGTTGAGCCCGACTATGTTCCAAATGGAAATAGTGAAGGAAATAGGTTTCAGAGATTGTTGGTTACTGACATCAATCCTTTGCTGTCTAAACCAGGTGAATATAGTTTCATTTCGAACTCTAAGAACTGTTGTGTGTCCCTTAACACTTGCTGTTGTTCATTCAATATCGGTCTCAACATTTTTTCTATAAAAACTGAATATGGCTCCGTCAGCCAGCCATTCCCTGAAACAATAGGATGAAACGGAGGATCTATAGAGTCCTTATGAATTTTAGGAAGTGTCTGGAACACAGCAGCAATTAAACATTGAGCTGAGTAATAATTATATACGCTTGATGCTTGACTTTTTCAAGTCTATAGAAAATGAACTGAGAGAGACTGTCACTAAGAAGTATAATGATTTACTTGAACTATACCATGAAGAATTTATGAATAGACTAGACAATGTTATGGATAAGATACTATCATATGAGCAGTGCTTGAAAGTGCAAAACACTAGAAAGGTGTCATGAGATATTGCCGATTTCTCTCAAGGGCATGTTTTTATCTGGCCTAGAAATAATTACTTTGTAGACCGAGCAGAATCAGATAAATCATCAAGTGCTACAGCAACCCCTGCAAGTGCTCCTGTGATTGCTCGGTCTGTTAATTCCATAGAATCTGATATTAATACTGTTACCACAGGTATAGAAGGGACATTAACATCATCTGATAATACGACCACTATCCCTTTAAATTTGGTGGCACAGAAGCAACCACCTGACATACGACCTAAGATAAGTGCCTCCCTTTATACCTGCCTCTACCCATCCGGAAGAAAGAAGTATCGCGCAATCAGTGGTCACTGAGTCGAGGGAGAATGCATGAATGGGCAGGAGAGGATTCCAGAATGCAGATGTTAAAGAGAATGTGGACGGAAGTGGTGAATCATTAGTATTCAACTTATCAAGTAAGAATGACTACAGCTCAATTAACTTTGCTAGAGTGTGGTCTTAGCTTTATTCCAGCACAGTATTCTAATTTTAGTGAAATAGTCAAAGACATTAAATTGTTTGTGAGAAATGTCATGCTTAGGAGTATGTTTCCGAATGATGGACCTATGGGAAGTGAATCTGTAGTTTTCAAGAAACTTAGTGTATTTCAACCTACTCTGAGTCCTATGTTAGACACTTTCAGTAAGAAGTGTGAGCATGATTTATTAATGGCTTACAATAATGGACATATGAAAAGAGACTTTAATAATCTGAATATAGAAGAAAGACGAGCACTTGTTGAACTACAGATGGACAATGAGAAAGTCATCAAACCCGCAAAATAAAGATTGTTGTAATGGATTGGGTTTTTTACAACAAAATGCTTGAAATGTTGAATGATAGAATGACTTATAGCATTACTGAAAGTAGTTTAATAAATGTAATGCATGAAAGGGTTGAAGCGGCACTGTCTGACTGTTTTTATAGTAATATTATTACTAAAGATTTATATGATTATTTAACAGTTGAACATCCTGTAATCCCCCTTTTCCAGGCACTTCCTAAAATTCATAAGGATTCTATAGATCCTCCGTTTCGCCCTATCATTTAAAGGAAGGGCTGGCTGATGGAGCCATATTCACTTTTTATAGAAAAAATGTTGAGACCGATATTGAATGAACAACAGCAAGTGTTAAGGGACACACAACAGTTCTTAGAGCATCTGCTTGAAAGTACTAAATAAGAAATTATGTACTCACCATAACATTCCATCTGAGTAGGTATCTTCATTTGTCTGCAACCTGTGGGATACGGATCCGATCTCGGATCCGAGCTGGCAGCTTCTATCATAGCATACATCCGGGCTCCTAGCTCCTCCCCTTACCCATAATCCCCTGCCTACCCTAACTGACCTCAGATCAAGTTTGCCCCATAGCACAGCAGATAAAAAGTGTCCCAATGGGAACATATGCTAATAACACAAGAACGATCATATTGGTCAGGGGAAAGGAGGGTGGGATGGTTGCAGACAAATGAAGATACCTACTCAGATGGAACGTTATGGTGAGTACATAACTTCTTAATCTGAAGTAGGAACTTCATTTGTCAGCAACCTGTGGGACAGAGTCCCCAGCTACCTAAATCTTGGGTGGCCTTCATGGAAGGATATTCCGGAGCACCGCAGAGCCAAAGGAGGCCCTACCTCGGGAAACAACATCTATTTTATAGTGGCTGATAAAGGTGTGAGATGAAGCCCAAGTGGCTGCGGAACAAATGTCATCCAGTGGAACCCTAGCTTGAAAGGCCACAGAAGTGGCAACGGCCCTAGTAGAATGAGCATGGACTCCTTGAGGTGCAGGCCTCCCCGAGCTCTGATATGCTAAAAGAATACAACTCGAGATCCATCGAGAGAGAGAAACTTTAGAAACTGACTTTCCGGAATTACTTTTGGCAAAGGAGATAAACAACTGATCGGATTGCCTATGATCAGCAGTTCTATGGATATAAAAATGTAGTTGTCTGTGTACGTCTAAGGAATGTAGCTTGTACTCTCCTTTGTTATGAAAGTTGGGGAAAAACACTGGGAGATTGCTGGATTGATTGATGTTCGCTTCTGAAGATACCTTAGGTAGAAAGGACGGATTGATCCTGAGGTAAACCCTATCCCGGTGAAAAAACAGATATGGTGGTTTGACACAAAGAGCTTGCAATTCCGATACTATTTTGGCTGAAGTTATGGCCACCAAAAAGGCTGTCTTCCAAGAGAGAAATTTGAGATCAACCGTGGCCCCCGGTTCGAATGGGGGACCAATCAAGGTCTGCAAGACTAAGGATAAATCCCATGGAGGTACCACCTCTTTAACTGGGGGCCTAAGGAGGTAGGTACCCTTGAGGAAGGTCTTACACAGTTTGGAAGTGATAAGAGGGCCAGACTCTTGCCCCACATGGTTGTATGAGATTGCTGCCAGTTGTACCTTGACTGTGGAAGAACTAGCCCCCTGGTGAAAGAGAGAGGTTAGAAAATCTAGAACCGACGATATCGGGGCTGTAAAAGGGTCTAAACTACTGTGTTCTGCCCAAATGGTGAAGCGTTTCCACTTACTCCGATAAACCTTCCTGGTGGAAGGCTTGTGAGCTGCTACAAGAATGGCTTTGACCGGTGATGAGATCCCGGGAGTCCTTATGAGGAGTGGAACTGGAGCAACCAAGCCGTCAGCTTGAGGTTGACCAGGTTCGGAGTCGGAAGACCGAGAGGATGAGAGATGAGATCCGGAATGGGATCCAGAATCCATGGTGGATACACTAGGTGAGACCATAGGTAAGGGAACCACGTCTGACGAGGCCAGAATGGGGCAATGAGGATCATTTTGCTCCCCAGCTGCCTGGCTTTCTGTAATAATTTCAACATCAGGGGAAGAGGAGGGTAAGCATAAAGCAGACCGGGAGACCAAGCATGAACTAGAGAGTCTCTCGGGGACTCCCCCGGAGGGGGGATCAGAGCGAAGTAATCGTTGCATTTGGTGTTTGAAGGAGAGGCAAAAAGATCGCAACAAGGTTGCCCCCATTGGGCAAATACTTGCTCTGCGACTCGGTGGTTGAGAGACCACTCGTAAGGAGTCAGGATAGTACGACTGAGCCTGTCCACTAGAATGTTGGACCGTCCCGGAATGTGCGTTGCTATGAGAAAGCGGTTGGTGGAAATCGCCCATTCCCACACTCTCATGGCCTCGCGGCAAAGGGGGTAAGACCTGGTTCCCCCCTGTTTGTTGATGTACCAGACTACCGACATGTTGTCTGTCTGTACCACAATTGTCCCTACCGGAAGAGAGTTGTGTAGTGCCTGCAACGTCAAAAGCACTGCCCTCATCTCCAGGACGTTGATATGCAAAGAGGTCTCTACATCGTTCCATGTGCCTTGGACTGTCCTGCCTGAAAAATGCCCCCCCCCCACCCCAGGTGAGAAGCGTCCATGGTCACTGTGTCGACTGGCGGAGGTAATGAAAAGGGACGTCCCGTGTGGAGGTTGGGAGACTGGAGCCAACACAGAAGAGATTTTCTGCAAACCTTGCTTAAGGAAATGGGGTGAGACAGGGGGTTGCGAGACAGGGACCATTGTACCTGGAGGGTCCACTGCAGAACCGCCATGTTCAACCGGGCCAATGGCAGCAGAGGGATTGCAGCCGCCATAGATCCTAGGGCCCTCAGGATCAATTCTGCCGAAGGAGATTGCAGTTGAAGGATGGCCTGCACGTGCAATATCAGGTTCCAAAGCCAATCTGGAGTCAAGAACGCAAGCATCTGTCTGGAATCCAGTCTCGCCCCTATAAAATCCATCATCTGTGTAGGGATGAGAGAGGATTTGGTCATGTTGATGGTTAATCCTAATAGTGGAGCCAGACTGAGGAAATAGTCCCTGCATGGACAAAGTAGACACCTTGCTGGGGCTGTGAGGAGCCAGTCGTCCAGGTACGGAAAGACCTGAATTCCCTGGAGTCTCAGGTGGGCCGCTATTACTGCTAGGACCTTGGTGAACACCCTGGGGGCTGAGGTGAGACCAAAGGGGAGGACCCTGAATTGAAAGTGACTGGCTCCCAGCTGGAAGCGGAGAAACCTCCTGGAACGCCTGTCCACTAGAATGTGATAGTACGCATCATTGAGGTCTATAGAGCACATCCAGTCGTCCTCCCGCAATAAGGGGAGGACGGATTGCAACGTGACCATTCGGAACTTTTCTTTGGGTACCGCCAGGTTTAGGAGAGAGAGGTCGAGGATGGACCTCAAGTCCCCCGTCTTTTTTGGCACCAGAAAGAACCTGGAATAAAACCCTGATCCGACTTCATCTGGGGGGACGAGCTGGATGGCTCTTTTTTGTAGAAGCTGCTGAATTTCTGCAGCAGCCGCCTTCCTCTGACTGGGTGGAACGTCGGGAAGGCTTCTGATTCTGGGGTTTACTATGAAGGGAATTTGGTAACCTCTGGATATAATACGAAGCACCCAGCGATCCGTTGTTATGGACTCCCATTTTGCCAGGTGCCTCGAAAAATGCCCCCCGACTGCCTCCAGAGTGGAGCAGTCGGGAAACCCCTCAGAGGTTCTGCGTGGGCCTCTCAGAGAACGGTTCTCTGGACCCAAAATTCCTAGGACCCCCTCTGCCTCTGGGTCGGTGTCCTCCCTGTTCTCCTCTGCCACGAGAGGACTGGTTGTCCTGAGCAGACTGGCATTGATGTGTTTTTCGGAACCACATCTTCTTCTGACCCTTTTGGTTCTTAGAAAAGGACCTCTGGGGCGCAGAGAAGCGGACTCCGACAGCAGACAAGGTCTTCCCGTCTTTCTCGCTCTGGACAAGAGTGTCGCGAATGGTTTTGCTGAACAGTGCAGAACCATCAAAAGGGGCATTCGCGAACGACACCTTAAAGGGTTCCGAGAAGTCACAGTGAAGGAGCCAGGCCTGTCTCCTCATGACAAGCCCGACTCCGCCTGCCCTAGCGGCTCCCTCCATAACATGAGACAACAGCCGCATAGAGGTGTTAGAGATAGAGCGGAGGGTGGCCATTCGGGAGGAGTACAGATCCTTGTCTCCCTCCGACATGGACCCTGGGGGGGAAGCAGCGTATTCCTTAATTAGATCCTGCTGCATCTGAATAACGTGTGCCATGTAGTTCAAGGCCCTCATAGAGAAGGTCGCTGAACTGAAGGCCCGCTTCCCAAGACGGTCCATCGCGCAAGACTCCTTGCTCGGAGGATGAACCGTGGGGCTCTCCTGAGCCAACTCTTTCTTGATGGCTGCAGCCACCAACATGGCATCCACAGGGGGATCTCTGCTCCACTGTGATCTCTCTGCAGGGGGGTTCAAAATTTTGTCTGGACACTTGGGGATCAGCTCTACGGTGTCCGGTTCCTTCCAAGCCCTAGAGGATATGAGATCCACCAGGGGGTCGGGTGGAGGGGACACCCAAGAGGTAGATGGTCCTGCCTCAAATGCCTCAAGGAATACGGACTCGTCAGAGGAAGCCTTGGGGGTAGACCACCCACCCCTGAGCATTTCCATGATGTCTCCAAAGGAGACATCCTCGGGGGGGTGACCTAGGGGAGCCTTCCCCTTCATCCAAGTCCATATCTTCAGTGAGACTCTCAGGGGAGTCCATGTGCCTCCTTTTGTACTTTGCCTTCTGAGGAATCTCCTCGGGGGGGGCTGTCCGAGGAGTCCTCACGGGCTGTATCCTGTTCCACTGGAACTCCTAAAGGCGCTGAGGCAGGCTGCCCCGAGGGCCGGATGAGGGGAGCCAGGACCAGATGAGAAGGAGTGCGGGAGGGAGCCGAAGCCAGGACCGGAGGCCTGGAAGCACTCGACAGTGCCCTCTCCACCGCAGCGAAGGCCGAGGGGGAGCCGCTCTCTGACGGATCTGAGATCCGACTCCCACTCGGATCCGAAGTGGGGATCGGACCCGGCGCCGAGAACGTCGGATCCGAAGGACCAGTGTGCTCTGACCGGGACAGAGCCGAAAGCACACCGAATCCATCGGATCCGACTCGAGGGAGCAGTCGGAGCCGACGTGCCCAGCACAGTCGGCTCCAACCTACCCCCGGATCCAATGTGGCTCAGCTCCGAGCGCTCCGAACCCGGAATGCGGGTCGGAGAAGGAGCTATAGGAGCGAAAAAAGGGGTCGAGCTCCCCCCCCGGAGGGGGGGGAGGCAAGAGCACTCCCATCTGCATCTGGGCCTGGATGAATCTCCTCATCATCAGGTCCATGTCTGCATCAGACATGCTAAAAGTGGACCTCGAAGAGGCCACTGAGGCAGACCTGGAGTGTTGCCTCGATGACCTCGACGGGGACCGGATCACCTCCTCCTCGGGTCCCGGGGAGAAACAAGGGGATCGGATCCGAGGAGGAGGAGATTGAGAAGACTTGGACGGAGAAGCCCTCTTGGCGGGCGGGGCCGATGAGGAGTCCTCGGCCCGCCGCTTAAGGTGCTTCTCCCGCCGCTTCTCTTTCCTGGCCTCCCTATCCTCTGGAGCCAAAGCGGGAGGTTGAGTCCCGGTCGGAGGAAGGGAGGTAGGAGTGACCGCTACCGGGGGGGTAGCGGGCACTGAAGTACCGGAGGCCGAAGCAGAGTCTGGGGGTAGAAGGCCCACCAGAACTAGCTTCGACCTTCGATCCTTGAGTGCCCTGGGGTTGAACACTGCGCAAATCGCGCAACCCGAAGAGAGGTGTTCAACCCCAAGGCACCTAACGCACTGAGTGTGGCCATCAGCCGGTGAAAGCTTGTGACCACACTCGGTGCATTTCGAGAAAATGGCTTTAGGGGCCTCCGACATTACTGTAGTAAAGCACACTCACTAGGCCCCTAACACTTGGTCACACACACATGCTACGACCAGCGGGGGAGGGAGAAATATTTTAAATTAAATTAAATTTAAGCTGAAAGCTAAAATAAAAAGATTAGTGAAAAGGGTAAACCTACCACACACACACAATCAGTCACTCAGAAAGAAGAAATAAAAACTTTTTTCTCGCAAAAAACGCTAAGAGCTCTGAACCTAGCTGTTGCTTGAAGAGCGGCAAACTAGATCTGAGGTCAGTTAGGGTAGGCAGGGGATTATGGGTAATGGGAGGAGCTAGGAGCTCAGATCTATGCTATGATAGAAGTTGCCGGCTCGGATCCGAGATCGGATCCATATCCCACAGGTTGCTGACAAATGAAGTTCCTACTTCAGACGATTTGTTTTTTGATGGCACGTGTTTTATGGTGACTCTAGATGTTCTATCACTATTTACTAATATACCTCATGGTTTAGGAATATAAATTGTTAGAGAATTTTTGTTAATCAATAGTGGTTATAATGTCAACAGAGTGGATTTGATCTGTTTGTTGTTAGAAATTGTGCTTGAGAACAACGTCTTTATGTATGAAGGTAAATTTTACCTGCAAAAAGTTGGCGAGGCTATGGGCACTTGTTGTGCCAATAGCTACGCCAACATTGTGATGGCACAATGGGAGAGTAAATATATATTACACTCTGAATTTGCCCCTTGTGTTAAATCCTATAGGAGATTTGTGGATTATCTCTTTTTTGTTTGGACAGGCAGTGAAACACAATTACAGGATTTTATTGATTATATTAATAAGACTGCTTCATTCCTGAAATTTACTCATATATATTCTAGGAGAGAGATGTATTTTTTAGATGTGAGTCTGTTTGTTGATGACTGTAACAGACTCACAACTACTATGTTTAGGAAGGAGTGTAGAAGTAATACTATGCGACACAGAAGTAGCATGCACCCTGGACACATTCTTAGGAATGTGCTCAAGGGACAAGGCATGTGTATATCATGCTTAAATAACAAGGATGATGTATTTGACAGCATATTAAGCATTTGAAAGTGGAATTTTTTAGTAGAGGTTATAGAGAAAGAGAGGTAGATGAGACCCTACAAGAAATTAATATATGTAGAAGGAATAGAGCTTGACCTTTCTATTCTGAGAAAGTGACGCAGGTGACGCAGGAGATGTGTCAGACAACAGAGTTTTCACCTTCATGGAGGGGTGTACCTGTATTGCTTCACTACACTAGTGATAGCAATAGTATTTTACATATCATAGAAAATAATTGGTCCATTTTACATTTAGATGATGGAGTAAGAAGGGTTATAGGAGAAAAAAACTAGGTTTGTTTTTAAAAAATAATAAAATCACTCAAAAGACAGCTATGTTATAGAGGGAATAATTTAAATAGCAGTGATAGTAATATAGTAGGGACTTTTAAGTGTATGTCTTGTAATTTTTGCATATTTATAGACACCTGTACTAGTTTTGTCCACCCCTCCACAGGTATGGAATATAGGTTTAAGGCCTATGCTAATTGCAGGAGCAGGAATATGGTCTACTTAGCTAGCTGCAGGACTGGCAGCTGTTTTTATATAGGGAAAACAAATAGATCCCTTATGGAATGTATGGGGGACCATCAATACTGCATTAATAGATCAGATACACATAATGCCTTAGCGATACGTGAAGAGCTAGGGAGGGAACACGTTTTTGGTTTCAGGGTTATAGAAACTATTACACCCAGTTTTCAATGTGGTGACATCAAGAACTACACAGGGAGTCAGGAACTGTTTTGGATTGTTAATTTAAAAGCTGAAAGGTATCCAGGCATCAATGGGAGAACTTCTATTAAGCCTGTTTTGAAGGATAGAAGTCTCTTTAAATGAATTAGCTATATTTAATTAGTTGATGTATTTGATAGGCTCTTTTGAATTAATTGTATGATGATGTCTGTGCAACTAGCACTGATTTTTGTAACAGTTTTTATGGTCTGAAGAAGCACAATCAGTTGTGTGAAAGCGCTTACCTTTTTATATTAAAGTCTTTTGTTGGTTTTATGATATTGGCCATGCTTCTGTGTTTTTCTTTTATCGTTTGGATTTTATCATTGCTGTTAAACACTGTTTATCCCTGGGAGAGTTTATTTTTCTTTTGATAACTGGACATGATATGAGATAAGATGATTAAGGAGGCATTTGGCCATACTTCAAGACACTTAAAATAGTGTACCTTTGTAATACTTATGTTAAGAGAGTAGGCTATTTGGATATTGATGGTGATATTCATTATACTGATCACAGCTGGAGTAGCCTTAGCTATATGGGTTATATCCTGCCAAGAATATAACAGCCAGCCAGCTGATGTCTGTATAACTAGCATTGTTTTTTGTAACAGTTTTTACGGTCTGAAGAAGAACAATCAGTTGTGTGAAAGCGCTTACCTTTTTATATTAAAGTCTTTTGTTGGTTTTATGATATTGGCCGTGCTTCGGTGTTTTTCTTTTATCGTTTGGATTTCATGTCCAGTTATGTTGCAGTAATGTCCAAAAGCATGTTAGATTTTGCTACTTGTTTTCCAACTATCTTGTTAAGAAAGTATGTCAGACCATTAGCATCAACCTTGCCAATTCTAAGCCCGTATGAGCCTCTCGTTGTCCTTAATTCTTCTCAGAACAGTAATCTTCCACAAAGTACTCAATGTAGCATGTGGATTTACTATGTTATTTGACCCAACACAGCATCATGGCACATTTTAAGCAAGGTTAACTGGCGTGCTGTAACTAGCAAAAATACCTGTTGTTTGACTCCCTTGTGTACAAGCTCCTGTGTAATAACTATCGCTGTCCTTGCAAACAAACTTAATGTAGCTATATCCAGCTACTTTCTGAAATCCTGTTGTCAAAGTGCAGCAAGCCTCATGAGATCTCCACGATGTCCTTATTTTAAATGTTTCTAGAAAGAAGTATACCCCATTACATGCACTTCTTGTACATAGAAATGAGCACATTTGAAACTCTGCACTCCACTTGCCAAAGTAATTACTGTGGTGGCAATCAGTAACTGCAAATTTGAGCCATCTTGTCTCTCATTTTGTTACCTACTTTATTTTGCTTACCCTGTTAATTTAATTGTTCCCCACGACTAAGTACTTCCATAGTATCTGTATGTTGCCATGTCCTGGTCCCCTTTTGTCCATATATTTGCATTACAATGTGAGCTAAGGTGTCACCAGTGTACAAGCCACTCAATAATGTCATCTTCTATGCAGCAACAATAAATATCATGACTGCATCATGTGTGACTTGGCTTGTGTTTGACACAAAACCTTTCCTTTGATACTTAACTGTACTCTTCTGTAGTCTTTCTATTAAATAAGTACTGATATAACCTATATCTGGATACTAAAGTATATCATGTACACACCCACAGTCAAAGTAATTGTCTATTCTTTTACTTAGAAAGGTTTATTACTATTTATTTACTCTTATTCATTATGTATTTATTGTAATCAGATTGCTCCAAAAAGGACAGTTTTAGTGTGATAAAAAACATGGTCTTTGTATTGCAGGAGTCCATATTGTGACAGACAACTTAGAATATGGTAGATAAGAGTATACTGGCATACAGACAAACTGACAGCAGATAGAACAAGTGGGAATTGACCTCAGGATTGCAGTGTGTACACAAGTTTATTGGGAAATTAAAGGAACAGATAATGAGCAGAGATGTGCGCTGGGGAGGATAATATAACACATGCATGACAGAAGATTAGCATCACACCCTAAAAGGGAACAGAGTACAAGATCAGGATAAAGCTAGGATGGAGAGAAGGGGGCAGCCATCCCAGGCGCAATACATTAGGGGGTGTGATTGGTAACTCCATTTTATGTTTATTATTTTTTTATCTCCCATGTAACTTGTACACCGGTGATATCTTAGCTCACACTGCAATGCTAATGTATGGACAAAAGGGGAATAGGGCATGGCAACAAGGATGGGTTTTAGGACTTTGTGCTCCTCCAGTGTTGAGGAGTGACCGATCAAACATACTGTTTTTACTCTCACCTAGAGAGCATGAGGGAGACAGGGTATGTTTTTAACCTGGCACTCCTCTACTCTCAAGAGATCCAGATCAAAGGGTCCATCCTTTGTTTTGCTCTCAAGTATAGAGCATGAGGGACATATAGCCATGGGGTGGGTGGTAGCAGTTGGCATACCCTACTGTTGAGGAGCAGCACATCAGAAGGACTTTTTTTTTGCTCTCATATATTGAGCGTCAGGGCCATGGGGCTCTGTTAGGACCTGGTACCACTCTACTGTTAAGGAATGCTAGATTGGGGGACCTATAGTTTATATATAATCTTTTGTACTCACATTAAGAGAATGAGAGCATTAGGTCAGGGAGTGGAACTACGTGCCATAGGAGCCCTGATGTCTGCAGTAGATGATTTTTGAATCTCTCCATCTTTGCGTGTCACTGCTCACTGCACTATTTCAAGTAATGCTTGTTGCTATTTCTTTTTAACTACCCCCCCTACTTTTGAAGATAAATGGCATGCATTTCAATAAAATAACAAATAGCATGTATAACTTTGCAACTGACATCCTAAATATTTAAACCAACACTTCAGTGTAGGGTAAACTAAGTGTTCCCTGGAGTGATAATAGTGAAGGTCTAGTTTGATGCTCTTCTCTGTAATGAATAAACTAAACATTTTCCCCACACTGAGTAAGAAAGGTACTGTGTGTGTAAATAGCTTGGAGCAGAGTCATCAAAAATACTGCAGATTAGAATTATTTATTTTTTTTGTGCATAGAAACAGATCAGTGGGACAGACATGGGTTGTATTCATGATATATATATATATATATATATATATATATATATATATATATATATATATATATATACATATATACATATTCAGCTCAGTGTAAAGAACTCTAACTGTACTGTACCAGATAGATGCATAAACTGTAGCTCCTCCAAGCATTTATAGCAATGTATACAGATACCACTGATATTCTGTACACATTTATTTCACAAGGATATGAAACAGATGTGCTATTGAGATGGCTCTGCTGCTGATTCTAGCCCAACTCCCACCTGAAAACATGCACAAATTACACAAACCCAGGCACTATGGTAGAGAC
The DNA here is from genome assembly GCF_019279795.1 of Protopterus annectens. Lineage (NCBI taxonomy): Eukaryota > Metazoa > Chordata > Ceratodontiformes > Protopteridae > Protopterus > Protopterus annectens. Next base: position 684,519,447 of record NC_056737.1, on the reverse strand, counting down.
TCTACACCACACATGCTGCCTTATTTATACTGCTTAATACCTGTCTCTGTCTGTATGTTCACATTATTTGCTAACTTATTTCCATTTTTCTCTTTCTGCTAATAATGTACATGAAGTTAAACTAACATGACTGCTTTCTTCTACATTAATTTTACTTCTGCAAGATTTCTGTTTGTTCCTGTCTCTTGTGCATGTTGGGGGAAGGGTGTACATGTATGTTTCTCTTTCTCAAGTGTTGCCTGGAGGCACATGTTCCATTTATGGGAATGATGACAAAAAACGCAAAACATTTACTCTTGAGAAGCAGGGTGCATCGTGTATAACAACCAGATGGCATCCTTCTTGTCACACACACTGTCAACATTGCCTGTTAGGAGCACAGCTGAGAATTCACAAATGCTTTCCACAAAGCTAGCTGTTGCCATATTCTCCAGGTTACTCTTTGATGTGTCTGCATTCCGTGACTTACAGAGAGTGGAAACAGTATTTCATATAGCAAAAGGACACACAGTAATAAAGGTGTCAGAATAACTGGGAAATTGTGCTCACTCTCTATTAGCAAATTGGCTGTGGATGGCAGACTGGAATATTTCTGCCTAAGGCAGTAGACAGCATTCTTTATTTCTAACAGATGTGTTCATAGTAAATCATATCAAGAATGGCTCAGACTGGCATATACACACTGAATTGGCACTTAGGAAAATAATAGTAGAGAATGAATGCTCTTTTCAGGCACTTTTTATTTGTGAACAATGCTCAAAGATGGTGAGAGAGAGCAAAAGATTAAGATAACATATTTGTTTAATTTGCATTGATTTAATCTCTGTGTAACAGCAATGAAGCATCTGTAGAAGTTCACATTCATGGCATAAATGGAAAATACTAATAGTGACTTCTGCTCTGCATTATCCATCCAATGGATTTTAATAATGTTGGCTCACTAAGCTCGCATTTACTTTCTGTAATGGGCAAGAAAGTCTTCTCAAAAATGAAATTAACAACTCACAGAATTTTTCCACCTGACACATTGACAAAGTAGTTTCAGCATGAATAATTTTCCCTCATCTTTTCACTCAAGATTTTTCTTTCTTTGGGTTACTTGTACTGAATAACCTACCTGACCACTTAGCATTATAGTTCATTGTTGGTCCTCCTAGCTGTGATGAAATTTTGACTGTAATTTTCTTCCTTTTACAGAATAAGCTTGTGTTCTGCTTTCCGTATTGACCCTGTACATCTCTCTACCTGTTATAAATTTAGAGCCTCAGTTAAATTTTATTGACTCTTTTATACAATAATTTTCCAATAACTCCTTTATCCTATTTAGGGTCAAAGGGGGACTAAAATTTACCTTAGCACAACACAAAAGGAGAGAAACAGTCCTGGTTGGGATGTCAGTCCATCGCTTGATAAACACACAAACTGGAATGCGTACCACATATACAGCTATTGGCAGCTTACAGGATCAGTTTCTGTGTTGGCACACTTCAGGACTGTGGAATAAAATCAGTACCCCTGGTGAAACTCTATACAGGTTCAGGAAAGACATGCAAACTTTACACAGAAGACAACCCAAGAGGGACCTGAACTAGAGAACCAAGTGCTGTAAGGTAGCAAAGTTTACCACTGCACACTGTGCTGCCCTTAGGTGCCACTGCTGTAGTCTTCACATGGAACCTAGTGAGTTGATGTTATATTACTTACTTACTGCAATTTGTTTCTGAAAATAGTTCTTGGTTAAAAAAGAAATAAAGAAAAAAATAGCAATATAAGACTTTTTTGCAAATTTAAAATGAAGTTGTTTGTGCATGAGATGTCATGTTAAGAAAAGTTGCTATACCATAAAAAGTTAAATCAGGGTATCTTCATAATTTCAGAAAATAAAAATTTCTCAAAGTAGCTCTGCACAAAAGAGAATAAATCACCTTCCTCATATCTGTTTAGCACATTTGCATTGCATTGAATAAAGTAATTGTAAAAGTACTGTATGAGTGACATTTAAGTTTAAATTTAAAATTAAAGAAAAAACAATAGCCCAAGAGATACCAGCCAATACTTTGTGAATAAAACCTTTTAAGAGCCAGACAAGAGATAACCAGTAAGAAAATAATGTAAGAAAAGATGCATCAGCCTGGCCTCATGGTATAAAAAGATGAAACTCTGTCACCTAGTTTACCCATTTTGAATAATGGCCTGAGTGCTAGAAGGACAGAGAGTGAGGATGGCTTGAGTGATTAATGCCAGCTCACCCATCCTAAGACAAAAGAGGTGGAAAGGCCCATCTCATTAGCAACACCTCTCAGAAGGTAGGTGATTGCTCATGGAAGTTGCCAGACAGGATCATTTTGTAGCAGTCCTGTATGTACTAAAGAACCAGAAAAGTAGATTTATGTGGATGCATGCATGCCTCTCTCTGATAAGGCATTCATTGCAGAGTCCACAAGTCGCCTAGTAAGCAGAGGTTAGGATTTGAAGGTGAACCTTCTAACCAAACAGACCTCCTGACTCTCTCCTCTTATGGAGGAATGAGAGCTGCTGAGCCCCCAGGAAATGAATGGGTCTTAGGACTTTTGCTCTGGTAGGAGATGGGTTCAGAATTTGTTTTCCTGTGGGTAAATCTGGGAACTCCTCCAGTATGGAATGACTGGGTCATAATACTTTCAGCCTTGACTGTGGATAGGCCTGGTGTATGCCCCCAGGGCTGGGTGCTTGTCACCCCTAGTGGCCTGATGTCTGCCTCCTGGGAAAGATGCAAATTGGTTATGTGGGTGTAGGTATAGCAACAAATGGGTAAGTTGTGGAGACAGATGGTGGGGGGGAGAAAAGTACCAATGGAGGGCTAGCCTGAATATATTAAATACTGGATTTGGAGGGGAGTGCTGATGAGTATAAATGATTCTTAAGAGTGAGCAGTGGAATGCAGGTTCTGGTTGTTGGGACTTAAGTAATGTTATCATACTATGATGAAGGCCTTAAAAGATGCAATATGAAAAAGTGTTTAATTTAGATATCGGAATAAATTTTTTTTTTTTATCTTCTTCAGGTTCAAGTTACATTTTTTTTGTTTTTTTATTTAATAAACAAAACAAAAGAATAATGTGGAGAGAGCTGTGTGTTTGAAATGGTGTGTCGAGCACAATAAGATAGAACCAAAAATGGAAAAAAATATATTGAAATCTAGAGTGGCTGGAAGCAGTAGCCATGAGATGAACTTTGGAAAATAATAAAGCAGAGACTCATGATGGTTGAAAAGGTAGATTGGGCCAAAAGGAAAATGATTAATATAATATCACTATCATCCCAGCCAAAATGGTTAATTACACCAATGAAGGCTAGAGCAACTGGAGTACAACTGTGTGTATGTGTGAAGCTGCATGTTGATTTCTGTAGTCAGAGAAGGCTGGGGTATTGCTGGTAGATGAAGGAAGTGATGGCTAGTACCTTGTTCATGATAATGGAGACAGGATAGCTCAATGAGACATGTAGGGGTGGTGGTGGTGAAACGAGGCTACAAGAGGTGCTTACTGTATGAAGTTCTGCATTTATTAATGGAGGACTCTGTCTCTCTCAACAGGAAAGGTGTAGATGATGCTGACTGAGGTATTACAATGTAGAAAAAGGACCATGGAGTAAAAGTAAAAGCATGAATGGGAACGTGGACTGAGGGGTAGAGCTATCAAGACCACCAAAATGAAAACAAAAATAAGATTAAAGTTGGTATCATGACATTGGAAAGGGAATGAACTGAGGTAAAGCAACAATAATAGCGGGATCAGAGTGGAGTGACAGGGATTGGGTCTTCATACAACACCAAAGAACGTTGATCATTTATGGCTTAGAGCAAAAGCCAATCATGAACAAGAAATGGAATTTGTGTCCAACAAACTGGAGGATAAATGGGCTAACTGGGATTTGAGACATAGAGGGAGCACATGGATAGTGCAAAAATTGGGACCCCTCATGTCATGATAAATGAATGAAGAGACACACAAATTCATAGTCAGTCATTCATAGGTATTTTTCAAGCTATCCTGGAGTGCATGGAGTGGATGGAAGTGGCTAGTTCAGACCAAGTTATAATAATCGGTACTTAGAGATCAAAGGTCAGTCAACACTAAGCAACTGAAAAAGGTGTCCAATCGATACAATGTCTTGAGGATCCTATGGAAACTGAAGGGATGGAGGGAGCCCACAACAAACCAAGCTATTCAGTCTCACCACATCTCTGGCCAGTAGGTGAAGTGAAAAGACGAATAACCACCCAGTCTTAGAGGGGAGCTTTAAACTTAACAACCTATGAGATAAGGATCCAGCTGAGTTCATTACTATTAAGATGAACATAACGGTCTGGGAAACTAGAGGAAGAAAGGCACAAATATGTTCAGTCAACTCAACTCCAGGAAGGAGGATCTATGGCTAGGACCAAAAGGGGAGATGCAGTTAGTCAGGCAGATCCCTTTAAAATGTCAAGAACCATCACCAATGACTATATAAATGCAGGAGACAGAAAAATAGATTGTCAGAAATGACTGTGACTCTATTCTACACTAAATTATTAAGTCCTAAAACTGTCTAGCAGACATATAGAACCACTGTGTGCTTTCCTTATGCCATGTATGGATGGAATAGCTAGGAATGTCATTGGAATCATAACAGTATTCTGTTAATAATATGCTAAAGAACGGGAGTTGGGATACTGCTTTAATGGCAGAAGAACATTGAGGGATGACCTAATGAGGAGGAACTAGCATCAGAGAGGGTGGGACTGGCAACTGGGGATCACAGACCAGTCCAACCTACCTGTGGAGTAAGACAACAGACAAAATAATGAAGAGCTTTGTGCCTTGAATTAAGGGGAATACCAACAGAATCAGAAACAAAAATTTGGTAAATCTGAAATAAAACAAACATTGTAAGGTGTAGCATGAGAAGTGTATCACAAAATTAAATAACTGTATTCCAAAATGAAAAGAAATTTACAAAATAAAAAGGGCAAGACCATTTAAACCCTAGAATGAAACAGTGAAAAATGCACATTAGTAAAATCATCAGCTAAAGAAAGAAAGCATCACAATGGTTGACTAAACATGGTGTACAGCAAAAAAAGGTATTCCCAGCAGCAATACTGTGAAAGGAAACTGAGTAAAACAGCATTAGAACCACAAATTAGTGGGGTAATCAGCGAAAGTCAGAAAGCATTACAATAGATGACTAAATCTGCTAAAGAACAGCAAAAACTATGAAAAAGGCTACATGACAATGACCGGAACAGTTCCAACTGAAAAGAAATTGTAAACTGCTGTCCATCCAGTATGTCTGGTGTAGGAAACAACAAAGGTGGATCCTTTGTTAAACCAGTGTTGTTCTCTCTGTATTCTGAGGAAAAGATCAGCAAATCATTCTTTGTGTTCCAATGTTCAATACATGTCTTAGAGTATATTGAATGTTATACTTCTATGGGTTAGAAAAAGATTTACCAATGGAAGTATTTTCATTCAGTCCAGACCTTCATCAGGCATTATGCAAATATGACATTCCATTTCTTTTCTTTCCATGTAGGCATTGAAGTCACCATTAAGGGGGTGGATTGTAAAGATATCCAAAATAAAACTATGATGATTTTCTACAGATCCTGCTATGATTGTATAGGGCATTGTCAGTGATCCCTCTTTTAGGGATAGCATAAAGATGTTTGAATTCATGATTCTTTATCAATCATATTTGGTTCAACAGACAAAACACTAAAAAAATCACTGAAAGACACTTTTAGGGGAAAAAGTACTTTAAGCTTTTTTTGCAGGGAGCAATCCCCCTTGTACCTTCCTAATTTACATATACCAACTGCATATTTCCGCAACAGTGAAAAAGTAGCAACACCATCTATTCACTGGAAGAGGCTTTCAGCAATAAACCATCATACTATTGTCAATTGCACAGAGTTCAGCATGAACACACATTGTGAAATGTCTGTATTGTTTGTTGGAAAGCAGTCAAATGGTTTTCTTATATAACATATATTGCTGCTAGAGTAAATGGCTTTGTAGACCACCTGACTGGTAGAAAAATCACATCTATCTTTGGGCGAATATGTTTGGTTATTGCTTGTGCTGTGAAAATGGATCATTTTGCTCAGAGGTATGCTTAAGTTGTTATTCTGATGTTTCTTTCAGGAGGTTATGGATTTTTGTGTAACTGAACCAGGGTCTCACATTCCCAAGGCCTTGATGGTGAATGGGGGTTTCATTTTCAAGATATCATTCACTGCTGTATTGTCAATATAATTTTCCATTTCACTATTAGTCGATCTCTGATCCCGTTGGACTCTATATTTTTCATGGGGGTCAGGACTATCCTATATGTGTTATCTGTACTACAGTTATCCCATGCATGGGGACTGAAGTCTGAATTCCTGTCAGGAAGGTCCAGGGTTACTTGGCTGATGTTATCTGTCATTTTGAGATCAATAATGGATATCACAGTCTTTTCCACTGGCCTTTCACTGTATCCTTTTTCTATAAATTCCTCTGTTAGCTATTTTAGGTTCTGCAGGAAGTTGCCATCTTCCAATAGTTAGCCTTGCTATTCTAAAAGTCTGGGATGCTATAACTATTTTTTATGTATGGCTAGGATGCATGTTGGTGGCATGCAGGTGAGTGCTCACTCTGACAGGCTTCTGGTATAGGTATGTGAATAGGTTGGAGGTGCCATGTTATCCATTTTTAGGAATACAGTTTCACTGAGCATCTATGTTCAGAGTGAATCTGAGAAAGTGGGTGGATTTGCTGATATATTCCAAGACATATCTGAAGGTCTCCACACTGAGTTTCCATAAGATAATGATATCATCAATAAACTGCAGTAGCAATCCAAATGTACATAATAAACTTAATTGTATATGTTTTTGCCTTCTAGAAAGATAGTATTGCATTTGCAAAACTGGGGGTTATGACTACCACCACAAAACTTCATTGATTTGTGAAGATGAATTAAAAGAAACAATTTCATAAAGAAATGTATGCTGATAGAAGGATTTGTTTTCTGTTTTTTTTTTAACTCCTTATTGGTCCAGGCACAATGCTGTGGTGGTGGTGCTGCGGTAGCATTGTCGCCTCACAGTAAGATGTTGTCCTGTTCGATTCTCAGCTAATGCATCTTCTTTGTGGAGACATGCGTGAATGGGCGTACCTTCGTGGAAGGTTGTGCGTCAGGCCTGGCTAGTCGGTACGTAAAAATCTATAAATTCTATAAAAATTTATAATTATGCACAGTTCCCTCTTAATAAAGAATTATTTTATTTATTTATGAAGGGTATGAAGTTTGTTCCCTCCACTAGGGAGGATTGTAGTAAAACCTTAACGGACTTCAAGATTTTTATAAGGAAATTAAATTTGAACATTTTAAATCAAGGAAGGTCTGATCAGGTCGAGAGGGTGAAACCTATTATTTATAAGAGAAGTTGTTATAACCCCCCTTTAATACCTATTTTAAATTCTTTCGAAAACATTTGTACTCAAGAGATATACAAATTATTATAGACTAGTAAAAACAGGAAACACAATCTTTCTTTTAAAGAAAGAAAATTAATGTTTGAATTACGTGATAATTCAGAGACTCGGTTTATGAAACCTGATAAGGGTGGGGGCATGGTCATTACCAGTGTAGAAGACTATAATAATAAAATAACTAGTATGTTGAATGATGGGTCTAAGTACGAAATATTTTCTAGGAATGAAATCAACATTTGTTTTAGGAAAATAAAATTTATGTTGGAAGACTCCTTATTTCAAGGGGTCATTAATGAGGAAGAATACAACTTCCTTAATGTTGAATATCCTGTAATACCTATAGTATTTGGCATTCCAAAAACACACAAGGATATAAAGGACCCTCCTTACAGGCTCATTATATCCGCCCACAATATTGTTACCTACACTATAGGTATTTATATTGATCGGATTGTGAGACAGGCCTTAACACTTATTCAACACATTTTAATCAACTCTTGGGATTTTTTGAGAAAAGTGAAAGATGAATGTTATAGTAATGAAATGTATTTTTCTTCAATAGATGTAGTTGATCTCTTTACTTCCATCCCACACAGGATAGGGTTGGAATTTTTTTGTGAAGTTTTGGTGGGTCATACTAATTTAAGGGGGAGCACCATTAATTTTATAATAGAACTCATGAAGATTGTTTTAAAGAATAATTTTTTCACATTCCAAGGAGAATTTTATAGACAAATCAATGGTGTGGCCATGGGTAGTAGCTGTGCCCCCATTTTTGCCAATCTAGTTATGTACCAGTGGGAGAAAAGATATGTCTTAAATTCGATATACAACAACGATTGGTATTTATATTTTAGGTTTTTGGACGACCTTTTTATTTTATGGAAAAATGTAGAGTCGTTCCATTCTTTTATGGAATACATCAACCAAGTGTGTGATTATTTTAAATTTACAGGTAATGGTAATTCAAACGAGATTTCTTTCTTAGATGTTCAACTTTTCAGGGATTCTGAAATTAACAAATTTCAGTCCAGAATTTTTAAGAAACCTACGTTTTCCAATGATTATCTGGAATACTCAAGTAACCACCCCCCATATATTAAACGAAATATTGTTAAAGGACAAATGGTGCGGGTGGTAAGGATGTGTTCCAAGATGGAATATGCAGAAGAGGAAACCAGATTGGTAATGGATATGTTCCTGAACAGGGGGTATCCATTGGACCTTTTGGTAGAAATCAGGAATCAGGTTATGAGTGAATGGAACCATAGATATAGTCCATTATTAGGGACGGGTGAGGAAGTTATGGAAAGAGATCCCAAAGACTTGAAGGACTTTACCCAGGCTATGGTTCTTACCTATGGGGAAACATCCAAAGAAGTAAAAAAGATTATTAAGAACAATTGGGTTATGTTCAAGGGGAATAAGGAAGTACTGGGAATATTGGGTAATGAACCCTTATTTACTTATAAAGTAAATAAAAATTTAAAGAATATTCTGGAACATAGTTACCAAGGAAAGAAAAGAAAGGAAGGGACACATAAATGTGGGGCCTGTGAACAATGTAAATATATTTTGGAGACCCCCAAGGTGAGATTGGGCCCCTTTAGGATTGAGATAAACTTGGTTTCCAGCTCCTGTACCACAATAGGTTTAGTTTATTTAGCCCTTTGTACGGTTTGTCAATGTTTTTACATTGGAAAAACAGAAAGAAGGTTGAACCGTAGGATTTATGAACACTGTTACAGTGTTATAAAAATGGACAAGAAAAATGCCCTATACAAACATATCAAAAGTAATCCTACTCATGGTTTCAAGTTTGGTATTCTGGAAATAGTTAGCAAGGATCCTAGAGGGGGGGATTGGACCAATAAGTTGCTTAGGGCAGAAACTAGGTGGCAACTTATGGTCAATGCAAGTGAATTTCCGGGCATCAACGATGCCATTAGTATCAAACCTGAGTTGAGATACAGAGCTAATAAAATAAAATGAAATAATTTAAAGCATAATATTTTATTGATTCAACCCCTTGTAGTTTTAAGCATTACATTTTTACCTCCATTTTATGTGTTTTAATGTGTTACCAAATGATTTTAAAAATATTTAAATGAGCACATACACAAGTTAATTATATTGTGTTTTTGTAGTTTAATTGGTTCATTAATTGGTTAATTGATTGATCAAAGGTATAAAAGCTGAGTGATTTTGGATAACTATTGTTCTGAGGAAGTCTATTTGACGAAAGCGCTTGACTGTTTGTTATTTTATACAATAAAGTGTGTTAAAAGTGTGTTAAAAGATCGTAGCATTTTTTACCAGTTGGTTTCACGTGAGTGTACGAGGACTAGTTATCAGCTTGGAAGTGGTTTTCTTTGGTCGTTGGTGTATTTGCTGCTTTCCCACCAGTGGTTTACTTCTTTGTGATTTTTGGTGGATCCTGAGCCTACTAGACCCGTTATTTTTTCATCCGGTATGGAGGACAATGCACTTTCCCCGGTGTTCGAGGAGGACTTGGAATCGGTACATTTCCCCTGTGGTCAACCCATAACGGGGAATAGTGATAATATATATGATTTAATTTTAAATCTAACGGAAAAGGTGTCTGAATTACAAGCAGCGGTTCAGAACATTCAAAATTCCCACAGTACAGTCCTTGACAGATTTGGGACTGGTGGTGGTGGGAATGGTAGAGAGGCAACACCACCGGTAGTGAACAAACCTCTTCCTGTTGGCGCTAGGAGTATGGAAACTATCAATACGGGATTAATGCGTTCAGAGAGCATGGCCAATCATTTGGAAGGCTTGGGAAATCGAGTAGAACCCAGTGGAACCTTTGTTGCACACGACCGACTGAAAGACTGGAGCAAGAAAGAACATGTCTTTTTTGATAACAATAATCCAACTAATACGAACAGTATGGACAGCAGGTTAGTGTGCCTTGAGACTAAAATGCACAAAGTACATGCATTACAATGTGACAATACATATTTAAAGGAATGTATTGTAAAGAGACGTGTCCCAAAAGGGCTCCGCACTTATAGGTTTCCAAATGGGGTAAAAAAGGGAGAACCTGAATGTGATGAACTGATACAAATGTTTGATCGACATGGAATAGAATTAATGGAATTCATCTTGAAAATCAATAATAAAAAGATTAATGGACTTTTTGAAGAAATTGATGATGTTAACAATGTAATTCTTAATGATGTTTGTTTTAATCAATATTCTTACCGATATAATGTAATTTTTGACAGGGTTGAAAACGAGGTGAATAACAACATCAGTAGGAAAAAGAAGAAACTTATGAGAGATGAATTTGAGTATAATAAAGGTTTAGCTTATCCCTTTCCCAAAGCCTACATGGAAGGAGTCAATTCTGGAGATAGTACACACAGCCAAACTGAAAATCCCCAAGGGAACTTAGGGGCCCATAGAAGTAATAATATAAATAATGAATACGATACCGAATACCCCCCACTCAGAAGATCCGAAAGGATCTACAATAGAAATCAAATAAGACAAGGGAAAGATTTTTTAGAAGCCAGGGGGGAGGGGGCCAGACAGAGGTACAGGAACCCGTCTTTCAGAAGGAAAAACAGTTACAATTAGATTATGTAGTTCATGGTAACAAAATTACAGATGAGGACATTTTTAGTAGTGATGGTATTGTCTATTCGTACAAGGGGTTTAAAATTTATAATTATGCACAGTTCCCTCTTAATAAAGAATTATTTTATTTATTTATGAAGGGTATGAAGTTTGTTCCCTCCACTAGGGAGGATTGTAGTAAAACCTTAACGGACTTCAAGATTTTTATAAGGAAATTAAATTTGAAAATTTTAAATCAAGGAAGGTCTGACCAGGTCGAGAGGGTGAAACCTATTATTTATAAGAGAAGTTGTTATAACCCCCCTTTAATACCTATTTTAAATTCTTTCGAAAACATTTGTACTCAAGAGATATACAAATTATTACAGACTAGTAAAAACAGGAAACACAATCTTTCTTTTAAAGAAAGAAAATTAATGTTTGAATTACGTGATAATTCAGACTCGGTTTATGAAACCTGATAAGGGTGGGGGCATGGTCATTACCAGTGTAGAAGACTATAATAATAAAATAACTAGTATGTTGAATGATGGGTCTAAGTACGAAATAATTTCTAGGAATGAAATCAACATTTGTTTTAGGAAAATAAAATTTATGTTGGAAGACTCCTTATTTCAAGGGGTCATTAATGAGGAAGAATACAACTTCCTTAATGTTGAATATCCTGTAATACCTATAGTATTTGGCATTCCAAAAACACACAAGGATATAAAGGACCCTCCTTACAGGCTCATTATATCCGCCAACAATAGTGTTACCTACACTATAGGAATTTATATTGATCGGATTGTGAGACAGGCCTTAACACCTATTCAACACATTTTAATCGACTCTTGGGATTTTTTGTGAAAAGTGAAAGATGAATGTTATAGTAATGAAATGTATTTTTCTTCAATAGATGTAGTTGATCTCTCTACTTCCATCCCACATGGGATAGGGTTGGAATTTTTTTGTGAAATTTTGGTGGGTCATACTAATTTATGGGGGAGCACCATTAATTTTATAATAGAACTCATGGAGATTGTTTTAAAGAATAATTTTTTCACATTCCAAGGAGAATTTTATAGACAAATCAATAGCTGTGGCCATGGGTAGTAGCTGTGCCCCCATTTTTGCCAATCTAGTTATGTACCAGTGGGAGAAAAGATATGTCTTAAATTCGATATACAACAACGATTGGTATTTATATTTTAGGTTTTTGGACAACCTTTTTATTTTATGGAAAAATGTAGAGTCGTTCCATTCTTTTATGGAATACATCAACCAAGTGTGTGATTATTTTAAATTTACAGGTAATGGTAATTCAAACGAGATTTCTTTCTTAGATGTTCAACTTTTCAGGGATTCTGAAATTAACAAATTTCAGTCCAGAATTTTTAGGAAACCTACGTTTTCCAATGATTATCTGGAATACTCAAGCAACCACCCCCCCCATATATTAAACGAAATATTGTTAAATGACAAATGGTGAGGGTGGTAAGGATGTGTTCCAAGATGGAATATGCAGAAGAGGAAACCAGATTGGTACTGGATATGTTCCTGAACAGGGGGTATCCATTGGACCTTTTGGTAGAAATCAGGAATCAGGTTATGAGTGAATGGAACCGTAGATATATTCCATTATTAGGGACAGGTGAGGAAGTTATGGAAGGAGATCCCAAAGACTTGAAGGACTTTACCCAGGCTATGGTTCTTACCTATGGGGAAACATCCGAAGAAGTAAAAAAGATTATTAAGAACAATTGGGTTATGTTCAAGGGGAATAAGGAAGTACTGGGAATATTGGGTAATGAACCCTTATTTACTTATAAAGTAAATAAAAATTTAAAGAATATTCTGGAACATAATTACCAAGGAAAGAAAAGAAAGGAAGGGACACATAAATGTGGGGCCTGTGAACAATGTAAATATATTTTGGAGACCCCCAAGGTGAGATTGGGCCCCTTTAGGATTGAGATAAACTTGGTTTCCAGCTCCTGTACCACAATAGGTTTAGTTTATTTAGCCCTTTGTACGGTTTGCCAATGTTTTTACATTGGAAAAACAGAAAGAAGGTTGAACCGTAGGATTTATGAACACTGTTACAGTGTTATAAAAATGGACGAGAAAAATGCCCTATACAAACATATCAATAGTAATCCTACTCATAGTTTCAAGTTTGGTATTCTGGAAATAGTTAGCAAGGATCCTAGAGGGGGGGATTGGACCAATAAGTTGCTTAGGGCAGAAACTAGGTGGCAGCTTATAGTCAATGCAAGTGAATTTCTGGGAATCAACGATGCCATTAGTATCAAACCTGAGTTGAGATACAGAGCTAATAAAATAAAATGAAATAATTTAAAGCATAATATTTTATTGATTCAACCCCTTGTAGTTTTAAGCATTACATTTTTACCTCCATTTTATGTGTTTTAATGTGTTACCAAATGATTTTAAAAATATTTAAATGAGCACATACACAAGTTAATTATATTGTGTTTTTGTAGTTTAATTGGTTCATTAATTGGTTAATTGATTGATCAAAGGTATAAAAGCTGAGTGATTTTGGATAACTATTGTTCTGAGGAAGTCTATTTGACGAAAGCGCTTGACTGTTTGTTATTTTATACAATAAAGTGTGTTAAAAGTGTGTTAAAAGATCGTAGCATTTTTTACCAGTTGGTTTCACGTGAGTGTACGGGGACTAGTTATCGGCTTGGAAGTGGTTTATTTTGGACATAAAAATCTACTGCCAATCATTAGCGGACCGGAGTTCCGCTGTGGCAACCCCTAACTGGGAAAAGCCAAAAGATACAACATTGGTCCAGCTGGTGGTTGATGGTTTCAAGAATGTGCTTATTGGGAAGTACTGTGGAGAAGACTTTAACATTAATGGAATTGTAATTAATAACCAGTTTTTAGTGATATGGTTGGTTTTGTGCTTGAAATCAAAGGAGTACAAGATGTGGAGGAGGGTCCTTTATGCTGTAGGTTTTAAGGGTAATTTCAGAGTATAAAGAAATCAGTTCAATAATAAATCATCCACTAGCAACATCTGGTCTCAAGGTAGGGTATCATTCTTATTCTTATTGTTCTGTGGCTTTGGAATTCCTAAGACTAGGAGAACAGAGGTGTGATCTACAGTCAGAAAGAAACATAGATTTTCAGTGATGACACTTTTATCACAAAGTTCTTCTGCAATGGCTTGTATCTTTTTTTATTCTTCCTCCAGATCCTCCAAACTATAAGGAGCATACAATCCAGTTTAATTTAACATAAGTGTATTTTTTATTCTACATACAGCTCACTTCCAGATCTTCTTTCTAGGCACTTTTAGTCCTCAAACTACTCTCCACATCCCAGCAATTTAGTGAGTAACTGTGCAGACCCTTCTTGGAACTCTCTTGATTTCACAAAGTACCCAGTTTACTCAGATATTAAAAGGGTTACCCTAGCTTATATTTGTTTTCAGATGCAATGAAACTAGTGTTGTTCCACGACAACCTTTTGAGACTGACCTGTTCACTTGTGTTTGGCCACACTTTCTTTTTTTTCTAATTACACCAACCATACTCCACAGGTGAGCTCCCATCATTTTGATCACTTTCCAGGAAGTCAACCCTCCAGTTTTAGTCCTGACACCAACAGAAAACCTTTTTCTGACTGGTCACAACATTGATTAAGTTCTCCCAGCCCCAATATGCATTCCACCTTCCAATCTGATGTTTCACATCACCACTTCAGTCCTGATCCAGCTTTTATGTACTCATCCCGCCTTGGTGACACTTTTCTCATCTTATTTTCTAATTGGTCATCCCCTGTCTGGCTCTTATTAATATTTATTCAAAAACTATTGACTGGTGTTCCTTGTGCTACTGGCTTTTTTAAGTCAAAGCTTAAATGACAGTCTTAAAGCACCTCTTGTAAAGTAGTTAGAACAAGGCAAATTAAATGCTAAAATTAGTACTAACTACTATAGAACATTTAGATAAAGAACCCGCAGTTCCGAGTACTGGATATAAGAAATCATCCTTAAAAACGTAGTTATTCTGTGTATATAATAATAAAAAAGTTTGCGTCATACCTCTTCCCATTTGTTACTTTACTGACTACTTTTTTACATACCATGTATAGTACATATACAAATTAGTCAAAATAAGGAGGAATAAACTGTTTTCAGTGCCTTATAACTGCCTTCCTTGCTACTGCATGAACTATACATAATGAAGGTCTCTAATTAGACTTAATACAAATCAAACAGGAGAACTAAATAGAACTAAACACATGTTCTTTACAAAACCCTCATTCTATAAAATTTGATCAAAAATTTGAACATCTGGTCAAAGCTCATTAAGTAGTTGAAAGTCACCAAATATGTGTTCCTGATCGTTTTTTGTTAAGCTGTTACACTTCCAATTGACAATATTACATTTATGGGTGTTACTACAAACCATGAAGACAATCTCATCACATTTTTCATATACTGTTTATTAAACTGGTTGCATTTCAGATGGCTCTAGCACAATTTTTGACACACAACAATTAGCTTGCAGTACAATAAATACCTAAGTATTCAGTTTGAATATTATTATTTTTGTAGAGCCGCTCTGTATGTTCTTCTGTTTATTATCAATATGTATTTAATAACATCATGTTTCCCCTGTTTTTTTCAGGTCACAGAGAGGGCCTCAAGTAAATCTAGGTAAAATACATGAAATTAAGGCTACTTCAACTTCTGAAATTCTCATTGCAATTGTGTCTGTTGTCAGTGAACCCTGGACCAGACAGTATTGTCGATGCCCCATTTCATGAGGTAGGCCACCCTTTACTTCTAAGATGCATTTGACAGGTAGGACAGCATTATCTTTCCCTGTCATACCTTGATTTCTCAATATCCCAGATGTGTAAGTGTTTAATGACTTCTTGAGGCTACCTGTCCCTTTAATGTCTTAACCAGCATAATTACTACTGCATATTTTATTATTTATTTATTTATTTGTTTACATTTGTTGACTGGGATAGTCCGACTGGATGCATGTCAATTTTCAGCGGAGGCCTGGGGAGAAAAGCTCCAAGGGTAAGCAGATACAGCATTACATAATTCCAGCATTACATATTACAAACAGACTATTTACAGTGATTACATAAGTAAGCAAGTTAAACAAGTTCCACAGGTTAGAGTTAATTCCAAGCATAAATCAGGATTGAACTAAATTACACAGTAAACTGGTTAACAGATTTTTACACATTCTAGAAAGAGTTAGCCAGGCTTGATACATTGATATAGCCAGTCAATGTATTCGCATTTACCCAGAATAATACTGCCTTGCTGCTGAACTAATTTTTATGAAGCTTGTCACCATACATTCTTATTTATATTTGTGGTGAATAGTGTTTTGAGTGTATACTTTTTGGCTTTTACCAGAACTATTGTTTAAGTAAAAAAAGGTCTTTTAAGGTTTTGTCTTGTCTTTTCTGGACAGTCTATCCATCACATAATTCCTAGTCAAAGAAACAACCTTTTCTTAATTTCTCATAGATTTGTTTGTTCCGAACAGCAATTCTAGATGGTCATCCAAATTTTTTTTTTTTATGTGTGAGACCTCTTTTATGTTCAGCACTTGAGAAACAAGAAGTTATGTACTCACCATAATGTTCGATGTATGTAGTCCATTTCGCCTCACATTCTTACCCGTGGGTTCAGAGCTGAACGTCGGCTCCGACTTGGCCAACTTTTCTAGCTCAAAGTCTTTGTATTGGCTGGGCTAAGATGGTATCCTATGCTGCACTGCTCTCTATCCCCAGATCTAGTTTGCTGCAAGCCCCAGCACTCATTCTCCATGCATAAAAACATCTAAGGAAAGGAAGAACAAACCAACAATGAAGGAAGCTCTGAAACCAGGCCTAACCTCCAGATCCTCCAGGACAGGGGAAGGTCGGAGGGTAAGTAAGAATGTGAGGCAAGATGCACTACATACATCGAACGTTATGGTGAGTACATAACTTCTTGATGTCATGTAGTCCAATCTCACCTACATTCTTACCCGTGGGACAGCGTCCCTAGCACCTAAATCCTGGGAGGCTCAGTGGAAAATACTCCTGAGAACTGTGGAACCAAAGGAAGACCTGCCCCTAGATACCACATCCAACTTGTAATGAGTAACAAAGGAGTGTGGAGATGCCCAAGTAGCTGCAGCACAAATATCATCCATAGACAATCTGGCCTGATAGGCTGTAGATGTAGATACAGACCAAGTAGAGTGAGCCTTCACCCAGAACAGTAAATCTTTATCCCCTGAGGAATAAATGAAATAAATACAATTGGAGATCCACCTGGACAGTGTGACTTTGGAGACAGAAGACCCAATTCGGTTTTCCGAAAGGAAACAAACAACTGATCAGATTTTCTGAGGTCTTTCGTTCTGTGCAGATAAAAACGTAATTGTTTGTGTACATCCAATTGATGAAATTTGAATTCTGCCTTGTTTGAGAACTGGGGAAAAAACTGGCAACTCAATAGATTGATTAAGGTTACTGACTGATGCCACTTTGGGAAGAAAGGAGGGGTTAGGTCTAAGAGAAACCCTGTCCTTATGAAAAATCAAATAAGGGGGTTTGATTGATAAAGGTTGAAGCACCGAAACGCATCTGGCTGATGTGATGGCTACTAAAAAGATAGCCTTCCAAGTTAAGAATTTTAAATCACAAGTGGCTGCAGGCTCAAAGGGGGGTGAAGTAAGAGCCTATAGAACAAAGTTTACATCCCAAGGCATGACAGGTTCCGATACCGGAGGATGAAGTAACAGAGTGCCCTTCAGAAAGCCTTACAGTCTATGCGCCATCGGGCTAGGCTTGCCTGCGACATGAAAGGTAGAAATCGCTGACAATTGGACTTTAATGGTTGCGGCCACTGAACCAAGGTTAAAGAGCATAAGAACTCCAATACAGATGAAATTGGAGCTGTGTAAGGGTCAAACTTTTTGGAATGTGCCCAGATTGAAAACGTCTTCCATTTACTGTAATAAATCTTCCTGGTCGAGGGCTTATGAGAGGAAGATAATATATGAACCACCTCTGGTGAGAAATGATGAAGCCTAACTAATGACGGAAGTGGAGTAACCAGGCTGTCAACCGGAGGGTCTGAAGAGAGGGATGGAGCTGCCCTGACATGTGTGTCAGTAAGCCTGGTTGTGGGTCCAGAATCCAAGGAGCGTCCATGAGATAGGGATGGAGAAAGGGAAACCAAATTTGACGAGGCCAGTGTGGGGCAATCAGAATCATTCTGCTTCCCAAGGATTGTGCTTTCTGAATTACCTTTGACAGCAAGGGGACTGGAGGGAAGGCATATAGTAGACCGAAGGGCCGATCGTGGACTAGAGCGCCCCTGGGTGACTCCCCTTGAGGGGGTATCAATGTGAATTAGCTGCTGCATTTGGCATTGAGGGGGCTGGCAAAAAGGTTGCAGAAAGGCTGACCCCACGTGAGGAAGATCTGTTCTGCAACTTGACTGTTCAGGGACCACTCGTAAGGCATCAGAATAGCTCTGCTTAGCCTGTCTGCGATCACACTGGACTTCGCCGGAATGTGCATTGCCACCAGAAAACGTTGGGAAGACACTGCCACACTCGCATGGCCTCTCTGCAAAAGGGATAAGACTTAGTTCCTTCCTGCTTGTTCAGATACCACACCACTGACATATTGTCTGAGTGGATTGCAATAGTCCTGACAAGAAGAAAACTCTGAAGTTCTTGCAATGTTAGTAGCACAGCTCTCATCTCCAGACATTGATATGCAGATGCATATTATGCTCTTGCCACATACCTTGGACTGTCCTGCCTAGATAATGCCCCCCCCCCAATCTGGGAGGCATCCGTGGTCACCGTGGCAATCGGGGGCGCAGGAACAAAGGGCTTTCCTGCATTCAGGTTGTCGGTGCGAAGCCACCAACTGAGATCCTGTTTGCACCTGTCTGTGAGTAGAATAGGATGAGAAAGTGGAAGACGTTGAAAAGACCACTGGGCAAAGAGAAGCCACTGAAGGAGTCTCATATGTAGCCTTGCTAGAGGGACTAACACAATCATCGCAGCCATTGTCCCCAATAGTTGGAGGACCCATCTTGCCTTTGCTCTTCTCAGAGGGAGCAAGGCCTGAACTTGTTGTTGTAGGACTCTGATTCTTTCCTGTGGTAGAAACGCCCACATGAGGACGGTGTCTAGTTCTGCGCCTATAAAAGTGACACGCTGTGAGGGTAACAAGGCAGGTTTTTCCCAGTTCAATGTGATGCCCAACTGTTGACATAGATTGATAGTAGCGTCCCTGGTCTGAATTAGTAGATGCCTGGTGGTAGCAGTAAGGAGCCAGTCATTCAGATATGGAAACACTTGGAATCCCCGACATCTCAAGTGAGCAGTCACCACTGCCATGCATTTGGTAAACACCCTGGGGGCTGTGGTGAGACCAAAGGGCAGGGCTCGAAACTGAAAATGACTGGATCCCAGCTGGAAGTGTAGGTGACTTCTGGATGCCCTGTCCATCTTTATGTGGTAGTAAGCATCCTTGAGGTCGATGGAGCACATCCACACTTCTTTTCCCAACAATGGGAGGATAGACTGCAATGTGATCATTCAGAACTTGGACTTTTGCACGTGGGTGTTCAATTGGCTGAGATCCAATATGGCTCTCAGGTCCCCTGTCCTTTTCAGCACCAAAAAGAATCTGGAGTAAGTCCCTAATCTGATCTGGTCTAAGGGGACATGCTGGATGGCTCCTTTTTGTAGCAGCTTTGAAATTTCTGAAACTGCGTAATCCCTTTGACTGGGTGGAACATCCGGGATTTTCTTGATGGGGTGGATCTGACGAGAAGGGGATGACATATCCTCTGGAAATTATTCGTAGAACCCACTGGTCCTGGGTGATGTCTTGCCAGGCCTCCAGGTACAACGAGATTCGACCCCTGACTGCCTCTGGAAATGCAAAGTCGGACCTCCCATCAGGAGCGGCGGTAGGGAGAACCACAAAAGGAATCATGGTCTCCCGAGTTGCGGGGGCCTCCTCTGGCCCTAGGGTGGTGTCTCCCTGAATAACCACCCCCTCCTCTGCCTCTGGAGGGTGGCTCACCTTGTGCACCGGGAAAAAACCTCTGTGATTTCTTGAACCACATTTTGCCACCCCTCTGGGCCTTGGGATAAGGCCTAGAGGGAAGGGAAAAATGGACTCCTACAGCAGACAGAGTTTTTCCCTCCTGCTCGCACCTGGTGAGGGTGTCTTTCACCTTGGTTCCAAACAAAGAGGAACCATCGAAAGGGGCGTCGGTGAATGAAGACTTGAAGGCCTCTGTAAAATGACAAAGGCGCATCCAGGCCTGTCGCCTAAGAGCAACTCCTGAACTTGCTGCCCTACTCGCTCCTTCAGCTGCATATGAAATCAGCCTCATGGAGAAGTTCACAATGGAATTGAGGGTAGACATCTGAGCGTTAACAATCTGGGCCACCGCCTCCGAAACGTTACCCATGAGAGTATCTCCAAGCTCCTTGAGGAGATCTCTCTGGAGCCGTGTAAAGTGAGATAAATAATTCAGTGACTGTAAGGTAAAGGTCGCTGAAGAAAAAGTATGCTTCCCGTACCGGTCCATGGTCCTAGACTCCTTGTTAGGGGGATGGATGGTGGAAGAAGTCTCGGCTAATTCCTTCTGAGTGGCAGCTGCCACCACCATGGCATCCACAGGGACTCCCTTGGACAGAAATTCCTTATCAGGATGAGCAGACAAAAATGTATTGGGTCTCCTGGGGACTGGTTCCACAGAGTCAGGGGTTTCCCACACCCTTCGACAAACCAAATCCAGAAGCTTGTCAAAGGGTGGAGATACCCAGGAGGTGGAGGGCTGAGCACCAAAGGCCTTCAGGAAGACCGACTCCTCCTTGGAGGGGGCTTTGGATGGCCAGTCACCTCTTTGTTCCAAAATCTCTAGGACGTCAGAGAAAGAGACATCCTCAAAAGATGACTTCAGGGACCCCTCTGATTCCTCGAGGTTGGTGTCTGATGTGAAAGACTCATCCTGGGAATCTAGCTTCCTCTTGCACATCTTCTTTCTGGGTGGCTCTTCAGGCAAAAAGGTTCTGAAGGGCCCACAGAAAAGTGGGGACCACTCATGAGGGTACCCTGAGGCCTTGGGGCTCTGCTGCCTAGAGATAGATGGTGGTCAGAGACCTGCACCAGTGTAGTATGGGAAAGAGTGACTGACCCGCATGATGCAGCTGACGACCTGGCCGGTGCACACTGCATGGCCTCGAAGGCTGGTCTCCCCGAGTCCGAGGAATAGCCAGCCTCCAAAGCCACGACAGGAGTCAAACTTCCCCGAGCTGAAGCACCGAGAGGAAGACTAGGTACCAAGGGGTGTCCCGAAGCCTCTCCCTGGGGTCCGACCGAAGAATCCTGAGTCCTGATGTGGTCGGAGCTGTCATCGGCACTGATAAGCCAGATGGGGCTGTCGGAACCGACCTAGGGACATAACATGGAGCCGAGCACTCTGGCTCCAAAAGCCGAGGTGCGCTTGGATGTAAAGAAGCAGGTTGAAGGATGGGCTCTGGAGCCGACTGGGTCGGAGCCAAGAACAATTTTGCCAAAACCGGTGACTGAAGGAGTCTCTGCACCACTCTATCGACGTCCACATCTGATAAGGTCCTGGAGGATAGAGGATAGAGAAGGAGCTTGAGACCTGCGAGGAGGTGATACTGGCCTAATGCTAGGCGATCGGCTCTGAATAGGTTCCAAGATGATTGGAGCTGACGCAGGTTCCATAACAACCGACACTTCCTGCAGCCCCAAGGACAATGGAGCCAAGGATGTCGAGGCAGACTTCGCTATTTTTCTCTGGTGGCTCCGAGGAGACTGATGGAGCTGGAGATCTCTTTTTAGATTTAGAAGATTTTGCCTTAGAGCTGGAAGCAGTTTCCAGACCCTCCTCGAAGGAGGGTTTGAGATGTCCCTTCAAAATCAACTTATTCTTCCTTTCCTGAAGAACTCAGTCTAAAAGCATGACAGAAACGGCATGACTCCTGGAGATGGATTGCTCCCAGACAATACACACAGACAGAATGTCCATCGGTAATGGACATTTTATAACTGCACCTAGAGCATTTCTTGAAGTCCGAGGGCTTGTGGTCCTTAGTATTTTTGGACATAGCTAACCAACAACCAAAAGCACCAAAGACAAGTAATCACTGAATAAAGGACCAACGGTCAAACAGTCACAAGGCTGGAAAAAACTACCACTAACAAACTACCTCAAGATCTCTACTTTAAACGATCCTTGGACACAACACAAGGGGGGAAGGACTAAAACCTCTAATTTAAACGGTTTAAGACCTGGTAAAGTTTATAACACAAGGAAAGCAAGGGGACAGACTAGGTTCTCTAACTGAAACGGGCCTAGCCTGTTGGAAACAGCTAGTGGGATACCACAGAGAAACGATCAAACACACAACTTTTCCACAATACAAGACCAGAACACACAATAGCTATTAAAATAGCTTTTTGTTTGCAACAAATTCTCTAATAATGAAGAAAGAGGTACTTAGCCACAGCCAAGAGTGAGACCACGTCCGAGCTACATGAGCAGCAAACAAGATCTGGGGATAGAGAGCAGTGCAGCATGGGATCCCATCTTAGCACAGCCAATAGAAAGACTTCGAGCTAGAAAAGTTGGCCGAGTCAGAGCCGACGTTGAGCTCCGAACCCACGGGTAAGAATGTAGGCGAGATTGAACTACATAACATCTTTTGTTTGTTGACCAGGATATAGTACTAAACCACAAATAACAACGGATGTATTTTAGCATTCGATTTATTCTGTTACTGCGGCCTTTCGCCTTCTGGGAATAATTCATTCAACTACACCCAACCCAAGCATGGCCAACTTTAAGTAATGGAGGCAGGTTAAAAAAGGAACGTGATAGGTTAGAATGTAGGATGATTATAAATTATAGAACATTATTCCTGAGTGGGATGAATTTGGATAGTAATGTAACTTTATAAAAAGAAAGAATGTTTTTATATATGTATATAAAAAACTAGATTTATATAAAGTTTTTTAAAGAAAATATGTTTAAATAAAGACAATAATAGTAGCTTTTGATGAATTTGCTTAAATATTTAATTGATTGTATGTAGCTGGTTAATTGGAAAGCACTAGGTATATAACTTGGGTTGGAGGTAGTTGAATGAATTATTCCCAGAAGGTGAAAGGCTGAGGTACCAGAATAAATCAAATGCTGAAATACATCCGATGTTATGCTGAAGACATTTTTTTTAGTGTTTCTTTGTGGTTTGGTGATTACTGAGTGTATACAGTACTAATCCAGACAGACCATTTTCACAGTCAGCCTAAGGTTTACAACCTAAAGTCATAAAACAAAATTTTATAACAATATGCCAATCATATAGTTCTGATTTGGTCACCAAGAAGAACCTGGAATAAAGACAGAAACTAACAGGTTTGACAAAATGTTACCAGCAAAGCATAATGCAATACCAATTATATAAAATGCCTATATGCATGCTATTGTGGGGCAAAATGTATTTTACTCAATATATTGAAGTGGTGATGACTGAACCCAAGGGTGAGAGAGTGGTGACTGGAGCAGATTTCAGTGGGCATGTTGGTGAAGGGAACAGAGGATGAGGAAGTGGTGGGCAGGTATGGTGTTAAGGAAAGGAATGCAGAAGGTCAGATGGTAGTGGATTTTGCAAAAAGGATGGACATGGCTGTGGTGAATACGTATTTTAACAAGAGGGAGTAGTATAGGGTGACATACAGGAGTGGAGGGAGATGCACACAGGTGGATTATATCCTATGCAAGAGGGCCAGTTTGAAGGAGATTGGAGACTGTAAAGTGGTGACGGGGGAAAGTGTAGTTAGGCAGCATAGAATGGTGGTCTGTAGAATGACGTTGGTGATCAAGAAGAGGAGGAGGAGTGTGAGAGCAGCACCAAGGATCAAATGGTGGAAATTGAAAAAGGGTGATTGTGAGGTGGAGTTCAGAGAAGAGTTAAGACGGCCACTGGGTGGCAGTGAAGAGTTACTGAACAGCTGGGTAACTACAGCAGAGCTAGTAAGGGAGACTGCTAGAAAGGTGCTTGGTATGACATCTGGACAGAGGAAGGAGGACAAGGAGACCTCGTGGTGGAATGAGGAAGTCCAGGAGAGTATACAGAGAAAGAGGTTGGCGAAGAAGAAGTGGGATTGTCAGAGAGATGAATAAAGTAGACAGGAGTATAAGGAGATGAGGTGCATGCCAAAGAGAGAGGTGGCAAAGGCTAAGGATAAGGTATATGGAGAGCTGTATGAAAAGATGGACACTAAGGAGGGAGAAAAGGACCTGTACCGATTGGCTAGAGAGAGGGACCGAGCTAGTAAAGATGTGCAGCAGGTAAGGGTGATAAAGGATAATGAGGAAAACGTACTCACAAATGAGGAGAGTGTGTTGAACAGATGGAAAGAGTACTTTGAGGGGGCTGATGAATGAAGAGAATGAGACAGCGAGAAGGTTGGATGATGTGGGGATAGTGAATCAGGAAGTGCAACGGATTAGCAAGGAGGAAGTAAGGATAGCAATGAAGAGGATGAAGAATGGAAAGGCTGTTAGTCCAGATGACATACCTCTGAAAGCTTGGAGGTGTTTAGGAGAAATGGCAGTGGAATTTTTAACCAGATTATTTAATGAAATCTTGGAAAGTGAGAGGATGCCTGAAGAGTGGAGAAAAAGTGTTTTAGTACTGATTTGTAAGAATAAGGGTGATGTGCAGAGCTGTAGTATCTACAGAGGGATAAAACTGATCAGTCACAGCATGAAATTATGGGAAAGAGTAGTAGAAGCTAGGTTAAGAAGGTAGGTGATGATTAGTGATCAGCAGTATGGTTTCATGCCAGGAAAGAGCACTACAGATACAATGTTTGCTTTGAGAGTGTTGATGGAGAAGTACAGAGAAGGTCAGAAGGAGTTGCATTGTGTCTTTGTGGATTTAGAGAAAGCATATGACAGGGTGTCTAGAGAGGAGTTGTGGTATTGTATGAGGAAGTCGGGAGTGGCAGAGAAGTATGTAAGAGTGGTACAGGATATGTACAAGGGTAGTGTGACAGCGGTGATATCTGCAGTGAGAGTGACAGATGCATTTAAGGTGGAGGTGGGATTACATCAAGGATCAGCTCTAAGCCCTTTCTTATTTGCAGTGGTGATGGACAGGTTGACAGACGAGATCAGACAGGAGTCCTCATGGACTATGATGTTTGCAAATGACATTGTGATATGTAGTGGGAGTGGGAAACACTTTTGAAGAGACCCTGCAGAAGTGGAGATATGCTCTACAGAGGACAGGAATGAAGGCCAGCAGGACTAAGACAGAATATATGTGTGTGAATGAGAGGGAGGATAGAAGAATGGTGAGGATGCAGGGAGTAGAGTTGGCAAAGGTGGATGAGTTTAAATACGTGGGATCAATAGTTCAGAGTAATGGCGAGTGTGGAAGAGAGGTGAAGAAGAGAGTACAGGCAGGGTGGACTGTGTGGAGAAGAGTGTCAGGAGTGATTTGTGCCAGATGAGTACCAGTAAGAGTGAAAGGGAAGGTCTACAAGAGGGTAGTGAGACCATCTATGTTATATGGGTTGGAGACAGTGGCATTGACAAAAAGGTAGGAGTCAGAGCTGGATGTGGCAGAGTTAAACATGTTAAGATTTGCACTGGGTGGAACAAGGGTAGACAGGATTAGGAATAAGTATATTAGAGGGTCAGCCCAGATTGGACGGTTTGAAGACAAAGCCAGAGAGGCGAGATTGTGTTTGTTTGGACATGTGCTGAGGAGGGATGCTGGGTATATTGGGAAAAGGATGCTAAGGATGAAGCTGCCAGGTAAGAGGAAAAGAGGAAGGCCTAAGATAAGGTTTATGGATGTAGTGAGAGAAGACATGCAGGTCGTTGGTGTGACAGACCAAGATGCAGAAGACAGAAAGAAATGGAAACAGATGATCCGCTGTGGTGACCCCTAATGGGAACAGCCAAAAGAAAAAGAAGATATAAAATCATTAATCCTTAATCAGGAGATCTTCCTCTGTGAAATGTTTTGCATCAGGTACCACAATATGGGCTGTCATCAGTTCTCGAGCATCATTCTCGTATGACTTTTCTATAGCAACATAAACATAACTGTGTCATCATGATACCAGTGTCTGCAAGTGTTTCTGTCGATAAAGAGGAAAAGTTTGCGTGCTCCAGTCATTTCTTCATGCATTTCTTCTTGTGGCAGTTTCCACTACTGAGAAAGAAAATGAACTGTGTCCACTGCCTCTTACACTGTATGTGCTGTAAGTGAAATATTTAACTCACTTCAATTTTTAGAGACATAGTTAAAATATTTTTATTAGTAAATATCATCTTAAAATATGTAACTGCAGCTATGTAAGGCAAATCATCCCTAACAATTGCATAGTGCGTGAATTTCTTGTTGGAAATCTAAGCCCACTACCATCACAGTAAGCTATGCAGAGCCGTCAGTCCCAGTTTTTGAAAGAGAAAGTAGAGAGAACTGAAGAATGAAACTGAGATATCAAAAAGAAGAGATTTTTCATATTAAATATTGGGAGCTAAGAAGGCTCTATATAAAGATTTCCAGGTAAAATATATCAGTAATGTGACCAAGATGAGCTTCTTTTAGATTTCTATAGTTAGGTTTTGTTTTCTGTAGTAAGAGATGAGGTAAGGCCAAATGTAATTTGTTTCCAAGATTTATTATTTAATTTAGTGTTATATAAGAATTTTGTAAAGTTTAGAGATTATATTCATTTCTTTTTGATTGTTACATATGATTTAAAACAAGATTTGAATTAATTTAGTGGTTTCTTTGCATTGGGAATGTGTTGGGATAAGACATTTATCTTGAGCCTGTGTCCTTACAGTTTGTAAACATATCCCATCTTGTAGATCTAAATTATACTCATTTATAAAATGTTGTGTCTTCGTTACTTTTATATACTCAAAAGCAATGTTGCCAGCAGATATTTTTTGGCTTTCCAGTTGTTGATTTTAAGTGTATAGATTTCCTCAAAAAACTGTTGTTCTAAAACGAATGGTTGTGTCAAACTAAAGTTTCAGATCAATATTAGCTAAGATTGTATTTCTAAATGTTCTAAGAATATTATCAATATAGTTAGATTCTGTTGGGATATAGATGCTGTATTGGAAATAATAACACATGTAGTACCATAAGGAATTATTTGAGTTGAACTTACTAATGTCAATTTTCATTTTTTTTTGTGCTAGAGAGGGAAAAGTGTAGGTTCTTCTAATCTGAATTATATTTAGTGCTTATACAATTTATTATGGCTTTGAAATTTGATTTTACATAAGGATCTAAACCAGTGAAATGTATTCCTCCCAAGCTCCATGAATTAATCTGATATTGAAAAGCTATTCTGTGTTTTTTATTATTTTATTTATTTTTTGAAACTAAAGAAATGTTTCTTTTATTTGCAATTTATCTAGCGGTAAGACTAGGGCTTGAACTACATATAATATTTTTGGAAATAGAACAATTTTTATTAACTGTTATCTGTCTTCAAAAGATATTTTATTCCATTTTAAAATTAGATTTGTGATGGACTTCAAAGAGTTTTTTATAGTTTGTTGTTCTTGTTTCTTCTATTGTTTCCTTTATGGTGATACCAATGAGACGTGTTTGCCAATGATATTACTTTGCATGTAACTTTCTTTTTTTATTTCAAAACAGGTATGCTATTTGTATTGTTGAAATGTAGACCTGAGTAGGACTGAAACTGTTTAATAATGTGATCTAATTCTTTTTATGCTGTTTGTGAATTTGGAAAAGTTAATAATATGTCATTAACAAAAACATTATTTTAGAATTATGGATATTTCTAAACCTTTTATATTAGGGTTGGCACAATCTGAAACAGCTAAGATTTCAATAGATATGCCAAACAAGAGCTAAAGGGAAACCTTGTTTTGTTTCTTTGGACAGTGGAATGAATTCAAATTTGAATAATCCTAAATTAACACAAGATTTGTTTTTATATAATAAATTGTGTGGGGAAAATCGAACAGTTCTTGGACTGGAATAGACAGTTCCAATTTAAGGTGTCAAATGCTATCTCCATATCTAGATTGATGAGAAGAGCTTCTTCATTCCTGTTAATTATGTTGTATATAAGCATTATTACTATCTTGATATTATCATGTGCGTCCCTTTGGTAAATGAAGCCAGTCTGATCTAAGTTAATTATCTGGGATAAGGGTTCATTAAGTCTGTCAACAAAGATGGACATGTAGACTTTATAGTCATTTTCTAGAAATGAGATAGGTCTGTAAAAAGAACACAGCTGTTTGTGGGGGAAATTGAAGAATATTTCAATGAGGGAGGGACAGATTAATTCATTTGAATTTCTGTAAGGGTCTTGTGAAAAATGAATGATATTTGAAGTGAATAACTTTTACATTTCTGAAATTATTCCAACAATACCAGGTGCTTTATTAGCTTTAAGATGTTTAATATTGTTAAAGACTTCCTTGCAAGAGATAATTTCAAATATTTTTTTCAAATTGTATATTTTTAATATGTGATCAGATTTAAAACTTGGATTAGGGTCTATATAAGGCTGTGTAATAATGTCTAAAAGTCTCCAAGATGTCTCCAATGTCTATGTGTAATTTATTGCTTTTTTATATATTTTTTTTTATTTCCAGAATGTTATTACTTAAGGATTGTAATTCATCTCTTTTGGAAAGATTGTGCATATATTTGAACAACATAGCAAAAGAGGCTGTTTTAAATTTTTTCCAAAGCTAGAGCTTTTTTATGAGATATGGTGTCAGAATATTTTTTCTTCAAGGTTTCTATTAAATGTATTATAGATTTGCCATTACTTCTGCATTTAGCTTTAGCTTTTAGAAGTTCTAGTTGAATATTTAGCAACTATGATTACCATTGGTTTGATTTCTGTTTATACCAGGATAAGGCTTTACCAGCTATATAAGCTTTTAATGAATACCAACCATAATTATGTTGGCTTCATCTGTGTTTTTAATAAAGAAATTTACTTCAGAGAGCAGCCAAGAATTGAAGTGTTTAACTTAGTTATGTAAGCAGGGATTCTAGTCAAGAATAGTACTATTTAAAGGCATTATGATCAGAAATAGGACATGAGACAATATTGAATCCTGATATTTTGAAGTTATACCATGTGAAATTAGTATCCTGTCAATTCAAGTCTGGGTGTCACAATTAAATGAATAGTGAGTGTCTCTTAAAGTAAATGTGCCTTTTAAATTAAGAGTTTCAAACCAGTTTGCAAGAGCTTTAGCTGTAGATGTTAGCTTTAATTTTCTTTTTCAACTTGGGTCTGAGTTATTTGTAAGGCAACTGAAATCTCCTTCTAATATTAGATTGCCCTTAGAATTATTAGGTTCATTGGAGGTTACTAGGCTATTGGCCCTAGGACCTTAGGCCTAGCCATGTTATACCCTTGTTCCCTTATTGACCAGGTTGTATGGTCTATATTTGCAGCAAGAGTCTATGATCAACACCGACTGCCCTTATCCAAGAGGGACATAGGTGACACCCCTGGTGTAAAATTATGGTCGCCCATCCAGTTGTCCAAGTTATGCTTAAATAGGGTCATTGAGGAGCTCAGGTTATGTGAATTTGGACTTTGTTCCAGAGCAGTTATCACTTGTGACATATAAAAGTAATGAAACTGTATTAAGTTAAAATTAACAAGCATTATGCTTCACATATATTGCTATATATCAAGTAACCTAAGAAACATTACATAAGTTATTCAATTCCTGCCTCTTTTTTTAAACAAGAAACATCTTTATTAAACCATCACTTATGATATAAGTGATCATACATTTATATAAATGAAAACAAACCACACCAACACAATCCTAGTTACAAGCATTTTACATCACAAACCATACAGATACACTCCCATTTGCAAACATTATACTTCACTTATGATCCACCCAATCGTTTTCTGTCAAACATTACATAGCTCATTTAAGTCCTGCCTTCTTTTAAACCTCATTCCTCCTCTGTATGTATTGTTCCCCAATTCCCATTTTTTCCTATGTAGTTTTCTATCTTTTTCTAAACATCTCAGTTCCAGTTGTTTTATGTGTGTTACTATAGTCACTGCTTCTAATAGAGTTGGTTTAGATTTTGATTTCCAGTTTCTAGTAATTGCTTTTTTGCCAGCCACCACAATTAGAGACAACAAGGTCTTAC
This sequence comes from Protopterus annectens, assembly GCF_019279795.1. Lineage (NCBI taxonomy): Eukaryota > Metazoa > Chordata > Ceratodontiformes > Protopteridae > Protopterus > Protopterus annectens. Next base: position 684,489,062 of record NC_056737.1, on the reverse strand, counting down.
CATGTCTAGGCAATTTTGATTCTGTATCATAGCTCAGAAAAATCATCTCCCTCGTCAGACCGATCTGCCCACCCATCATCTCCGACAGTGCATCTCACAGGGAATCCTTAAAGTCCACCAACTCCCTGCACTCACCGAAAATATGTTCCGAATTACCTCTTTCTTCCCCATCACACCTCCAACATTTGCTATCTACCTGAGGAAAAATTCTCTGGAGTCTACTTTGGGTATAAAAATATTATGTAAACATTTCCAAGCAAAAATCCTAAATCTTATAGATTGCAAGTGAATCTTGTTCCATCTGACTTGTGGATTTGCAGCATTTCCATTAGGGCAGGGTCCAAGACTGCTCTGTAGGCCAGGCACAAATCACCTCTCAGCAGCCTTTAAGATACAGAGTACAGTGACAGCGTCTTCAGTCTGTCCATGTAGGTCATTTGTTGAAGACCATGAATTTTATTGGTGAGAAACCTCTGAGGTCTCTCCAGCTGCTGCAAGTGTCTGGTGAGGTACATACAAAAGGGAGCATTGTGGTCTGATGAGGGATGAGTACAGGGGAGTTATAACATCCTTTGCTCTAGATGTGATGCCCTCACTTATGAGATGTGCAATGTAGAAGGCCTTCCTTAACACTGTGGACACATGGTAATCAAAGTTAAGGTTGCTATCAACCTGTGTTCCAAAATCTCTCACCACAGAGGTTGAGCTAAGGGGAGTACTGTTAATAATGTAATTTGCAGGGACTTCCCCTTTGCTAAAAGGAATGATAATGCATTTTTTTGAGTTATTTTAAGTCTGTGGCTTTGGCACCAATCATTTGTCTGTGTAAGCCTTTTTATTGTAAGCATTGTTGGGGGATTCAATGACTGCACTCAGTTTGCAGTCATTGGCGAACTTGGTAAGACACAGGCCATCTATTTTCACCTGGACTTTCTGAGAAATAGATTCCAAACAGTAGGGGGCCTAGCACAGATCTTTGTGGTAAACCACTGGTAACTGGTCTGATAATAGAGGTGAAATCCTCAATTTGACTGTATGTGTTCTGTCAGTGAGTCATTTGGCTACCTATCTAGTCACATATGGGTTAATTCCCAGCTGGATGAGTTTCTCAATGATGCCTGAGTGGGGGATTGTATCAAAACCCTTGGCTAAGTCAAGACAGGCTGTATGTATAGAACGGACTATGTCAGTATTGTGCTTGACATCAAGGAGTTTGCAGGTAACATTATGCTTAAGGTACTGTTTAAAAATGAACAAGCAGATTTTACTTTAAAAAAACTTAGTACATTTGTTCCTGAGCTAAATGCAGCTTTAGATACGTTTGTAATGTTTGCAAAATGGAACTGAGGGATTTAATCGATTCCAAAGATATATTTAATCATAATAGGTTTTGTAACTTAAGTAGTGAGAAATATAAAGCATTGTATGAATTAATGAATGATGCCTCCATAACTATTCGACCAGCTAAGGGTGTCGGGATAGCTATCTTTGATACCAAAAAGTATGTTGATGCTGTGCTTAATATGTTAAATGATACAGATGTTTATAGGAAAATAACACTAACAGATATTGATTTATTCTGTATTTATGTATATGTCATTGAATTATTGTTATTTAAGTAATTTGATTTCTAAGCAACTGTTCGAATATCTTATGGTTGCCCATCCAGTTATACCTATAATTCAAGGACAACCTAAACTGCATAAAAATGAACACCATCCACTGTTAAGACCAATAGTAGCAAGGCAAGGATGATTAACCCAACCATTATCAATCTATGTGGAGAAGAATTTGAAGCCTATAATAGGTAAATCAAAAAATATCATATGCGATACTAAACAATTTGCTAGTGATCTTTATAATTGTGTTACAGGTCATGCTCAAGAATGTACCCACAGTTACCTTGTTACATTAAACGTGAATTCTCTATTCATGGTAATACCTCATTCTTATGGTATTGATACAGTTAAAAGCTATTTACTAGACAGTCAAGCTTATGATGTGAATAAGACAGATATTTTATGCATGTTATTAGAATTAATCTTAGAAAACAATGTTTTTCTGTTTCAAGATTCTTACTGTTTACAATTATTTGGCATAGCTATAGGCACTCCATGTGCCAATAGCTACGCCAATATGGTATTAGCTTATTGGGAAGAAAAGTTTATACTGGGCAATAACGAGTTTGCTACTGATATTTTTCTATATAAACGTTTTGTAGATTACTTGATAGTCATTTGGACTGGGTCTTTAGAACGGTTACAACGACTTCTGCTGTTTATGAATAGTACAACTCATATTTTGAAGTTCACATATTCTATTTCATGCAGTCAAGTAAATTTTCTAGAAGTTACAGTGAAAAAAAAATGTTTATGGATATTTTAGCACAGAGTTATATAAAAAGCCATGCCATAGAAACAACATTCTATATAGGAATAGTATGCATCCTTCCCATATACATAAAAACATAATCAAAGGCCAAGGTATGCGCATTTCAAGGTTAGACAAAGAAGATGAAAAGTTTCATGACTGAAGACATTGAAGTGTTCAAAAAATTAATTATTTGAATGTAAATATACTAGAAAGGAAGTCAACACAGGCATTGATGAAGTAAAAATTTTAAGACAGACTAGCGCTAGAGCATTCATGTCTAGTCAAGCTTCAACTCAACAAAATAAGCCAGATAATAGGTATAATGGGGAGGGTGTAGTATTTAGACTGCAGTATTCCAGTAATATTGAACAGGTACATCAAATTATTTATAAGACTTGGTTTATATTGCAGTCAGGCTAGGATATAAGGAGAGTAATAGGAGAGAAACCTCAATTTGGCTACAAAAATAAGAATAATCTTAAAAGGCTGCTATGCCATACTAATAATAGATCTACTATTACAACATTCAATAATAAGCTGACACAATGTGGTAACTGTAGGGTATGTAAGGTCATATCTTCTAACAATACATTTATACACCCTAGGACTAACAGAAAGTATTTTTTTAAAGCTGAAGCTATTTGTATCACTAGAAATTTGATTTACCTTGCTGTATGTAATGTCTGTAACTCTTTTTATGTTGGTATGACTAACCGATCTTTAAGAATAAGGGAACATTTAGCAGCAATGCGTAATGGTGACATAGAGAGAAGTGCTCTAGCAAAACATATAAGGTTGTTTAATGATATTCACGATTTTAGTTTTAAAGTAATAGAATGTATACAGTTAGGTCCTAGGTTAGGTGACGTGAAGAACTTGACTGAACAATGAGAGTTGAAGTGGATTTTTGAACTGCAAGCAGACTGCCTACCTGGACTTAATGATAGGGCTTCTATTAAGCCTTATCTTAGAGTTAGGGCTTTAAAATAGTGTAGGGTTACTATTTATATTCATGCTTTGCATTTAAAGGCTTACATTATGTATATTTTATGCATCTAATAATTGTATATTTATATTAACCATGTAATATATGTGTTTTACTTTTATATATTCTTTAATTGATTTATTGTCTTTGTAATTGATTGATTTATTTCCTATATATAGGAAGTGATGTAAGATGTGACTATGGTCTGATGAAGCATCTTTTTTGATATGAAAGCACTAACCCATTAAATTATATTTTACTACTTTATGCTGTCTTGCATCTGAGCTACATTTTTTGTAATTTAATTTGTATGTAGTGTTTTGCCTTCATCCAGGGCTTTGGTGGCATTCTCAAGGAAGTCCACCGGGGTTAATAAGCATGCTCTACCCTTAACAAAGCCAAATTGGGTTGGGTCAAGAATTTGAAGGTCACCCAAGTCTTTGTTGATAAGATTTCTCTCTTTTTTCTAATTTCTCCAAATCTTCTGGGTTTCTAATACCATGATGGGAATGACCCCATTCCTAAGTCAAAGTACGATTAAAGTTCATGAAATTAGTATTGTTTCAATCTTTGGTGTCAGCCAAAAGTGCTCTTCACAGCATCCGCAATGTGCCCAGTAATGACTCCTTCTGCAATTCGTACAGAGTTACATGGATTGGTAATATATCTAAATACGATTGTAGATTCTTTTTTATAAGACCTGTTGCTCTAACTACTATTGGAACTGTCTGGCTATCTTTCTTTCACATTGCTCTCATTTCTACAGATCTTGGTATTTTATGACTTTGTGTCTCTCTGTACACAAAACACTGTAGTCACTAGGTGTGGCAATTTCAATGATCAGTGCTACTTTTGTCTTCTTTTCTTGGACCACTATATCTGGTTTTCTAGCATCTATCTTTTGAACTGTTGGTAATGGGTGAACCCATGTGATATAAACTTCATCATTATCTATGATGCTTTGTGGCTCATGTTTCCAGTGTTTTTCAGCCACTTCGATACCATAATGTTTGCACAATCCTCAGTGCAACAGTCTCGCCATATTATTATGTCTTCAGTATACACTCCTTCTGCCATTAGTGTGTCGCAACCAGCAACAAGGTGTGTGACTGTTTCCATTTCGGTTTTACAAAACCTACATTTTTCTGTTTCTCCTACATGTTCAATGGACCTTGTAAACTAGCATGTACATCGTCCACTATCTTGGGCTGCCAATATTAACCTTTCATTTCTTGGTTTGAATTTGCCTCTCCTTAACCATTACTGTGTTCGCTCCTGATCAACATGGGGTTCTTCCAGACGTTTTCTATACTTGCAACTATATTTATGTTTTTCCATATTTCTTGCCTTCTCATCTTGTCCTTCACCTTATATTCTTTCTTTTGTTTTTTGGCACATTCAGTTGCTGCCTGTTTTTTATCTACTTCTGGTTTGATTTCCATTCCTGCTTGATGCTGATATGCTTCTGCTAAATTAAGCAGAGAAGTCATCTTAGATTTATTCACCTCATGTTTCAAAACTTTCACTACATTTGGATCTTGTGAAGTCAGGAGATATGTGTGGTGTTCCATGATTGCAGATCTATATATATATATATATATATATATATATATATATATATATATATATATATATATAAAATCAATTTCAAGGTTGCTTCTGCACAATCAAGATCAAATGACATTCTAATATCATCTGAAAAATGTTTTGACACCCTGCAGCTGTACTTTTAGTTCCTCATCAGATGAGCTATACAGTTTTAAATCATCAACAAAGAGAAGATGAAAAGTCATTAGACTTTGTTGTTTTCTAGGAGCCAAATTGTAGCTATGGCCTAAGCTGTTACGTAAACAGCTTAATGGGTTAATGGCAAGGCAGAATAGCAATGGTGACAGAGAGTCACCCTTGAATTTGAATTTTTATCCCTGGGATAATAATCTGTCCTTTTTCATGAATTAATTGCAACATGGTTTGCCATTGTTTCATGGTTACTGTAATGCAGTCAATCAGTGTAGGGTATATCTTATACATTTTTAAGCACTCTTTTATCCATGAATGAGGGATATTATCAAATGCTTTTTTGTAGTCAATCCACGCCATACATAGATTTTTCCCCTTTTCACAGTTCTCCACTATAACTTTATTCAACAACAAATGATCCTTTGTTCCATATGACTTTCTTTTATTGCCCTTTTGTTCTGCTGCCATAATTGAGTTTTCTTCTAAATTACTATAAACTTTGGCGGCGTCAATTTCTGTGTATAGTTTATATGTTGTCGGAAGGCAAGTTATTGGTCTATAAATTTTAGGGTAGTTTACAGGTTCACTCTTAAATAAGAGTATTATTTTGCCTGTTGTTAGCTAGTGTGGTGACTGTTCGGGGTGTGCATATAAATAGTTCTTACTCATGGCTAAATCCTTGTGCAAAGATGTTATACTTTTAACCAAAAATTAGAAACTGAATCTGGGCCTGGGGTTTTCTGGACAGAGGATTTTCTTAACTTTGTTTCAATCTCTCTGGCTGTTACTTCATCCCATTTCATATCCTGTACATTTAAACTTCTTATTCTTTCTTTCTTTTACTTCTATCCATTTAGCATCATTGTTATGTTCTACAGGAGCTTCATAGATACTTCTCCAAAATATATCTACTTCCTCTCTTTTTGTCAGTCTTTCAATTCCTTTTACCTTATATCCCAATTCTCTGTAAAACTTTTTTGGGTAATCAATAAATTGCTTACTTTGTACTTTTTCCTTATATTTATATGTGTATTTTCTACATTTTTCCGCCTGTGCTGAAATTTTTAGTTTATTTGCGATAGTGCATGATAGATCCTGGTCTGTTCTGATACTGTGCATTGCTTTAATCACATCTATCTTTCTTAGTATTTTTGTTGATCTATTCCTTCTTCTATAATCTTCTAACAGTGACACTTCTTGTCTTAATTGCTTTATAGTTTTCTTTGTTCAGTACTTCCATGATGATTCTCTCCATGGCCTTGCAGATAAGGCTGGTTAGGCTTATGGGTCTATGTTTCCCAGGATCGGTTGATGGACCCTCTTAGTGCAAGGGAGTTAGTGTTGCTGTTTTCCACTCTGCTGGGACAAAGCCAGTACATGGACTGTGGTTGAAAAGAGTGACAAGTGGTTGCACTAGGTCCTGTTTTAGACCATTTAGTAGGCAGCCTGAGATGTTATCTAGTCGCATAGAGGCTGTGCTTTTGGCCATGGAGAGTATGGTTGTGACTTCTTCTTTGGAGATACTAAGTACAGCAATGGTGACAGGTATGCTTTGAGGTATGTATGGTGGGGGCAGGAGTGTGAAGTTTGTGCCAAATCTGTCTGCTAGCAGGTTGGCGATGTCCTCAGGTTCAGTATGAGTGATACTGTCCACTAGTAGTTTGACTGGACCTTCCCTTTTAAATTTCTAATGTTGCTAAAGAATGCCTTGTGATTATCCTTAGCTAGGGATACTAGTTTAGCTTTGTAATTGCCTTTAGAGGACTTTACAAGATATCTAATTTGCTTGTTCAAGCTGTGGAGGGTATCCTTCCTCTACTGAGTCAGTTCTCTCTTGTTCTTAGACATCAGTTTCTTCCTCTTGTTGTATACCCCATTTATGCTTGATGTCCACCTGGGTGGCTTGTTTATTTGGGAGGACCTTGTTTTGTTCCATTAAGGTACAGCCTAGTCTGTACATTTGTATAGGTGTTTATACAGGGCATTTGTATATACCTCTGTATAGAAGTCATTGTTGACAGTGGTAGCAGAGGATTGAAACTATGTATGTCATTACTTAGCAGGCTATAGTTTGCTTTGGAGAAAAAATTCATTCTTTTTGCTCTTTTTTTTGGGGGGGGGGTCAGGTATGATCATTACTTCAAACTAGACTAATTTATGACCAGACTTTACCAGGGAGGGCAACACACAAGGGGTAGTGTAGAGATCCCCTATGCTGGTGAGCACTAAGTCTAGGATATTTGAGCCCTTTGTGGGGATATAGACTATTCCAGAGCATTTGTATTAACAAACTCCAGAAACTTCAGGGCAAGCATGTTTGTGCTTATATATGACTCCCAGTTGATGGAAGGACAGTTGAAATCACCCATAACCAAGGTTTCTGTCTGTATAGTGAGTGACTCAAGTAGGTCCAGGAAGGCAGAATGGTTCTTGTGGTTCATGGTGGAGGTATAATATCTAGGTATTTTAGCTAGATCCAGGCCCATCCCAGGAAGTCAATAAAGTTTGACTAGTGTCCATAGTAAGTTTTATGACTATGACAGATATTAATCCATCTTGATCTTCATATTTGTAAACAATCTGTGGTAACAATATTCTTTTACATAATATCATAACTCCTATTCTCCATGTTTAAATGTAGATTGGGCTAACAGTATTGTTTGGTTTCTAGTTGTCCTTCTCTGCATGTTTAATGTATATTTCTTGAAGAAAACATAACTTGAGCTTTATTTGTATTTAAATATTGGAGCAGATTTGATCTTTTCTTTGGGTTGTTTAATCCATTGATGTTTACTGATAACAAAGTTAAGTCCAAGAATAGGTCGAGTAGAGATGAGCAAATAAGCACTTGTGTTAACATTCATAGCTAGGCAGAAAGGTAAATCATCTCTTTTTTTTAATTATCAATGAGTCATTTCAGGCATAACAAGAAATTTATAATAGTATTATACTTACATAATTTTAATTAACTATATAAATGGAACTATCAAATTTCCTAGTGCAGTAATAAGTAGAATTATCTATACTATCCCTTTCTTCTTTCCTAGCTTAACGCTTTGTAGCTCTGTAGCTAATAACTGTAGGGGATTTAAGTCCGATTATTTCAGTATCCAGATTTCCTTTGGGTAATGCAGAGCTTTTTCATCCCTTCTTAGAATATTGAGGGTGTTAATTCTTAATCTAGTGAATAATGAACATAATTTCTATAAGTAAAAGAGAATGACTAAGAAACATGTCACAAGAAATCCCGATATTGTGATTCACTACCTTAAGTTATACAGTGCTCTTTTTACTAGTGATAATCGCAGTAGAAAGATTAACAAGTTTGTATATCATAAGCTCATTTGAAAAGTATTTATATAGAATCTGTATATAATGCTACAGGCAGTGTAGCAGTTGAAACTTTACTAAACAAAACATTTTAGTAGCTATTACTGTTGATTACAAATGAAAGTTGAAACTGGAATATCAGCAATATTTAAATTCTTTGATGTAAGATTAATCCAGTTATATTGTACAGTGATACAGAGGTCTTTATAATAGTATGCAGTTGTTGTTTGCCTTGCAAACAGGACCCTCCTTACTAAATAAGTCTGCCAACAAGTTTCTAAATGCAGGTATTCTAAATGTTAGATAAAACATGTGGTCTCTTAGTCCATATTGTCAGCTAAAACAAAGAGAATGTAAAAGTTTGTTCATAGAACATTATTATTTAATTAATATGAAGTAATACCATTGAGTAACCAATTTGTTTCTAAGAGTTACAATACATATTTGTTAGGATTTTTGTGGTTCAATTGTTGTGTGCCAAAGATCATGAACTCTTTGAGTTTTTATCTTATTTTCAACTTATTAAGTAGTTGGCTTTATAACAATTGAACTATGTCAAATATAGCATGAGAATAGCTTTCCACAATAAAATTGATAATATGTGATTTTATAGCAAATTAAATACTTTGGTTTATATGAGGAGAGGTTGATATATTATTTCCTTTCATGTAACTTCATTAAATGTGAGTAATGTTATATGGATTTTCCTGAGTGTAACATTAGAATCATTATAATGATCTTGTCTTTTTTAATTCTCTACCCCTCTCCCCTTTCTTTTTCTAGATCCTTTGCTGTTTTCAGATCCCCTTTTACTTATTTAATTCGTATTATTTCTGTCATTGCCTGAAATAACTCTTATTGATAATTAAAAAAAGAGGTGATTTACCTTTCTGCCTAATTATAAATGTTGCCCAGAAAGATTTCAAATTAATCATTTTTTGTATGAGTTATTAAATTGGGTATATTATGTCACCAGTATCCTTTTTTTTTTTAAGCAACGCATTTCTTGTATCTCCATTCACTTACATGGAATGTCTGTAGTCTCCTCTCACAAACAAAACCTTTGAATGTGGTCCCTGAAATGGAAACATCAACTGTTATCCTGGCCTCCCAAAGCTGGCAGTGAGAAAACATCATTGGAAATAACAGGGTTTCTGATGAGGACCCACAACACCACATACTCCCCAACCCAAAGTTGGTACCACCCATAACTTGTATTTCTCAAAAGAAAAGGACAACCTAAGCTCTGGTCAGTATCTGGTTAAAGTAAATTCCTCATAGTCACCACTACATGGCGCTACCCACCTATATTTCAGCCTACTTATATTTTACAGTAACTTATTTATCCCAATTAAATAATTGCTGCAAACTTATTAAAATACCTACCCAACCCTATTAATTAGGTTTAGTGCAAACTCTTTAAAATACCTATCCAACTCTATTAATTAGGTTTAGTGCACAGGTCCCCCCATAAATGTATCGTTGATAACCTCACTCAATAAAGTTAAATGCTTGATTCCACATACCTTTCCTTAGTCCTCCACTGATAGATTTTTAATTCTCAGTCCTGTTGGGGCAAGCCCGCTCCATTCGCTCTGCTCCCCTACCCTGCCCCCAATACCCTCCCGCCCCCACTATCTCTAGCTTTATAAATCACAGGCCACTCCTTCCAACCTCCTCATTGGCTCTAAGCCCCGCTGAGTTTATCACATCCCACACCCAAGACAACTAAAACCCTACTACATCTCACATCATGCACACTCTAACTCTACTATTAATAACATCCCTAACCTTCTTTAACCTACTTACTCTCTACCACCTCACTTCTCACAATACCACACTACATCAACTAACCCCAACAAAAACTACAGCAAACATATATCATAACTCATCCCAAAATAGTTACTGTGATATTTCACCATCACTCTTCAATCACAGAGACACTACCACTTTCAAGACCAAACTGCATTTTAATATACCTAAAATCAAACAATTATACATCTCATATGCATACTCCATACTTAACTACATTTCATCCACAATCCAAACCACTATCTTCACATTAATATGTAAAAGTGGAGATATTCATCCAAACCCTGGGCCCTCTTCCACCCAACATATTAACAACTCAACATCACTCTCAGTGAAAACACCAAAATACCTTTGCATCGTGACATTAAACATCCGTAGTATCTGCAACAAAGTATCTGACTTCCATGCATGGCTTACACAGTTTTTTGTTTGTGTCTTTTGGCTTTTCCCGGTTAGGGGTCGCCACAGCGGAACTCCAGTCCGCTAATGATTGGCAGTAGATTTTTACATACTGGCTTTTGCAGTGAATTTTGTATATCTATGCCAGGTTAAATAAGGTTATCTAAGTTTTCCTGAAATCCATCTATCGTTAAGGATAATTCCTAAAGTTCAGAAGTAATTTGTTGCATGTCTTTTTAGTGAAGTATCCACATGAGAGTATATGGAATTATTCATCACTTCAGACAGCCAGTAGGTCTCCAAAATATTTCAACAGGAAAATGTTGGAATAAATTTTCACAGTTTGCGAATAAGTAAAAAGTACATATGAAGTATTCTGTGAAGAACTTTTTTTAAAAACAAATATTTTTCTTTCTTTTTTTTCATGTGTAAATGTAAAAAAAGCTGTAGTGCTATGAATAGATGCTGTTCAAACCTGGCCATCTAGGCTATGACCCCCTCAGCTGAAGCTTTTTTTCATATTAGTCAAGTACTCCTTTATGTAATGAGTTAATTTACGCTCAGCTCATGTCTAAGCAGTAGTCAATCCAAGCAGAATATACTTCAGTTTTGGTATTTTGGTAGCAAGGTACATTTGCTTCTATATTTGCCCATATATGTCCAAAGCTCAAAACCACTGCACCGTATCATTCATCAGGGAACTCATAAAATATGTATATACCGGAATATAACTACTGCCTTTACATGGAGGAGGGGTGGCTGCCATCATTGCAGAAGTTTAATTGTCTTGAAAGAATGGTTCAGCTATGATGGCAAGAAGAGGCATTAAAATTACAAGTAGATTGGGGCAGTGACTGCAGCCTTACAGGTGCTGAAGTGATATTTAATGGTGAAGCAGGATTATGTTTTCGTCTTACCAATCTATGTTGTCAAATGCTATAGATATATGTGTCTTAGTAACCAAAAGAATGAAATATGTGGTATAAGTGGTGGAAATTTCTTCATAATATGAAGAGCTTGCTGATCAGAGACCCAAAAATAAGAGTTGCTGCTAATTCATATAAAGAGGAGCCAAATGAGGTGCTGGGTTCACATTTACAAGAATGTCCGTCAAGCAACTCTGACTGGAGTCATTTAAGATGTACTCCAAAGGGAAGAGGTCCTGGAGTAGTTCCAGAATATGCTAGAGGTTATCTAATTTTCAGATGACCTTGGAATACATGGTAGCCCTTCTGGATGTACTGGACACTGTGGCTACGATAAAATGAGGTTTGGCTTGTACTGCTTAGTCTGCATTCACTATGATCCTCAATAGAAGTAGTAGTAATATGAACTGAACATTATGTGCCACAGCTGATCACTGAAGGAGAGCTTTCATTTGATGAACAGTAATTCTAGGAATGTAGAAATGCAAGCTCCCTGATATCAAATCTCCCAGAATGGTTTACATAATTTGGTCAACTGCAAGATGACATCTGTGTGAGCCATTTATTTTTCATTATTAAGAGTTTTTTTTCCCCATTGGTTGTGTGACCACTGAGTTAATATAAGTAATTGATATGAGGGAAGTAAAGCCCATCACATGAAGGACTACCCTGGAGAAAAAAAAAGTTAATAGAGATATAAATAAAGCCAATGCTCAGAAAATAAATCATGCTCATTGATGCTTCCTAGTGCCTCCTCTGCATGGGAATGGGTAATTGCTATATAAAACATCAAGGAATATGAGAAATAATCATATACATGAATGTGACTTTTTTCCTTTAAGAAGGGAATTAGTACTGGGTTCAGCTATGGTTTACCTAGACTATTCTTACAACTATTTGATATCCAAGGGCTATCTTAAAAAGTCCCATTTTGTAGGCCTCAACTAGTCTCCAGTTACTGCTCTAAATTCCAGTTGTTTCTTTTAAGCATAACTCCACATGTAATATGATCCATATGTGAGCATTAACTGGGTTCTCACACTCCTTATTTTGCGTCCTCCAGGCAAGTTCCTGCTCACCCATTCTGTACCTCCAGTAAAGGAACAATTCCATTGTCTTGTTAACCTAAAAAGTTTCCCTAACTTACTGTTGTAAGAATATTCCCATACTCCATACTAAAGCACACATTTTGAAGACTCATTACCCCTGCATTACAAACATTTGCTAAACACATATACACACACACACATACACACACACACACACACACACACACACACACACACACACACACACACACACACACACACACACACACACACATACATTTACACTATTAAAACTTGTATGTTGGCACGATTTGTAGGACTGCAGGAAGGTATGCTGGAAATGAGCAAATAAGCCTTAATTGTTCTGCTACCTAAATTTAATACAGTTGCCTTCAAGGTACATGTTCATTTATCATAGGATAAATTAAACCCTTTTGCAGAGGTGGGCAAATCAATAGTATAATGTGTGTCCAGAGTAAAGTTGCAAACATTTATTTTGGGAATACTAAAATTGCACACTACAGCAGCATATATCCATTTGATAACTCCGTGCTTATGTTTATAATGGGTACAATGTGCAGCACTATAAAAGTGCTCCCAAGGGGACATTAGGAGGTACCCTAGCACCTCTTAAAAATAATATCAGAAAGCAGTCCTCCTCCTGTTGGAGGGTCTTGCTGCAGATAAAGCATTTGACAGAGTAAGCTGGGACTTTATGAGCAGGGCAATGGAAGCATTTGCATTTCCTACAAAAATTATAAGGTTGATTAGAAGAATATATGAGGGATTGGAGGCAAAAATTAAAGTGGGTGGGGTCCTCTCTAATAATTTCTGCTTGAGCAGAGGAACCAGGCAGGGGTGTCCTCTTTCACTTTTATTGTTTGCATTATATTTAGAGCCTTTGGCAAAGAAAATAAGGGACTCAGAAAGTCAAGGATATAATTGGTATGGTAGTCAAGAAAAGTTGGTTTTATTTGCAGATGATACTATTTTGTACCTGACAAAACCAGAAAAAGACATTACAATGTGACATTTTGAGACAGTTTCAGATCTTTTTGGGATACAAAATTAATGAAGCTAAAACAAAGGCAATAGCAGTAAATTATGTACCCACACATGAACTTGTTCAGGAATACCCATATTTATGGGGAGATGATAAAATGAAATATTTAGGAGTATGAATTAAAATTATTCTAGTGTGGCAGCTAAGGATATGTGGGAAGAGACTAAACAAAAAAATATTACAAAAACTGAGAAAATGGAAGCTTTGTTATAGGATAAGGATAGTAAAATACAAGCATTTAAAATGTTTTTAGTCCCTTTAGTCTTATACGCAGGTCAGAGATTTTTATCAAACAGAGGGGAAGTTGTGGGTAGCAATTAATAAAGAGCTGAAGGACTTTATCTGGGAGGGGAAAATGGCAAGAGTCAAGTGGGCTAAACTGTTTCTTCCAATAGAACAAGGCAGACTAGGATTACCCAATGTGAAGGGGTATTTCAGAGCTGCACAATTAAGGATCCTATACATAGCGCAAGCAGAAACCTATAATATAACATGGGGGAAGCTCAAGAAACAAGGGGAGACTGGGATTTTGGATGTAGGCCTTTAAGGAGAATAACAATAATCATGTAGAATATTGTATCCATAAAGTAGCAGAAACTATTCTAAGAACTAAACCAACACGGGAATGGTAAAAGGAGATTCTGACAATAGGGATGACTATGTTCAGGGATACAGACAGCAGGCAAGTGGGGTGGAATTTATTGGAGAAAACTGGAAAAGGAACCAAGGTATTGGGAGCAAATAACTAGAGAGGGAAAGATGATAGAATGGGAAGACAGGTTAGAGATTGACTTCCTAATCAGGGATTGATATCAGAGTATAGGCAAAGAGAAAGAAATAAGGGGGGTCCCAAATGAAAGACTAGCACTGGTAGAGTTTTTAATAGAATGTAGAACAGAAGCTGCCATTAAAAAAAGAATAATTACTAGAGCATATAAAATACTGCACGATAACTATAAGAATGAATCAGAAGAGGTTAGAAAGGATTGGGAAGAGAGACTGGATTAGCAATTCACAAAGAAACAATAACAGGATATACAGTATGTATGTCTCCCAAATATGCAACAAAATCTAGAAGATTTAGGATTTTTGCTTGAAAATGTTTACATAGATATTTTATACCCCAAGCAGACTCCAGAGAATTCTTCCTCAGGCAGACAGCAAATGTTGCAGGTGTGAAGGGAAAGAAAGAGGCAACTGGGAGCATATTTTCTGGGAGTGTGATGAGTTGGCAGACTTTGAGGATTCCCTGCAGGATGCACTGTCGGAGATGTTGGGTGGGCAGATTGGTCTGATGAGGGAGATGATTTTTCTGAGATATGATACAGAATCAGAATTGCCTATACATGGTAAGACCTTGCTGTGTCTAATAATGGCAGCTGCCAAAAAAGCAGTTACTAGAAAATGGAAATCAAAAATCTAAATCAACTATAATGAAAGTAGTGAATATAGTAACAGAGATAAAACAACTGGAGCTGAGAGCTTTAGAAAGGGTAGGAGCAAACTACATAGGAAAAAAATGGGAATTGTGGGAACAATATATACCAGGGAGGAATGAGGTCTAAAAGATGGCAGGACGTAAATAAGCTATGCAATGTCTGAATGAGAAAGATTGGGTAGATTATAAGGGTCTATATTACATCGTTGACCACTTAGGTTGTCGAACGCCTAAACGTCGACAACTTAAAATCACGAACGGACGTTTACACACAGGGAAACAATGACATTAGCCACAGTGAAAAAAAAAAATTTTAAACAGAAATCAAGTGGGGGGGGGCTTTGCCTCCCCAACTAAATATACCAACTCTGAGATCGCTCTACATTGTAAACAGGGCAAAACCCACGTAATGGCCAAATGACTTGTTTCCCTGTGTGGAAATGGTCGTTCATGATTTTAAGTTGTCGATGTTTAGGTGTTGACGTTTAGGTGTTCGACAACCTAAGCAGGCGACTATTTAATATAGACCCAGTTATAAGTGTTGCATAATGTTTGTAACTGGGAGTGTGTCGGTATGGTTTGTGATGTAAAATGCTTGCAACTAGGATTGTGTCAGTGTGGTTTGTTTTCATTTATATAAATGTATGATTACCTATGTAGAAAGTGATGGTTTAATAAAGATATTTCTTGTTTAAAAAAAAGGCAGGAATTGAATAATTTATGTAATATAGCTTAAGTTATATGATATATAGAAATATCTGCGAAGTATAATATTTATCTTAATATAGTTTGATTACTTTTATATGACTGTAAATTTGCCTAAGTCACAAGTGATAATTCAATATTGGTGTTTGGAAAAAAAAAAAAAAAAGAAAGTAGTCCTCCTTGGAGCTATAATACATAGGTGGATAAAGGTCTGACTACAACCTAGGTGAACCGAGTGTGATCAGCAGCTTAGGCATCTGTTGGAATGGTCATAGGGAGAGAGTGGAATGCACATGTTACCTGGATCGGTTCTCTTTTTGGGGAGGTGTGGGGATGTGTGTGGCACACAGTCCCATGTAAGATTCCCCAGTGGAGATGGGAAACCACACAACAGTAATGGCTTAAGGGGGGGTAGGGTAGTCTTGAGACATTATTTCTCTTCTAGGAGTGAGAGACACATTCACATTAACACCCAGTGCATATCAAATCCTGGGCAAATTGCTGGGCATATGCATCAGGGGATAGGTTCTTAAAGGAAAAGCCCTGAATCCCCCTTGTGGACGAAGGACCATACTATTGGTACAAACAACACTCACCTTCAAGGTATGAATAAGGTATAGGGCTCTCACCAATGGCAAAAGAAAGGGTCAGAAGGGTAGCCAAGGAGGAGAGCACAATGATCAGAGAGGAATGGTCAGAGAGGATGACTGTAGTAAAACTAATTAAAAAAGAAAGCAGAGCAACTAAACATTATGACAACAACATAACGATGATACATGCCCTTATACTACAGTTCCACCTCCTGTTGCATCATTGCTAATAACTCCAATGCTCTGTTAAGTGCATTTTTGTGATTGACATAGTTGTTTACACACTTGTTCTGGAAGACACCTACTGATCTCTCTTGTTTAAATGTGTAAATACTCAACATGAGCATAAACAGATACTGTACATATAAGTATAATGTAGCAATGTCAAAAACAATAAAACAAAAGGTGTTTCTTGTGTACATTTCAGAAAAAAACAAAAACCAAGAACAGAAGACAACGGTTCAAGGAAATATAAATAAAATGCATGCACATACAATAGGGTGAATGCAAATACAATCAGCTGTCACACTAGATAAATAGATGACTTAACTTAGTGCAAGCATAACCATCTGTAACAACATCAGTATGTAAACATTTGTTAGAGTTGACACATTTTTGTTATGCTCACTCATACAACATGGGCAGCCGTGGTGTTTAGCAATAAAAATAAATATGTTAAGGTAGTACAGAAAAATAGCAGTACAGTAATAACAAGTCCCACACTAAAAAAGTAGCACCTAATTAAAATAATCTGATGGCACTCAGTGTTAAAACTATACAAATTAAGTTGTGTTCCTCATGTAGCTGTGATATACAGTAAGAATTCTGTATTCAGTCCAGTCAGCAAGGACAACAAAAGAAGCATCTCACAATCATCCATGTATAATATTGTTGCCTCCTTGCTGCAGAGGTAGAGAGACATGGAGATCTTTCTTCATTGTCAACAACCCAGGATGAACTAATAGCCAAGAAGATAATATAGTTGGTGGGAGGAATAGCAGTCAGTGGCTGCTGATGTCTCACATGTCCTGGAGAGATGGTGCCATTGGCCATTCTCAACCTGGCAGAAACCAGGTACCTAGTAAGCCACAGTACTAAGATGTTAGCACTGCTTGGCATTGCATAGTGCTATACACTGAAAATGGGAACGATGTGTGGAAGTGATAAGATTGAGAAGATGAAGCGTAGGTTATGCACTGATACATCTGGTAGTTTTTTCGATCCTGCAACTCATATGAAATATGTGTTTCACTTATATGCTGATGGGAACACCAGAAATGTAGTGTATTTGGCACATTGTCCAGGTTTTGCTATTGGGAAGACTAATAGGACATTTAAGGAATGTCTTAATGAACATGTTATGACACTGGCAGACTGAAATTAAAAAAATAGCTTAAAACTTATTACTCACCATAATGTTCCATTCTCTGTTGTCCATTTTCATTCTTCATCAACAAATGGGTTCAGCTACAACTCCCAAATCCGACTCAGCTGCTTTTTCCAGCTCATGGAGCACTGAAACTCTTGATCTCCTCCCTTACCCAAAATGCACTCGTCCTCTACCATATCTCAGATCTTGTTTGCTGACCTTTTAGCCTTTATAGTAATTAACAAAGAAGGAGATGAGAGAACAGTATCTGGAGCTCAAATAAAAGAACATTGGTTCCTTTAGCATTTTCTAATCCATCCCAAAGTCAAATTGGTAGGGGGTTGGAGGGAGGGGAGTTGAGGAAGAATGAAAGTGGACAACACAGATGGAACATTACGGTGAGTAGATAACTTTTTTTTATATGTTGTTGTCATTTTCCTTCATTCCTCAAAAATAGGACAGAGTCCCCAGCTACCTAAATTCCAGGAGGACTCTAAGGAAGGATATTCCTGAGCATCGCTGAGCTGAAGGCAACTCTTCACCTAGAGACCAGATCCAATTTGTAATCAGCAACAAAGGTATGAGGATTAGCTCAAGTTGCAGCTGCACAAATATCATCCAAGGAAGATCTGGATAAAAATACAGAAGTTGCCATATACCTTGTGGAATGAGCCTTTATAAGTTTTGACAAAGACAAACCCAATTTCTTGTAAACAAAGGAAATACAATCAGTTAACTATTTGGCTAGAGTCACTTCAGTAACTGGTTTGCCTAATTTTTAGTCCAAAAAGGAGACAAATAATTGATCTGATTTCCTGAAAATGTTTGTCCTATGTAGATAAAAACATAACTGTCTGTGAACATCCTACAGATGCAACATATACTCTCCTTTGTTTATGAAATTTGGAGAGAAAACTGATAGTTTGATTAATACTGGATTCTGATACCACCTTAGGAAGGAAGGATGGATTGGTTCTTAAGGATACACTATCCTTAGGAAAAATAAAATAAGGAGGCTTAGAAGATAGGTCTTGAAGTACTGAGAGTCTTCAAGCAGAGGTAATGGCCACTAAAAAGACAGTCTTCCAGGTTAAAAATGTTAGTTCACATTTGACTGACAGTTCAATGGAAGACTGGGTCAAAGATTGTAAAAACAAATTCAAATCCCACAGGGAAGTGGAATCCTTAAGAGGTATAAGAAGAAAGGTTCCCCTTATAAAGGCCTTACAAAATTTGGAATTATTTACTCCAATGAGAAAATTAGAAATGGCAGAAAGTTATACTTTAATAGTTGAAGAACTAGCACCATCATTAAAAATTGTAGTTAAAAACTCAAGAACTTTTGGTACTGATGCTGAAAAGGGATCAGTGTAATTTTACTGTGTCCAAACAGCAAATCATTTCCATTTACTTTGTAAATTTTTCTAGTGGAAGCTTTGTTGGAAGGTAAAAGAATGTAGAAGACAGTACAAGAGAGCCTGGGCTGTCTCACTGTTTAATGAAGCGAAGAAGCCATGCTGTCAGCTTTAAGACTAAAATGTCCAGGTGTACCATATCTGTCTAGTAAGACTGGAGATCTGGAACTGGATCCAGAATCCATGGTGGGTGAAGCAGATGAGGCCAAAGAAAGGGAGACCAAATCTGAGGAGGCCAATAAGGAGCAATAAGGATGACTGTGCTCTTCAGTCGAGATGCTTTCTGAAGGAATTTGTGGATTAGAGGTCCTGGGGGAAAGGTGTAGAGGAGACCAGGGAGCCAATCATGGGGAAGAGCATCTCTCAGTGATTCCCCCAGTGGGGGGATCAGGGCAAAGAACCTGCTGCACTTGTTGTTGAGGGGAGATGCAGAGAGGTCACAGCAAAGTTGGCCCCATTGACAGAATATCTTTTCCAACACTTTTATGTCGAGTGAACACTCATGAGGCATTAGAATGGATCAGCTTAATTTGCCTGCTGTCATGTTGGATTTTCCCAGAATGTGCATTGGTATCAGAAATCAATTGGATGAGAGTGCCCATTGCCACACTCTGAAAGCTTCTCAACACAGGAGATAAGATCTGGTTCCTCCTTGTTTATTGATATACCAGACCACTGACATATTGTCCATCTGAATCCCAGTAGTCCTGGATGGGAGAGCATCTTGGAAAGCCTGCAATCCTAAGAGGACAGCTCTTAATTCCAGGACATTGATATACATATTGGCCTCTTTGGGGGGCCATGTACCTTGGTCTGTCTTTTCTAAAATATCCCCCCCACACACCTGATTTGGGAAGTGTCCATGGTAACTGTGGCCTTGAGCTGAGGGAGAATGAAGGGGCAACCTTGCTTAATCAGATCAGAGTAAATCCACTAAAAGAGGTAATTTTTGCATGTCTGAGTTTTCTTGATTTGTGTGGATAAAGGTTGGTGAAAAACAGCCACTGAGTCATTAGGGTCTACTGAAGAATTCTCATGTGGTATGTTACCAATATAACCAAAATTAGCAGAGCAGATATTTTCTCCAATGTTTGAGTGGTCAATTGAGCTGAGAGAGAAGAATTTTGAATGATATTTTTGACCTGGAATCATATGATTTGTACCCTTGGTAAAGGAAGGGAGGCTGTGTTGAACAAAGCTGTGATAAACTCCAATATTTGAGCTGGTTCTAGTTAAGATTTGTTGTGACTGATAGTAATTCCCAGGTGAGACATTAACTAGGGTACATAATCTCATGCTTTGATCAGATGATGCCTGGTCTGAGTGGTTATCAGCCAGTCTTCCAGGTAAGGAAACATCTGGAATCCCTGCAGTCTCAAGTGAGCTGCCACTACTGTGATGCATTTGGTGAACACCTTGAAGGCTATGGTGAGACCAAAGGGTAGAACTCACAATTGGTAATGACTGGCTCCCAGTCAGAAGTGTAAGTATCTTCTGGATCATCTTCTGTTCATTTTTATATGACAGTATTCATCCTGAAGATCTGTGGAGCACATCCAGTCATCCTTGTCCAAAAAAAGCAGAATGGACTGAACCATAACCATCTGGAACTTTGTGCACTGAACTGACTTGTTCAGAATGCTGAGATCCAAAACTGGTCTCCATTCCCTTGTCTTCTTTGGTACTAAAAAAAAATTTGAGTAAGTTCAAGACTCTTTCTGGTCTTAGGGGACCTCTTGGATGACTTTCTTTTTCTTGCAGCCTTTTTATTTCTAGTGCTGCTGCTTTCCTCTGACTGGGTGAACATTGTAATTTTGTTTACTGCCAAGTGGGGGTAGCAAAAAGGATAGTATATAACCTGTGGAAATAATCTTTTGCACCAATGAATCTTTTGTAATCTCTAGCCAGGCTATCTGGTGCAGGGATAAAACCCCCCTGACTGCCTCCAGAGGTGGGCAATCAGGCCTCCTTTCAGGAGCACTGGTAGGGTCTGTCAAAGAAGGTATCTCTAGATCCTTGGTTTTGTGGACTTCCTCTGCCATGTGGGTGGCATCTTCCACTGGAGTCCCCACCCCCCCCCTGGCCCTGGGGAGCTATTTCCACATGGATCTTGGAAGGGACCCTGGGACTTTCTGAACTACATTTTTTGACCACCTCATTTATTCCTAGAAAAAGGTCCTTTGAGGAGTTGAAAAACATACAACCACAGCAGACAGGGTTTTTCCATCATGTTCACACCTAGATAATGTGTCTTTAACCTTGCGGCCAAATAAAGAACTTCTGTCAAAGGCATCATTGATGAAAGAAGACTTAAAGGGCTCCACAAAATCACACAAGCACATCCAGGCACGCCTCCTAATGGAAATGCCTGAACCTGTCTCTCTTGAGGTACTTTAAGCTGCATGGGAGATGAGTCTTGTGGACAAGTTTGAAATAGACTGTAGGCTAGTTAACTTTGAGGTAATTGAGCTCTCTGCCTCAGAAGTTATGGTCCCAGAGAGGGATATGGTATGCTCTTTAATCAAATCCTTCTGGAGTCTAGTGAAGTGTGCCAAATAATTCAGTCACTGAAGTGCAAAAGTCACTGAAGCATATACATGCTCCCCAAATCTGTCCCACTCCCTAGGCTTCCCATTAGGGGAATGAACAGAGGAACTTTGTTCTGCAAGTTCCTTTTTGTGGCCGCCACTATGACCATTGCATCAAATGGTACTCCTTTGCTCCAGAATTCCCTATCCTTGGGTGGTGCCAGGATCCTGTCTGGTTTCTTGAGGATCAGCTCAATGGAATCAGGTTCCTTCCGTGATTGTTACAAGATCAAATCAATCAGCTTGTTGGTAGATGGAGTTACCTAGAAGGTAGATGGGCCTGCTCTAAAGTCTTCCAGGAATGCTGATTCCTATTGGGAAGGGTTATCTGTAGATCAGCCACCCCTTTCCTTGAGGATCTCTAGTATGTCTCCAAAGGAGATGTAATCAGGTGCTTATCTTGGGGACCCTTCTCCATCATTGAAATCAATATTCTCCCTGATAAACTCTTGAGGACCCGTCTCCATCATTGAAATCAATATTCTCCCTGACAAACTCTTGAGGAGAGTCTAAGTGCCTCCTTTTACACTTTCTCTTCCTAGGGACTTCTTTGTCAGGATGTTCCAGAGAAGTACTGGAAGATATCAATATACCCTGCTTGGTATCCTTGAGACTTTGGGCTGGCTGTCTCTGTGGTGCAGGAAGTTGAGGCTCAAGATGCAATGACAAATGGGTCTGGGAAGTAGGAGCTGAAGACAGTGAATATGTCCACTACCTCAAAAGCAGAATGCCTCAGACAGAAAGACAGATGGCTCTGAAAAGACATGCTTCTGGACTGTCAGCCCCTTCCAACCCAAAGGCAAACCACTAGAAGCAGAAGTCAGAGCTGAGCTGTCTAGTGCTGAGGCTCTGAAGGGCAGACGTGGCTCTGACAACCATGGAGTCGACTCTAACACCCCGGATCCGGCACTGACGCTACAGCTCTGAGAGTCGTATGTCTCAGACATGCTTGGAGCTGGTCCACTCAGAGATGGTACCTGGGTAGAAGATACAATGATCTTTGGATCTGATATGGACAGATCTGGATCCTTGGATCTAACTACTCCAAAACCAAAGGCCAGATCAGAGAAGGAGATAAAATAGGTCAGGTAGTACTCAAGAAGGTCTCTGGACCTGATGGGGTAGGAGCCAGGAGAGCCCTCATTTTAATATGCATTGAGAGGAATTTCTTCATCATCCTGTCCACATCTGCTTCAATCAGACTTCTGGAGGAACAAAAAGAAAACGCTGTTGATTAAGCCCTAGAATGATGACACCTTTCTACAAAAGAAGATGGGAGATGAAAGGATACTGGATCTAGGCTTGGAGGAGATCTGATCCGTGGTGACCTATCCATATGCTTCTTTAGCTCTGAGGGCATTGGATCTGAAGTTTTTGTTTTTTAGAGCCAAAGCAGTCAGACCAGAAGATTTTTTCTTTGGATCTGAACAGATTTTAAGAGGCAGTTCTGAACCAAGAGTCAAGGAACTTGTAGGGTCCCTGGAATGCTTTTTAGTCTCATTTTTGTCATGTTTTTAGGGGTTTGAGCCCCAGATGCCATATCAGAAGATTTTGATGGGAGTAAGCCTTTCAAAATTAGTTTATTTCTCTTATCAATAAGGGCCCTAGGGCTAAAGGCCTTGCAAATATCACAGGCAGAATTCAAGTGGGCCGGGCCTAAACAATTAACACACATACCATAAATATCAGATAGCGGAATTTTATGGCCACAGTCTATACATTTTTTTTAAACTTAAGGGTTTTTCAGACATATCTTTTCTACAACAAGGAAGAGAAAAGATTTTTTTTGACTGGAAAAAGGGAAAGTATCACCAACAATGGTTATAGGAGAATATACCTAAAAGGGAAAATATTAACTATGCTATTGAGGATTACACTAAAATGTGTAGAAAAGGCAAGGGAGGATACAAAGAGAACTTTACTAAGAAATAGGCAAAAAGATAAAGAAATTTCTACTTTTACTCACAAAAAAACTATTACTGCTCAAGAGCTAACAGTGACCACATCCGTACGTGAACGCAGCAAACTAGATCTGAGTTATGTTAGGGGACTAGTGCATTACGGGTAAGGGAGGAGCTTGAGAGTTTCAGTGTTCCACGAGCTGGAAAAAGCATTGGAGTCGGATCCAAAGCCATTTGTTCAGGAATGAATGAAAATGACATTATCAGATTTTATGGTTATACAGGTAGTGAATGATGGCTCACATGGAGGTGATATTTAAAAAAATAGGACTAAAGAAAATGAATATAGGTGGATTACCAAACCAAATGCTACAGGAAAGTCTTTTTCTTCTTTTGGCTTTTCCCAGTTAGGGGTCGCCACAGCGGATCACCTGTCCGCTCATGATTGGCAGTAGAGTTTTACAGTGTCGAGTTGCCAGCCCAACCTTCCACAAAAGGCACAAACACGTACGCACTCACGCCTAGGGCCAATTTAGAGTGTCCAATCCAACTACAGCATGTCTTTGGGATGGGTTGAATAATACATACAGCATGAAGCCAGTATTGAAACATAGACCTTTAAGAAATTAATTGATGTGAGCGTTTTACTTATCAATTCATTTATTAATCATTTTTCACATTATATATATATGATGCTTTCTGCAGTTTCCCAGTGTTTCTTTTTAGTAATTATTTTATGTTTTGGAGTACAGCTAGATTCACCATCAGAGAAAGTTTTTCTGTATTGATCATGCAACTTGAACTGAATATGGAGGACACTATCCTTGAATCCCAAAACACTTTGTGGCATCTTAAGACATCAATAACCATCCTGTAGAATTAGTCTTAATAAGAATAACAATGGAGGTAAGGAAGGCATGATGGGATATATATATATATATATATATATATATATATATATATATATATATATATATATATATATATATATATATATATATATATATATATATATATATATATATATATATATATATTATCTCTGTGAGAAGAACTCCAGTTGTAGGAACTTACGAAATTATTTAGCAGGCTTAATGACTGCTAAATACGTTAGCTTTTCTCAGGCTGCCCTGTTCCATAATGCACTTCTTCTACTGCTTATCCAATTCTGGATAAAGTCAAAGATGTGCACTATTAAAGCACCAATTAAAAAACAGAGGGAGAAATGGAGGGTTGATGCCTGCCATAACTGTGCTCTCAAATTATGATCATCAGTACTTCTAGCTTTCATAGCTGATATTGCAGAGCTGAGCCAGCAGTAACTAACAGGACATATACCCAAGCTTAAACGTTTGGGTCACTGTGCTGAGGAGACATACCTTTGATCACTGTTCTTCCCCAGTAGAGATCTAGTTATGGGAATGCTTTCCAGCTTTTCAAAGAAATTCTGAGATGACAAAGTTGTTGCAGGGCAGATAGCATTCAAAGGAGCACTTCAAAGGAAAGCAGCAGAAATGGTAATATCTCTGGCAGAAGAGGCCTGCAGTAGATGGTATTTTTTTCCTGTATTTGTCATAAAAAATACCATACAGTAAGAAAGACATCTAGACAGGCATTACTTAGCAATTGATTTTTGCATTCAATACCCTTAACAAAAGACACAACAAATAGTTATAACACCTGAGCAACCAGTCCACTTTTTTGCAGTTAAGGACATACTCACACTGACCAAAAAAACTGTGGAAAGAATACAAGCTAGTGACGAAACTGGTTCACATTAGTTGCAGTCACTACCTTAAGCATCAATGAAGTGCTAGTATATCAGGAAATTCTCTCAGATAATGAGGCTTTACAGAAAAGGGCCAAGCCACTAATTTCCAGTTTGGGAGTCTAAGCCTACAGGGAGCATGTCTTAGAGTAGTGAAAATATGATCACCAGTCCACCAAGGAAGATGAAGGAGAAATTGAACTGCTCTCCTCATCCACATCCTTCATAAGAGAATCCAGCTCTGGCTCCAAATGTTTTCTCTTTGAAGCATGTTTTCTTGAACTTTTTGGATTAGGGGACTGTGATTCAGTTGAAAGAGAGAGCCTGTAAGAAGACTGTCTGCCTGTAGAAAATGGGAATGGTGAATCTAAAATTCCAGTAAAAGTTACTTGACCAGCTGAAGAGGTCCTTAGAGAGGTGCCAAAAGCTGATCTTCAGATACTGGATTCAAGAAAAACTAGAAAGAAAACTGATGCCTGCTAGGCTGGTACCAGAGAGACACAAGTAAAACTAAAGTCAGATATGCCAATGCCAGTTATACCACTATCTAGTGAAATTAAAGTTATGTACACACCATAACAATAGATCCGTGTTCTCCTATTTTCATCTGCTTCAACAGATGGGACTTGGATCCGGTCTCACAATCCCAAAATATGTGGATCTGGGGCTCTGATTCCTCCCCTACCCATAATCCTCTCTGCCTCTCCCAAAATACCCTCAGATCAAGTTTGCCCACTAACCTATATGATATGTTATTGAAAGCTATACTTAAACCAAACCTAGTGTAAAGGTATCTAAATATAGGAAGAAGCAGCAACCAGCTGAGGCTGATGTTTGTAAGTACCACCTGCTCTTTGAGGTACCATAGGTGACAATTTGGAAGGGGTAAAGAGGGAGGAATATTGAGCCAGATGAAAATAGGACAACACAGATCTAGTGTTATGATGAGTACATAACTTTTGTATCTGATGTTGTCCATTTTCATCTGATTCAATAGAAGGAACAGATTCCCTAGCTACCAATTTCCTGAGAGACATTAAAGAAGGATATTCCTGAGTACAGAGGAGCATGACATGGACTGTACAACCAGTTTATAATGAGGCACAGAGGTGTGATCAATTGGCCATGTTGTAGCAGCACAAATTTCATCAATGGGCAGATTTTGATGACAAACTGTGGAAGTTGCCACTGACTTCCTTGAATGAGCTGCTAGTTTTTTTAAATAATGGTAAACCCATTTTGTCATAGGTCCATATTATGAGGAAATAAAATGGATTCTGACAGCTAGCTAGAAAGGGTGACCTTGAAAACACAGCACCACAATTTGACTGTGGAAAAGGCAACAAATGATTGATCTGATTTTCTGAAGTGTTTTTGTCTTGTGGAGATAAAATCTATGTTGCTATGAACATCAAGCAAATGTAGTGTATATTCTCCTTTGAGGACTTGGGCAAGAAAACTGGAAGATGTATGGAATGATTTATGTTAACTTCAGATGGCACCTTAGGAATAAAGAAAGGATTTGGTTTTAAGAAGACTCTAGCCTTATGAAATGTCAAACAAGGTGGTTTGCAAGAAAGAGCCCGTAACTCTGAGATTTTCTTAGCTGAAGTGACTGCCACCAAGAATATTGATTTCCATGTTAAGTACTTAAGATCTTTTGATGCTGCTGTTTCAAAAGGGGATTGTGTAAGGGCTTGCAGCATTACTGTAATATCCCAAGGAAGAACAGGATTTCTTATGGAAGGTCTGAGAAGGAAGGTTCCCTTGAGGAAAGCTTTAGAAACTTTCAAAGAGGCTATTGGTGTCTGATTGTGACCAATATGAACATTTTAAATAGCCAGTAAAATGAAATACTCCACAGAAACACACCAAACACAAACTGATAAATTCTGTGGTACCAAGAAGGAGGCAACAATATTCCAAACTCAAAATTTCTAATGTTCTGATAAATTTTGAGCTTGGAATACTGTTGCCTCCTTCTTGGTACCACAGAATTTATCAGTTAATATTTTAAATAGCTGCTAATTGGACTTTTACAATGGAGAAACTGGAATCTTTATGGAAAAATTCTGATAAGAAATCCAATATCGAAGGGGGAGGAGCAGGGAAAGGATCAAATTTATTTTCTATAGACCAGAATGAAAATCACTTCAGTTACTTTGGTAAACCTTCCCGGTGCTAGACTTCTGAGAAGCTGTTAGAATGTGAACCGCTCCTTCTAAAAACTTGGCATCTCTGTCCATCATTAAATTTGGAGGAACTAAGTGGTTAAATGCAGAGCATCTAGATCTAGGGTTGGATAACCAGATGGGTGAGACAGGAGATCTGGACTGTTAGCCGTTGTCCAGAGAGTACATAGTAGATGACGATGAAGAAATAAGAAAGAAAGTTGTCAGGGCCAATAAGGGGCAATAGGGATTACTTTTGCCTTGCATCTCCTGGTTTTCTGAATTAACTTTTTGATCAAGGGGAATGAGGAAAATACATTTAGAAGACTAGGGGACCAATTGTGGACAAGAGAATCTCTCAGTGACTGACCCTGAAGAGGGGTAAGGGCAAAGTAACTGCTGCACTTGTTGAGGTGAGATGCAAACAGGTCACAGCAAGGGTGGCACCAGCGATAGAAAAGTTCATTCACCACTGTCTGACTGGCAGACTACTTATGAGGTAGAAGAATGTTTCTGCTTAGCTTTTCCACTAGCACATTAGAAGTCCCCAGGATGTGTGTTGCTACAAGAAAGTGTCAGGAAATCATTGTCAAACCCTCATGGCTTCCCAACATAGAAGATAGGATCTGGTTCCTCCTTGTTTGCTGATGTACTAGACTATAGACATATTGTCTGTCTGAATGGAAATCACACCTTCTGGCAGACAGTCTTGAAATGTCTGCAACACTTATATGACTGCTCTCATCTCCTGAATGTTTCTGTGAAGACTGTCCTCTAATTGAGTCCAGATACCTTGAACAGTCTTCCCTTCATAATGCTCCCACACTCTAAAAGGGAAGCGTCTGTGGTGACTAAAGCTATGGGAGAAGTAGGACAGAATAGGCAGCCCTCGAACAAAATTCAGGAAGATACCCATCAGCTGATATGAGTCCTGCATACTGGAGTTAGTCTGATGAATGCAGTCAATGGATGACGTACATGGGACCATTGAACTGATAGTCTATTGAAGGACCATGATACAGAAACAAGAAAATGGGACCAGAGTGACTGTTGAAGCCATAAGGCCTAGCAGCTTTATAACCAGTCTCACTGTCAGAGATGTATAAGACAAGACCTGATTTGTTACTTTTTGAAGTGAAAGAATCCTGAAACGTGGTAAGACATTTATCTACTTCAATGTGTCTAGGTGGCATAAGATGAATTCTAAGGACTAAGTGGGTAAGCTGACTCTTAAGGATGTTGACTGACACCCAAGCTGTAAAGTTTCCCTCCTTTGGATGAGTAGATTCTTGGTCAGAGTGGTAAGGAGCCAATTGTCCAACCAGGGGAAAAGCTGGAACAATTGTAGCCTGAGATAGGATGTGACTAATGCCATGCATTTTGTGAATACCCAGGGGAATTTGATGAGGCCAAAGGGCAGAGCTCTGAATGGATAATGATTGGCTTTCAGCCTGAAATGGAGCAATCTCCTTGAATGCTTGTTTATCTTTACATGGTGATAAGCATTCTGGAGGTCTGTTGAGCACATCCAGTTATTCTTCCTGAATAGAGTTAGAATGGACTGAACTGTGGCCTTCGAGAATTCTGTCTGCTCCACAAACTTTTTTAAGTGACTCAGTTCCAGTATTGGCCTTAGGTCTTCTGACTGTTTTGGAACTAAAAAAAAACTTAAGTAGATGCCAGCTCCTAGCTGGTCTGCTGGATGGCTCATTTTTGTAACAGCTTTTTGACTTCTGCTATGGCAGATTCCATTTGGTAGGGTGGTACTAGGGGAATTCTTTTTCTTGGTTCGTAGAGATAAAGGAAGGGAATTCTGTATCCTCTGGTGATTATCCACAAAAACCTATGAATCTGAAGTGATGGCCTGCCAAGTTTGTTGGTGCAGGGATAAGCATCCCCTGACTGCCTCCAGAGTGTGGCAGTCAGGCAATCCTTCAGAAGTGCTGGAAGGACTTCTCAGAAAAGGGTAAACAAAATCCTTAGTTTTGCAGACTGCCTCTGCCCTTAGGGTGATGTCCATTGAAACCGATCTCCCCCTGCCATGGGAAGATTTATCCAAGGAAGCATCTTGGTTAAAACCCTGAGATTTTCTGAACCACATCATCTTTCCTTCTCATTGATTCATTGAAAAAGTCCTCTGATGAGTGGACAAGTGGATTCCCACAGCAGACAGGGTCCTACCATCCTGCTCACTCCTGGTTAGTGTGTCCTTAACCTTGAGTACAAGAGAGTGGAACATCAAAGGGGGCGTTAAGGAAGGACATCTTAAAGCCTTCCACAAAATCACACAACTGCATCCAGGCATGGTAGTGTATGGCTATGCTGATGCCTGCTGCTCTCGCCCTTCCATCAGCTGCTCTGGAGAGCAGACACATGGAAACGTTATAAATAGAGTTGAGGGTAGATAGCTGGGATTCCATATTTTTATGGATATCCACTGTAAATTAGCCAAAAGAGAATTGATAAGTTTTTTGGTAAATTTTCTTAGGATGTGTGTGACATGAGCCAGGTAGTTCAGCGCTCTAAGGGAAAAGGTTGCTGAAGCATAAGTCCATTTTCCAAATCTGTCCTGAGCCCTAGATTCCTTATTAGAGGGGATGAATAGGCATACTGTCCTTGGAGAGTTCCTTTTTAGTGGACAGGAACATGGATTCTTCTGGGGAATGTATATCAGTGGACCAATCCCCCTTCTGCTTCATCAATTACAGGATTTCACTAAAGGTGACGTCTTGGAAGGGGGACCTAGGAGAACCTTCCCCTTCATCCAGATCTATGTCTTTTCTGACAGATTTGGGTAATTAGTCTACGTTTCCCTTTCCAAGCCTGTTTTTATGGACCTGACCTTAAGGAGCCTCAGAAGACAGATCCAAATCAGACTCTGAGCTCAAAGCGAGCACTTCCACAAGAACTTTGGAAGCCAACTGTCATTGTCGATGTGGAGGTCAAAGCAGAAAAAGAAAGGGGTCAGAATGGAGTCAAGCATGAAGTAGGCATCCTTTCTCTTGTAGCAAGAATCCTCTTGAAGTTGCCGAACATCAAGCCGGAAATCAGAATCAAGGAGGAGTCTCGAGGGTCCATGGCCACGAGAACTCCACTGAATCTGACCCCTTCCATATCTGAAGCCAATATCAGAGCCAAGCTGTCGAGAACGTATGCAATGAAAGGCAGAGATGGATCAGAAAGTTTTGAAGTCGACCTGTCCTCCGGGGCTCCAGATCCAAAGCTTTGGTTCTGATTCTCTTCCTGATTTGACAATGTTCAATTCAAAAGAGAATGGGGTAAGGTCAGAATCGAAGAGGTGAAGTCTACTGGTACCAATACAATTCCTTCAGGTATGTTTGGATACATGGACTGCAGATCCATGGGTCAGCTTGACATCAGATTCCTGAGTGGAGGGGTCATGGGATGTGTTCTTGGTTTGATCTGTGGAGATGATGCTGGGATGACCCCCATCTGAAGCTGCTGTCAAAGAAATCTCCACATCATCCTATCAACATCTGCTTAAGTAAGATTCTTCAAAGAACAGGCAGATCTTGATGAAGAAGCTACTGAAGAAGCCCTCAGTTGTCATTTTTCATGCAAGATCAAGGAATGCAACCTTGGACTGATCAGCCTGGTGAGAGAAGGAATGGAGCTGAAGAAGACTGGATCTGACTAGACTTTGGAACTGATGGCTTCACAACTTTCAGTACCTGAACCTGGATAACTTCCGGGTTGGGGGGACTGTATTCTTATTTTTTCAGCACTCTTCTCAGGAGTCTTACTTCCCTGAGATTTTTGTCCTCTGTTTGTCCTGCTCTTACTGACTTGACCTATCCACAACCTTAGAAGAGGATGCTGAAGACTTGAGATGAGCCTTGCTGATCTAGTAACAGACCTTTAAGTATTAACTTGTTCTAGTGCCTTTGCATAGCCTTGCATCCAAAGAAAGCACAGGCCTCGCAGTTAGTGTCCAGAAAACTGATGCCAGAGAAAATTATATCTGTGCCAGCACTGGGGTGACAACCTTATGTACTGAAGATGTTTTAAACATTAACTCTAATGATAGCAGGGTTAACAAGAAATCAAAATACATAAATGTGGTTCACAGTGCTGTCTCAGAAAGGACAGAATTATTTAATACCACAAAGGCACTTGTACATTGTGTATTTTTTTTTCTAAATTTGAGTAGGTATGTAATGTAAAACTAAGAAGTGTAAGAAAACTATCAGAAATAGAAGGGCAAAAACAAAGGTAAAATAAATGACACGCTGTGACTCACCTAGATGACTTGCTAGGAAAATACTTGACTGCTTCTGCTTTTATCATATGATTAGGATCTTGACAACTTCTAAACCAAGGCCATCATCTGTAACTTCAGTATTTTACTGTAACTGCTAGTACAAGTAGAACTTTTCAGAAAACTGTTGTGATACAACAGGACCACTGATGGCCCATTAGCCTTTAACTGCCTAGCAGCAAACCAGCCACACAGTAGAAGAGGTACTGGGATACCTAGGTTTAAGCCCTGCTTTCTTGGCACATGTGTGGGTCACAGCAGTGAGAAGATAGCAGTATTTGTCATTGGTTTTTCGACTGTATCAGACCAACTCTGTAAGAGTAAAATAATGGAGAATCCACGGAAGAAGACTTCCCTAACTTTGCCACAAAAATTGGGTCTTCAGAACTTTCTGAGTACAGGATCTTGTGACCTGATTAAAGACAAAGGACAGCCGATGACTGAATTATGAGGAGAATGGAAAATCAAGCAACAAAAGCAGAAATGATTTCTAGCAAGTGCTATTGTATAACAGTGTCTGTAGTTTCAAGAGCTAACCAAGAAAGGATGCAAAGCTATCAAAGAAATGTTAAGCAAACATGCTCTTAATTTTTTTTTGTATGACAGTGGTAGGCAGAAAAGAACCAGAGAAGGCACAAGAGAAGTAACTGTCATTTTATATCTGCTTCTCTGTTGAGCGAAAGATACTGTACAGACATTCTCTATTCAACTTTGGCCTGAGGAGGGAGAGCACTGTAAATTCAGTTTTACAATGTCCCTGCTGAAAGAAGTGTGCAAATGTGAAGCAGTGTCACATATAGTACTAACATACCTACATTATTTTAGCTTCATTATGAATATTTGTCTTCATTTTATGAATTTCATCTTTAAGATTACACATGACTTTGTATTATGAAATAAGGAGGCTACCACCCCTATCTAAATTTTCACTAAAGAAGGCCAGTCAGTAATAAAAAAAAAAAAACAACATGGTACCCAAGTGTTGGCTTTATGCAACCAACAACTGTGTCTGTGTTTGGGACAATTTTATTTCTCAGCAGTGCCTCAATATATGCTTTTCAGAGCATTTTAATTGAACAGTAGCATCTAAAAACCTGTGTATATTACAATGAATGCTTCCACAGAAGGAAGAGAAGGTGTTACAGGCAAGCTCATAAATTATTCACACACACCATGGATTTCACAGTCTCCCTGAAAATGGGTTTCAGTCATCCAGCTTATAAAGCACAGGGAAGGTTGCACAATGTGAATGAAATGAGTGAATGGTGTTAGAAAAGCACGTGTAACATATTTGAACAGAATTAATCTGCTGTGTGTGCTGATTAAAAGACAGAGTGTTACCAAGTCCTTAAAGTATGCTATTTAATACTCTGAGATGATGTATACTAAAGCAGAACAAGTTACTGCGGAGCAAGCAGGTAGCTTTATAGTATAGGTAATGCTTTCATCACTCATTGCTATGGGCAATGGAATAAAGGTCATTTTCCCTGTATCAGAAGATGTTTTTCTCTTTTCAAGATGCAGTGTAACTACTGAAAACAAATCAAACATGCCCACTGAGTAACTCTTAGACTTATCTCTACATGGTGCCAAAATAAAATGCTATAATCCTTTTGAATAGTGACATCTTTGAAATAGATGTAATATCATATCATAGCATTACAATTAAAACTGCATACCAAGAAAGCAAGAATGATGGACTTTTATAATTTACTGGGATTTCCACTGTCATTAACATTCACCTTCTTGAAGTAGATGTTATTGTGTTACACAGGTTGTTGCAGAAAAAAACGAAAAACGTCAAAAGTCCCTCATTATAATTGTTAAGATCTGAGTATTAACATATGTTGTATGTATGCTTTTTATGAAGAAGACATTAAAATGCAATTGAAGCAACTTTCTGTTCTGAGGTAATAAACTACAAGCATCATAACATTTACACTGTTCACACAACTGTGCCGTCATAGTAGGTTACAACATCAAGCTGCTTGACTGTATTGCCAGTGCAACAAGCAGTTGCAGGCCATTAAAGGCTGTCAACAGGAAAGGGGTCATATCATTAGCTGAAGTGATTGCTCTTATTAAAATCACTGAAAGGAAAATATTAGCTTTAATTTGGGATTCGAACACTGGATCTCTCGTACTCTGTGCTGACATCATTGCCACTGAACTAACAAACAAGAGCCACTATCCAAATAGGTGCTCCATCTTTCCTTAATAGGAAATCCCTAACATGGTGAATAAGGTCAAATTACAAATGCATGCACATGAATGCAGAGAAAGCCTGTTGTTAAGCACTGTTACAATCAAAAGTAGGAAAGGAAGATATTACTTTTTTTGGTACTTACGTATTATCACAACCACATTTCCAGCAGGAGAAACGGCTCTTTTCTGAGCCGTACTTAAGTTCATAGGTTCATAGGTTGGTACTAGGCTATCGGCCCTTAGGCCTATGCAAGCCTAGCCATAACAATTCCCTGGAAATTTCTTCCCACAATATTTACTTCTCTGGGCCCCTGTCTAGCAGGGCGACTGACATGATCCCTGTGGTGAATTTCCTCTCTCCCATCCAATCATCAAGGTTCCTTTTGAAGAGGGCCAATGAGGCACTCTGCTTGACATGTATGGGCAGTCTATTCCAGAGTATGGGGAGTCTCTGGGTCAGGAACCTATCCCTCCAGCATGTTTTGTTCATTGTGATGATAAGGTTTAGATCCCTGGAGCGTGTGGCTCTGAGGGATTGGGATTTCTTTAAGTGGAGCATGTCCAACAGCTCAGAGTTTGACATGGCCTTGTATGTTAAGCAGAGATCGCCTCTGAGTAGACGATATGCCACACAGTATAGCTGGAGTTTTTTAGACGGTCAGCATATGGCATCTGCTTTAGGCCTGTGATTCTTTTAGTGAGGTATTTCTGTGGCCTTTCCAGCTGTTGCAGATGTCTTGTGAGGTACATACCAAATGGGGCATTATACTCTATAATGGGTCTAATGAGGGATGAGTACAGTGGGACAATGGCCTCTTTTTTTCTGGATGAAAAGCCCTTAGTGATGAGGTGTGCCACATAGAAGGATTTCCGGACTGTTGTGGTGATGTGGTTATCGAAAGTGAGACCACTGCCCTTTTGCCAATAAGTTACGGCTTCTCCTGCACATCTGAAAGGGTGAAATATTTTTGGCCCATCTGAAACGCTGATAACCTTTTATGCTTGTTTACAGTTTATAGTTGACAACTTTACTTTAACGGAATGCAGAATGGACTTTTTCAACAAAACAAGGTGCACTTCCTTCACAAAGAAGTACTGTATACAAGTGTGTTGGGCTGCTCTGCAGTTGAATGAGATAGCAGGAAGTGTCATTATCCTAGATTTCTTTTCCAAAACAACAGCTAAGAAGTGTTAGAGGCAGTGACTGTTTTTGAAAATCCTACCTTTTATATCAAAACAGAAATGATTTAAAATTATGGACAGTCTGTGAAAAGCTGGAGAGTTCAGCGGTAGGTTGGCCAGTTGTGTCATACTTATAATGCGCTACCACTTAATGTTACTGAAACAGACTGTGTAGGTGCACTGATTTTTACATACTTTTGTGGCTTTGAATAATTGCAGACATGTAAGTACACGTCAGACCACTTCTGTACATGAAACACCATGTTTGAACGTTTCTGCTGAACACAGGTTTAAAGACAGATTTCTTAACGTAAAGAAAGATACAAGACTATAACAGCTGCTGTCATAATTTATTTCAGCAGACCTTTATATCTTTCTTGCTAAAATATATATATGTACACATTTTCAGGTTTTTGGAGTACATTTATCTGCAGGAAAAGGGCTCGGAAAAGAGCCATTTCTCCTGTTGGAACTGTGGTTGTGATAATAAGTACCTTTTTTTTATTAAAACTAACATGTACATGAATAAATGCTGATAGCAAAGCTTGAAATATTTTAGTGAACTGTGCAGGTTTAACTGACATAGCCTAGCTACTTGATCTACAAGAGGACATCTAAAGCAAAACAACCAACAAGGAATGGTTTTGCCATTATAGTAACATATGTTTCTTTTGATCTATCTATCTGGTTTCCAGAGAAAGAGTCACAGGCAAGTGCATAACGTATTCACAGCCTACATGGATTTTACAGCTCCAATGAACATAGGTTCTAGTTATTCAGTTTATAAATCAAAGTGTTGTTAACTGAAAATAAGTTGTCATTTAACTATGACAGTTCTTTGCAAACAGATGGAGTGAGTTGAGGCAGTAACATATTTTATTTTCCTGGGCTCAATGATCTCTGCAGATGGAGATTGCAACCATGAAATTAAGACACTTGCATCTTGGAAGGAAGGCTATAGTAACTCTGGATAAGATTTTAAATAGCAAAGATATCACATTGTCAACAAAGAACTAAATATTAAGGAAAGTTTATGGTTTTCCCAATAATAACATATGACACTGACAGATGAACTATACATAAGGCTGTGCACTGAAAAATATATGCTTTTGAACTGCAGTGTTGGAGAAGACTTGAGAATTCAGTGTACTACAAGCAGATAAAATCAGTCAATACTTAAGAAAATCCAGGCTGTTCACATGATGATTTGACATTAAAACTAAAATTGAAACATTACAGCCACATAATGCAAAGACAAGGTTCACCACAGAAGATACTGATGCTGGCAAAGTCTGAAAGCAGAAGAAGGGGATGGTGGAGGATACGATGGATATACAACAGTACTGAAGTAATGAATATGAAAATGAAAGAATTTACAGAAGCAGTAGTTCACAGACATGCCTGGTGTTCTAAAGTTCTAAAAGAAGAAGAGATGGACTCAACTAAACAAAATATATCTATCTCTATATATATTTATCCATCTATTTGAGTTGCATTCATTTGATCGACCCAGCAGAATGTTGAAATCATGTGCAATCAGCTTTTAACATCAAAATCTCAGAATCTGGAAAAATGCCTGTATCTCATTTTGGGAGGTCTCAACATATCTATCAGTTTCTTTAGAATGTCTTCTTTTTATGTAGTTAGAAT